>NC_133617.1:405680621-405994371 GCF_048593235.1 Sminthopsis crassicaudata
TTTTCACATGGAAGGGGGAACTGGTTATTGGAATGAAAATTATGAGAATCTTGGGAAATAGTGACTATTATCTTAGAATTTGTGATGGTGGAGGGAAAAAATGAAGCATAATTTGATATACACCTAGATTTTGGGGAAATCATATTTTAGAAGATTTGGAGAAATGAAAGTTATAAGATTGAGATGTATTTTGAGGTAGGCATAAAATTCTATGAAGAAAATTACATAGGAGAAAGAAACTGCTCTCAAGAATAGAATTCAGAAGAATCAAAGTGAAATAATTCATATAAAATAGAAAATGGAAAATTATCAAAAAATCCCAGCATGGATATGTAGGAACTTACCAACAAACAAATTACAACAAAAAGATCTATGTAGAAAATGTAAGCAAGAGTTGATTACTGATAATGAATATGAAAAAAAAAAGCTTTCATGCTATTCTTCTTGATAAAATGGTGAAATAGAAAGATGTGGACATTAGAGATAAGTAAAATCAGAGTTGGCTACATGGCTGCACCCAACAAGTGGTCATTAATGGTCATTCATGACATTGTCACCTTGTAAAGAAGGCCCTAGTGAAGTGTATGAAAGATTTATTATTGATTATAAACATTTTATTGATTTTTGATAAAGGAATAGATACCAATGTTTGCTAGATTTGTATATAACACAAAGGATGACTAACATATTAGATAACAGAGTCAAGATTAAAAAATACCTTCACAGTTAGATGTGTTGCACTGATTTTAAAAGAATGGAATTTGTTAAAGATAAATGTAAAGTCATGCTTAGATTAAAAAAAATAAAAAATCTCCAAAAATAAAAAAATGAGAGACATTTATCTAAACAATAGTTTGCTTGACAAAGACCTGAAGACTTCAGTAAATGACAAATTCAAAGTGTAATGTGGTACATTAGCAAGCTAATGTCATTTTAGGCACTATTGAAAGGTATAGTTTCCAGGGATAAGGAAGCAATACTACTGTTGTAATCTGTCCTCTCAAGGATTTCCATTATTTTGAGTCAGCTTGGCCAAGCTACATAGAACCTATGTCACTTGTGAAAATCTATTCATCTTCTTTTCTCTGTTTTCCCACCTGCAAAATAAAGAGATTGCAGTAGATCTTTCTAAGGACTTTCTAAGTCCTATGATTGATCTGAGGTGTAGCAAGAGGACAGAACAAGAGTCTATTTCACTACTATGTTTAAAAAGGATTTAACTATGATTTCCAGATAGGAAAAAATCATTGACTGGAAGGACGAACTAAGTTTATGAAATTAGAGGGACAATCACTTTTCTCACTTCTTTTACCCTGGTTCTAGACAGACTTTCTTGTTTTAGTCTCAATTATATTCTGGGGATTCAAAGATTCAAAACTCTCTTTCCTCAAAGACTTAAGGTTCTCTATGTAACATGACCATTAAGATGGAGGACTAGACATTTTCTTCAATCCTCACAACCTCTTACATCTCTCCAAAATAATAATTACATGCAAGAGGTAAAAGAGTTGAAATTCTCTCTATGGTGTCTAAGAAAACAAAAACCCCGTGAGATGCTAACTTCCCAATAAAAAAAGAAAAGGCTAATCCCTAGTCTCTAACATGCTTAGTCAGAACTCCTTTTTCTACCAGCTCCCATACCCTTACAAAATACAATCCATCCTACTGGTCATGCTCTTGGATCCACTTAGCAGTTCTCTGGCTTTTATTGAACTCTCTACCTGCTAAATCTCCCTTAGCCCTCATTATCTCATTTGGAGGTCACAAGCAACTGAACTCAAATCTTATTATCCACCACTATGAACATGTATAGGAATAGAAAAGCAGAAGCTTGCTCTCTCCAGAGTAGCAGCATTCCTGCTGTAGTGTAGCAGTGTTGATATAGAGAGCTAAGAAACAGAGGAAATGGGCAGGATTTCAGCATGTACATGGAACTCTACTAGACATTCAGGGGCAACTAAATGACTTAGTGGATAGAGCACTGGATTTAGAGACAGGAATACCTGAGAGTTTACTAGTGGTGTGACCCTAGCAAATTATTTAATCTCTGTTTGCCTTATTCCACTGAAGAAAAGAATGGCAAAGCACTCCAGTATCTTTGTCAAGAAAACTCTTATGAATAGTTTAGTCATGGGGTCATGAAAAGTCAACATGACTGAAGAACTGAACAATAAATAACAACATACATTCAGGAAAGGGAATTAGTACCCATGTGAGGCAAGTTCTGTTTCCTTTGAAGTCACTTGGAGTAGAGACTGAGGTTAGGAAAAAGAAAGAAAGAAAGAAAGAAAGAAAGAAAGAAAGAAAGAAAGAAAGAAAGAAAGAAAGAAAGAAAGAAAGAAAGAAAGAAAGAAAGAAAGAAAGAAAGAAAGAAAGAAAGAAAGAAGAAGGAAGGAAGGAAGGAAGGAAGGAAGGAAGGAAGGAAGGAAGGAAGGAAGGAAGGAAGGAAGGAAGGAAGGAAGGAAGGAAGAAAGAAAGAAGAAAGAAAGAAACAAACAAAGAAAGAAAGAAAAAAGAAAGAAAAAAAAAGAAAAAAAAAGAAAAAAAAATTTCCTAGCATGTCAATTGACTGAAAAAGCTTTGAGAGCCATCCCTTAGGGGAATTATCATTAAAATGGAAGGAATCAGAAAGTGAGAAACTGGAAAGTATAAGGAAGAAAAGTCTGAATTATCAAAGATGTCTGGAGGAAGAAAAATCATTTAAAAGTTTGGGACACAAGAAAATAATCCTAAAGGGAAGAAAGTAATAACAAAAAAGAATGATAGTAATAACAAAAAGGAATGTAGCCTGTAGAACATCTAAATAAGACCAAATATCTCTGACTAAATATTGCAAGATGAGGGGACATTATTCAATACTTAATGAAGATTGCTGTGAATTCTCAAGAGAGCATAGAAATTGCAGTAATATGTAGTTACATGGTTAAAGAGATAACAATTGAGAAAGCAGAATTTATGTCCTTTCTAATAGAAATAATTGGTAGAATAGAAAGAGTTAAATCCATGAAGATAAATCTCACCAATGAAACAAAAGAGGTAACAATTGGTTAAGAATGCAGATATACAGAAATGAAGGATAATCTAAAAGAAGATAGCAAAAAGCTAAAACTTTTTAATAAAATAATTTTATATATTACATTTTATTTAATAAAATAAATAAATAAAATTATCTCTATACAAGCAAAAAGTAATCTTGATCACAAAATGCTTGGGGAAATCTTATGAAAGAACACAAGTCAAAAAAATCCCCAACAACCCAAATACCATAATTCAAAAAATAATACAAGAAAGCTTCCTGGCACCTTTGAATACAAAAAAAAAAAAAAAAGAGCCAATCTCAAGAAGCCAAAAATATTCAAAATCAGAAATAAACCCTATCCTGCAAATTCTGATATACATAATAATTAATTTTAATAATCCTACTGACTACAAATACTGCAACGAACCAAACAACCCAGAGAAAAATCTAAACAGGAAATTAAAATAACAAAATTATTCTTTAACCACCAACAGCCATAGAAGAGAAAGGAACAATATCTTCTGAAGAGTAAAGAAGTTGAAGATACCATCTTCAGGAATTAGGTTTGATGTTTCTATTATTTATTTAAGTATAAGGTTTTCTAGGATTCACTCTAAGTTTCTAGTGTGTTTTTTATTTTTAATGAATCATCAAATAACATGGTGTAGTGAAATAATTTCTAACTAGGTTTGGTGTCAGGAAAAACTGGGTTCAAATCCCATCTTTGACATTTACTAACTGTATGAGACTGAGTAAGTCACCTAAATTCCATGTGCTGTAAGCAACATCTTGGAGCTTATTTACTAAGCCATACTGAGGACATTTCCTTATACTCCAATGTACACAGATTAGTATATTAATAATATATTGGATTAATTCAATCATTTTTTTGTGTCAAGGATCCATTTGGTTAGCTAGTGAAGCCTATAGACCTATTCTCGTAATGACATTTAAGTTAATAAAATTAAAAACCAGATTACAAAGACTAGTAAAAATAAAGTTGTAATTTTTAGTCCAACTTTACCTATCCTTGATATGTATTCAAACACCCCCCCATTATCCTCTTCCCAATCTATTTAAAATCTTTGCACTAGTAAATTATATATTATTTAAATATTTTGGGGGATGGGATTCTGGAAAGATGACAGAGTGTCTGGGGTTCATCTTCAGAGGAAGGCATTGAAGTAAAAAAAAAAAAAAAAAAAAAAAAAAAAAAAAGCCTCTTTTACCCCAAAGAGCAATGGCTACCTGCCCAAAAAGAATTTATAGAAGAACTCAAAAAAAGACTTTAAAAATCAATAAGAGAGGTTGAAGAAAAAACTAAAAAAATAGAAGGAATTATTCAATAAAAACAAGAATATTATGAAAAGAAAGTCAATTGACTAGAAAAGGAGAGCCAGAATCTTAAAGAAGAAAATGAGTCTTTGAAAATTAGAATTGGGCAAGGAGAAGCCAGTGAAAATAAAAGAAACCAAGAAATAACAAAACAAAATATAAAGAATGAAAAAATAGAAGAGAATGCAAAACATCTTATGAGAAAACCACAGATCTGGAGAACAGATGAAAAAGAGAAAGCACAATAATCAGACTGCCTGAAAGTTGACACCAAAAAAAAGAACCTTGACACATTAGTACAAGAAATAATCAAAGAAAATTGTCCTGAAGTGATAGAGGAAAGTAGAAATATAAAAAATCCACTGATCCCCACCTCAAAGAGACCCTACAAGGAAAATAGGTAGGAACATTGTTGCTAAATTTCAAAAATCCCAGATTAAAGAGAACATTTTACAAGAAACAAATATATTCGGCAAATTTAAGCAGACAAAAAAAGGACATTCAATGAACTGTTAGATTTTCAGAACTTTGTTTCAAATCTGAATTCAATGGGAGATTTAACATATAAGAGTCAACTTCAAATACTAACCCCAAGACACTCAATAAGAACAAACTGTTTATATTTTATACATGGTAATATAAACCATATGTTTAAGATTGACATCAGTAATTGGGTAGTCCAAGAGAAAGACGGGCAGAGCTAAGTATGATCTCATTCCAAAAAACAAAACTGTCTAGGAAAAGGTAAAAATTGTAATTATTTTATACAAATGAAGTTCAGAGGAAGAACAGACATAGAATCATTAGAGGGAGGAAGAGGTCTAGTAGTTCTGAAAACCTACAAAGTGGGTGAAATAGGGAACAATAAGCACACACACGTATCATGAAAGTTATATAGCACCTTCCAAAATCTATAAGAAATAAGGGGGAAAAGAATAGGATAAAGTGAGGTATGGAAGGTATCTAGATTTATGGCAATGGGACTAGGTGTGTAAATTAATAGAAAAGATATAAAGAAGGAGTGAAAAGGTGACATAGGATAGGGTAGGCTACAGAAAGTTGGATTAATGGGAGTGGGTTAAAGAAGAATGGCATATTCTATGGGAATCAAGACACAAGGTCTGTCAATCAATCAACGCACTTTTTGTCAGCATTAATGCTTGTTATTGACATCAATAGTTATATATTTTAAAGTTTGCAAAGCATTTTTAGCTATATCATCTCATTTGCCCCTTACAACAACCTTATAAGATACATATGCTGTTATTTCCTTCTTAGAGAAGAGGAAAGAAAATGACTTTGTTCAGTCATACTAGTGTTTGAGGCAGGATTTGAACTCAGAACTACCTAACTCTAGGTTGAATACTCCATTAACATAAATGCCCCAATGATAACTATTCACTGACCTCTAGGATTGTCAATACATACTCTGGAAACAATTTAAAATGTTGTCCATAATGCTCTTTGGATCATTATGTAAAGTGAGATGTTTGGAATAGTAGATTGAATTTAGTTATTCACAGGATGCTCTGGATAAATTAAGTCTTTTAGATCTCAGTTTCAGTATTTGTAAGATTTTATAAGGCCTTTTCAGTTCCTAAATCTATAAAACTATGGGTATTTCTTATCACCAGGATTTGGCTACTAGGGGATAACTTTTATTTTGGACTATAGCAATTCAGGTTTTGCTAAAAACATAGAGGAGATGCACTCATGAATCTAAGGAATATTAATGTGAAAAGTGTTCTCTGTGTCCTAGGATAACAAAACATCAATAAATAAAAAAGGCATAAGAAATTTAAAATACATTTTCAATATTTTTATTTATTTCATTAAATAAATTCCACAATTACATTTTTAGACACTAACATTAATTTTTAAAATTTTTGAATTTCCAAAATACCCTGCTTCTCTCCATACTTCCCTTACTTCTAATATTGCATATATATATGAAGTAATGAAAAACATATTTCCATATTAGCCATATTGCAAAAGAAAACATAAACAAGAAAAGAAAAAGAAAGTGGTAAAACTATTTTCAATTTACACTCATAGGTCATCAGTTCTCCCTGTAGAGGATAGCCTTTTTCATTATGAGAGCTTTAAAAGTGTCTTGGATCATTGTCTTGATCAGAGTACTTCAGTCTTTCACTGTTGATCATCATTATAATATTGTTGTTACTGTGTCCTAGGTACCAACCAAGCCAAACTAAACCAAAGTTCTTTGAATCCTTATTGACTCAGACTGAATGCAAATAGTGATCACTTCTTCTTTGTCCAAAAACCCTGAAGGTTTTCCCCTCCCAAGAGAATATTTATCTCAATTGCTACTTAGCTTTAATCACTGAAGGGGTATCATCTCAGTCAAATTAAAACCTATTGAAGACTTTAGCTTAAAAATGCCAACGTCTCCCATTTCATCCACGGCAGTCTCCAGTTGTCCAGGGCTATATCTGACCTGATCCAGATGGCTCTAGAGGCGAAAGTGAGGCTGATGACTTTGCACATCCCTCACTCACTTAAATCCATTTCATTTATATGTCATGGCATCACCTCCCTGATGTCATAGTACATCTGGCTCTTACTCTGGCACCTGAAAATAGTAGGTAATTAATAAATATTGATTAATGGATGGATGGATGGATAGATGGATGGAGAATAAGAATAATTTGGGATGAGTTTTCATAAATGACCACAATCTTAAGCAACATGGTTAGTTTCTATCTCTGTGTTATTCCTTTCTTCCTTCCACTGATCATAGCAAACCCATTTGGGTGACATTTGTGTGAATAGAAAGGACAGAATTTATTGGACCAGAGCCTGTGGTATTCATCTCAGGGGAAAAGTTCAGTCTTATATAGTACATTTTGAGCCAACATCAAACTTTAAGGGTAAAGTTTAAGTTACCAAGTGTTTTATTATTATTTTTATGAGAATGATTTCATTAGTGTAGTGAGCTCTTAGCAGAAAATTCACTCTATTGATGTAGAGTGGTGCCTTCACTGTAATTTGTAAGCTTAGAACATTTTCTAAGTACAAAGTACAAAGTACAAAGATGATTGGTCTGCTTAGGACTATATACTCAATATGTTTTAATGGCATGACTTGGGTCAAATTCATTCTGTCCTTCACTGCGTTATGTAGCCTCTCAATAAATCACTAAAGTGATTTTAGGGGTTTGTTTTGGTTTTGGTTTTTCAGCAAACAGGTACTTTTGGAGCATTCTTAAAAAATCATAACTTTTTATATTCATCCCTGATGATGGTGATTTATAACTTGTATTGTTGTTCATTAGTTGGGATTGTAGATAGCAAGTAATGTGATCCCAACTATACCATATACAAGTCTTTCAGCCTGCAACACAAGAGGACCCTTGTTCACTCAGTGCAATTTATCTGGGATGGCCAAAGCTGATGAAAGTTACTGATTAGAGGGCTCCAAGTAAGTACAAGACTGTATTTTTTTTGTACTTTATTTCACTTAGGGGATTCAGCTTGGAAATATTGTGGAACTTCTTGTGTTTTAGGTTACATAAAACCCAAGCTACCAAATCCTATGAATGGTAGAAGGGAATGGCAAAAATCTATCCTAGATAAGAGGCATCTTCCCCTCTTGGGAAACAGGGAGAGAATAGAGAGTGAATATAGGGAGGAGGGAATAATTGGAGAGAGAGAGAGAGAGAGAGAGAGAGAGAGAGAGAGAGAGAGAGAGAGAGAGAGAGAGAGAGAGAGAGAGAGAGAGAGAAAGAGAGAGAGAGAGAGAGAGAGAGAGAGAGAGAGAGAGAGAGAGAGAGAGAGAGAGAGAGAGAGAGAGAGAGAGAGAGAGAGAGAGAGAGAGAGAGAGAGAGAGAGAGAGAGAGATGGAAGGAGAAAAGGAAATAGGGAAGGAGGGAGGGAGAGAGAGGGAAGGAAGGAGGGGGGAGAAAGAGAAATGCTTGATAAAATACAGAATCCCGTAGATTCCTCAGAGCTTGAAACAATAACAAAACATTTCAGAAGTGTTCAAAAGAGAAATAAAATACATAAAAGTAAAAAATTTAGGAATGAATATATGTCAGAATTTAGAGCTTTAACAAAAAAAAATTTTGAAAGTTCAATTAGAAAAAAAAAGACATTGTAATACACATAGGAGAATCTTTCTATAGAAATGAAAGCATAATTAATAGATTTGCCCCAGAAAAATGATCAAATATGAGGAAAATCTGATTGGAGAAGCACAAGTCAACAATATAAAAATGAAGATAAAATTAGATTAATGTGATTTAAATTGAAGATTGGTTGCACAGAGGCAACTTGAGAATAATTTCTCAGAGGAACATGAGAAATCAAAAAAGAAAAAATAAATAAACAGAATACATAAATTTGCAAGAAAGCTGCCCAGAACCACTGAAAAATAGGCTATTTTTCTATTCATCTAGAGAATCTAGGAAAAAATGCTTCAAATTCTAAAAAAAAAAATTAAATAAATTTTTCTGGTAGAACAATTATTCATCAAGAGAATCTGGAAAAAAATGCTTCCAATTCTAAAAAAATAAATAAATTTAGCCATTAAAACAACAAATTTTGCAGGTGTCCAGGAAAAATAACTTCAATGTTAATATCAAAGGAATAATTTATAATCATAAGAAATCATAGAATGAAACAAAATGCTATATTAAAAATTTTAAAGTTCACCTACAACTCAAAGTAGTAAACTATCTATCTGATAAAATATGTAAATATGTATACATATAATACATGTATACAGGGACATGGGCAGTTAGGTAGTGCAGTAGATAGAGTTCTGCTCCTGGAGTCTTCCTGAGTTCAAATCTAGCTTCAGACATTTACTAGCTGTGTGGCCTTGGACAAATCACTTAATCCTGTTTGCCTCAATTTCCTCATCTGTAAAATCAGTGGGAGAAAGAAATGACGAACTACTACAGTAGTACAAATGAAGTCATAAAGAATCATATATGACTGAAAAATCAATGAACAACAACAAAATATGTGTTTATATATATATATATACATATATATGTATGTATGTGTATGCATTGACACATACATACACATGCATATATAAATACATATATGCATGTGTATATATGATATGAGTGAAAAAAATGTGTTTTGCTTGACTATATATGTTATATATTTAAAATAGGAGTTTTTATAAAGGATGGTGGCTTAGCATTACCAAACCTAAAACTATATTATAAAGCAGCAGTAACCAAAACCATTTGATATTAGTTAAGAAATAGAGTTGTGGATCAGTGGAAAAGTTAAATATATATGACACAACAATCAAGGCCTATAGCTATCTAGTATGTAAAAAAAAAAAAAAAAAAAAAAACCCAAACTTCAGCTTCTAGAATAAGAATTCACTATTTGACAAAAATTGCTGGGAAAATTGGAAAATAATATGCCAGAAAATCAGCATAGAGTACTCACACTCCACCCTACACCAAAATAAGGTCAAAGTGGATCCATGATTTGAGCATAAAGGATGGCACCATAAACAGATTAGGAAAACAAGGGATAATTTACCTATCAGATCTTTGGAAAAGGGAGGAATTTATGACTAAGGCTGTACTAGATAACATTATGAAAGGGAAAATGGACACCTTTGATTACAATAAATTAAAAAGTTTCTGTACAAACAAAAACAATAAAAACAAGATTAAAAGTGAAGTACAAAGCTGGGAAAAAAATCTTTACATCCAATATTTCTGATAAAGGTCTCATTTCTAAAATATATAAAGAACTGTTATGTCAAATTTATAAGAATAAAAGTCTTTCCCCAACTGATAAACGGTGAAAGGATATGAACAATTTTCAGATGACAAAATTAAAGCCATTTATAGTTATGTGAAAAAAAATTCTCTAAATCATTATTGATTAAATAAATGTAAATTAAAACAGCTCTAAGATCCAACCCTCACACCTCTCAGATTTGTTAAGATGACAGGAAAAGGTAATGATAAATGTTGGAGGGAATGTGGGAAAACTGGGACACCAATGCATTATTGGTGGAGTTGATCCAACCATTCTGGAGAGCAATTTGGAACTATGCCCAAAGGGCTATAAAACTGTGCATAACCTGTGTCCCAGCAGTGCCATTATTGGGTCTATACCCCAAGGAAATTATAAAAGAGGGAAAAGGATCCCATATGCAAAAAAATTTTGTAGCAGCCCATTTTGTGGTAGCAAAGAATTGGAAAAGGAGTGGATACTTATCATTTAGGAAATGGCTGAACAAACTGTGGTACATGAAGGTAATGGAATATTATTGTTCAATTTATGAACAAGTGGATTATAGAAAGACCTGGAAAAATTTATATGAACTGATGTTGAGTGAATCAAGCAGAACCAGGAATACATTGTACACAATAACAACAAAAATGTGCAGTGATCAACTTTTAAAGGCTTGGTTCTTTTCAACAGTTCAGTGATCCAAAGCAATCCCATTTGACTTTGGAGAGAAAATTCCATCTGCATGTAGAAAAAGATCTAAGGAGACAATGTAAACCAACACATACTATGTTCACTTCTTTTTTCTGTTTTTTTTTTAAATCTCTCATGGTTTTTCCCTTTTGCTTATTTTTCTCTCCAAACATGATTCATAAAGCAATATATATTAAAAATAAATAAGCTTACTACAATTAAAAAACAAGGGTTTTGTTTTTCTTTTTCTCAATGGAGGTGGGGTAGGAGGGAGAGTTGGTGGGTTTTTATTTATTGAAAAAACTAAATTGCAAGAAAAAATGATGCACAGAAAAAAAAATGACAATGGCACAAAAGAACTAAAAACAGTTTCATAAAAATTAAGTGGAAGAGGGAGTTCAAACATGGTTTTTTGAATGTTAGTACCAAAAGGAAATTGGAGAACATTTGAGTAAGGGACAAGGGAAGGAGGAAAGAGTGATTGTAAAAAGACATTCTTCTCTTCTCTTTACTGTGCTACTTTCCTGGAATTATTGCTGATTTCTTTTTAACGTTACTTCTATGAAAGACAGGGATCTGGAGTGCCAAGGATTGTCTTTAAAAATCTCCATGTCCTGAGAAGACTTGTATGAACTCGTGAAGTACAAAGCTGGGAAAAAAATCTTTACATCCAGTATTTCTGATAAAGGTCTCATTTCTAAAATATATAAAGAACTGTTGTGTCAAATTTATAAGAATAAAAGTCAATTGATAAATGGTGATAAATGGTGAAAAGTAATTGATAAATGGTGAAAGAATATGAACTCATGTAGAGAAAAATGAGTAGAATGAAGAGAATACTGCACAATGACATAATATTGTGAAGGAAGATGATTTTGGAATACTTTATAGATGGCTCAAGAAGAACAATGGAAAACCATGCTTCCTAATTCTTGGAAAAGAAATAACAAATTAGATATAGAATCCGATATATACGTGTGTGTGTGTGTGTGTTTGTCAAACAATCACACACACACACACATTGAGATATGTTTTCAGAAAAGAGCAAGATGTGAATTTATTTTATGTGACTGTAATATTTTTAAAATAAGCTATATGGCCTATTTTGTAGTGACAAGGAATTGGAAACTGAGTGTATGCCCATCAGTTTGGAGAATGACTGCATAAGTTATTGTATATGAATGTTATGAAATATTATTGTTCTATAAAAATAATCAGCAGGATGATTTCAGAAAGGTCTGAAGAGGATTACATGAGCTGATGCTAAGTGAAGTAAATAGAACCAAGAAAACATTGTACACAGCAACAACAAGATTGTATAATGATCAATTATAATGGTCTTCTTTAAAGTATAATGTTCTCTGGGAGCAGATTTCTTGGGGAGCTTCTAGGAGTAGCCTTAGTTTGGTTCTGAGAGCTCTTGCCGTTAGTCCTTTGTCTGCCAGCTTCAGCCTCTCATCCTCCCAATGTCTCCAGCCAGCACAAAGGTGGAAGCAGGGGAGAGGGAGGGAAGAGAGGGGAGGGAAGGATCATTGCCATCTCATTAGAAGAGACCTTGCACAAGTCACTAAACCTTGCCTCAGTTTCCTCATCTGTGAAATGAGCTAGACAAGGAAGTGACAAAGCATTCCATTATCTTTGCCAAGAAAATCTCAAATAGGGTTAATTTTGAGTTGGACATGACCAAAAATAACAATTCTTGTCATAAAAAATTACGTATGTGTTCACACATATGCATTTATCTCCAAAAGCTAGCCAATTTATTTTTCTTCTCAGGAAGGCTACATTAGTAAGTTTCTATGATTCAAACAAAATAGGTCAGGAAACGTTTGCTGTGTGCTAGATCAGGAAATATAGTTTTAAATTCTCATTTTTCTACTAACAATGGAGGAAAAAATCCTTCAATTAGTTATGGTTTTTTTTTTAATAATTTTTATTATATATTTTTTATAATATTATCCCTTGTATTCATTTTTCCAAATTATCCCCCCTCCCTCTACTCCCTCCCCCGGATGACAGGCAATCCCATACATTTTACTTGTGTTACAATATAACCTAGATACAATACATGTGTGTAAATACCATTTTCTTGTTGCACAATAAGCATTAGATTCCGAAGGTACATGTAACCTGGGCAGTCAGATATTAGTGCTAACAATTTACATTCATTTCCCAGTGTTTCTTCTCTGGGTGTAGCTACCTCTGTCCATCATTGATCACCTGGAAGTGAGTTGGCTCTTCTTTATGTTGAAGATTTCCACTTCCATCAGAATACATCCTCATACAGTATTGTTGTTGAAGTGTACAGTGATCTTCTGGTTCTGCTCATTTCACTCAGCAACAGTTGATGTAAGTCTCTCCAAGCCTCTCTGTATTCCTCCTTCTGGTCATTTCTTATAGAGCAATAATATTCCATAACCTTCATATACCATAATTTACCCAACCATTCTCCAACTGATGGACATCCATTCATCTTCCAGTTTCTAGCTACAACAAAAAGAGCTGCCACAAACATTTTGGCACATATATGTCTCTTTCCGCTCTTTAGTATTTCTTTGGGATATAAGCCCAGTAGTAGCACTGCTGGGTCAAAGGGTATGCACAGTTTGATAACTTTTTGGGCATAGTTCCAAATTGCTCTCCAGAATGGCTGGATTCTTTCACAACTCCACCAGCAATGTATTAGTGTCCCAGTTTTCCCACATCCTCTCCAACATTCATCATTATTTGTTCCTGTCATCTTAATTAGTTATGGTTTTAACAACAACAACAAAAAAATCTACTGCTGAACCCTGTAAGTCAGTACGGTGCCTCCTGTCATTTCCCCCCCTCCCCACCCCAAGGTGGGTTGAATTCTGGAGATTATTTAACCTTGAGCCCAAGAATGGTAATATAATGAAACCGTAGAGCCATATGGGCCATTTCAGGGAGTCCCAACCATATCTTCACAAGAGATGAGGAAGACTACTGGAAGCTTCACAAATCATGTATGCTTGAGCTACCAAGTTGCTGTATGTATCCTTTACATTTTCCAGTAATTATGGCACCTTCTTGGTTTGTCTTTGATAATCTTTCTTGATAAGCATAAATTTGGTAAGTTTTTTTTTTCTTAATCTTGTTGCCCCCCCAAAAATTGGGCCAGAATTTGTAGTTTAATACTGTTTCATACTTTAGTTCTATCAATTGTTTAAAGAAGGATCATAATTTAAGAATAACTTGACCAATGGAGGAAAAAATTATTTGATTAATTATGGTTTTGACAAAAAAATCTACTGCTGAACCCAGAAAGCCAGTAGCTTGCCTTCTGTCATTTACCCACACCCCCAACAAAGGTGGGTTGAATTCTGGAGATAATTTAACCTTGAGCCCAAGAATTGGTAACATAATGAAACCGTAGAACCATATGGGCCATTTCAGGGAGTCCCAACCACATCTTCATAAGAGATGAGGAAGGCTACTGGAAGCTTCCCAAATCATGTATACTTGAGCTACCAACTTGCTGTATTCTTTACATTTTCTAGTAAGTATAGCCCTTCTTGGTTTGCTTTTGATAATCTTTCTTGATAAGCATAAATTTGGTAAGTATAATATTGGTGAGTCTTTCCTTTCAAAAAAGATGTAGGGTTTTTTTTTATCTTAATCTTGTTGCCCCCAAAAAAACATTGGGCCAGAATTTGTAGTTTAATACAGTTTCATACTTAAATTCTATCAATTGTTTAAAGAAGGATCATAATTTAAGAATAACTTGAAGAATGAAACTAGATCAGGTCATATATTTTTTTTGTCTATGATGAAAAGAAAAATAAAGATAGTAGGATGAAAAATTTATTTCAGAGCAAAATATCAGTAATTTACTTGAATTTAAGTTACATTTATACAGATTAGGTAAGATATAGTAAAATAATTTTAAAAAATAATACTGACCATTGACTTCTAATGTGTAGAGAATTCCTGATATGAATTCCTTTCACCAATTCCAATTGGCCATTCACTTGTACATTGGTATGTTTACATATATTTTGTAGTCTTCGAGAGTTGGATAGGGTACTGAAAGGTCATAATAAGGTCCATAATCACAGACCTATTATGTATCAGGGAAAGAGCTTAAACCCAAGGAAGAAGGAAAGAAGGGAAGGAAGAGAGGGAAGAAAGGAAGGAGAAAAGGAAGGAAAAGAGTGGGAAAGATGGAGAAAGAAATGTAGAGGCCTTGCTGTCTCCTTACCTTCTACCCCCTCATTAAACAGCTTTTTTTGATCTTGCCCTAGGGAATATTATCCAATTAGCTTTGAAACTATTCCCTAAGGCCATATTGTCCTGATAAATGACTCAATCAATACAAATCCATATAGACTATGCTTCATATTCATACTACTGTTCATAATTATATCTTGGCCTCCCTCTACTGCCACTCTGAGCTTCCTTCTTTTCTTGTCTCTCTCCCCCCCCCCCATTTTTATTTTTTGCTCTGAAAATAGTAATAAATCCAATACTACCTTTGCCTTTGAAAATGATATATCAGTTGACACCCCATGGCTCCATTTGCCATGTCAATGAATTCCCAAATCAAAAAGATCATTTTGTCAATAGCATTCCATTATAGGTATTGTCTCCACTCATTAGAATGCTACTAGAATGTAAGCTCATCAAAGAATGGGACCTTTTTGCTTCTATTTGTATTTATATGGATAAATGAATAATTGGCCAAAATGTGTTACTGCAGGGTTTTGTGAGTTTTGTGGGTTTGATTATACAATAATGTATCAAATATATTACATTATGATTATGTAGAAATGTATCAAAAATATTACAGAGAAATTGCATTGACCAGGGCAATATTATAAAGGTCTGAAATGATTTTGTGATATTTATTTTCTACAAATTAGGTAATTATTTTTTCAATCCCAACTTGATTTGAAGTGGATGATAAGATGCCCAATCAATGGATTGCAGTGATACACTTTATACAAACTGTAAAAGTCTTTAAAAGTCAATTGGTAGAGTATTTCATTAAGACCTCTGGAACCTGCATAAAAGAATTAAATTAACTACAATGGGAGAATTTCTGGAAACTGAAGAAAGTGTGACTTTCTAGCACATCTTTGAGAGGTAACCACTTGGGAGACTGGTGACAAAGAGATGTGTGTATGTGTGTGTGTGTGTGTGTGGTGTGTGTGTGTGTGTGTGTGTGTGTGTGTGTGTGTGTGTGTACTTTGTTGGGTCTCATTTCCAATTATCCTCTTTAACTGAAAACAGAAAAGAACCTTGTTGGCTTCAAAAAGTACAATGTAATGTTGGACATCCCATCATTTGCATCCTAGCTAGATTCCCAGATCAGCAAACAGAAATGTCAGCATTAGAAGCCTGAATTCATAGCTCTGAAAGGAGCCCAGCAAAGAAACTATATCATGCTTAAGAATTTCTTGAGTATTACGTGAATGGGAGAAATAGCTAGATCATAAAGTTTGATAGCCTTTTGGGAATAGTTCCAAACTGCTCTCCAGAATAGTTGGATCAGTTCACAACTTAGTTTTCTCACATTCTCTCTAACAGTTATCATTATTTTTTCTTGTCACCTTAGCCAATATGAGATGTGTGAAGTGTTGTCTCAGAGTTGTTTTAATTTGCATTTCTCTAGTCAATAGTGATTTATAGCATTTTTTTCATATGACTAGAAGTGGTTTTAATTTCTTTGTCTAAAAATTGTCTGTTCATATCTTTGACTTTTTATCAACTGAGGAATGACTTATATTCTTATGAATTTAAGTCAATTCTCTATATATTTTAGAAATGAGGACTTTCTCAGAACCTCTGGATGTAAAAAAATTTCCTCAGTTTTTTCTTCCTTTCTAATATTGGCTGCATTGGTTTTGTTTGCACAAAATCTTTTTGATTTAATATAATCAAAATTATCCATTTTATGTTTAATAATATTCTCCAGTTCTTCTTTGGCTATAAATTCCTCCCTTCTGCACAGATCTGAGAGGTAGACTATCCTTTGTTTTCCTAATTTGCTTATAGTATCACCCTTATGTCTAAATCGTGAACCCATTTTGACCTTAGTTTGGTATAAGGTGTTAGGTGCTGATTAGTGCCTAGTTTCTGCCATACTATTTTTAAATTTTCACAGCAATTTTTGTCAAATAGTGAGTTTTTAATCAGTCTTTGGATTTATCAAATACTAGATTATTATAGTCATTGACTATTGTGTCTTGTGAACATATAATATTCTACTGATCCACAGTTTTATCTCTTAACCAGTATCAATTGGTTTTGATAACTACTGCTCAAATAGTTTTAGGTCTGGTTTAGCTAAGCCACCTTTGTTTGTATTTTTCCCCATTAATTACCTTGAAATTCTTGATCTTTTATTCTTCCAGATGGTTTTTCTTATTTTTTTTCTAGCTCCATAAAGTAATTGCTTGGCAGTTTGATTGGGATGGCACTGAATAAGTAGATTAGCTAGAATTGTCATTATTTATTAACGGGACCTACCTGTGAGCACTTGATATTCTTCCAATTGTTTAGATGTAACTTTATTTGTGTGGAAAGTGTTTTGTAATTGTGCTCTTATAGGTCCTGGTTTTGTTTTGACAAGTAGATTCCCAAATATTTTATATTATCTACAGTTATTTTAAATGGAATTTCTCTTTGTATCTCTTGCTGCTGGACTTTGTTGGTAACATACAGAAATATTGATGATTTATGTGGGTTTACTTTATATCCTGCCACTTTGCTAAAGTTATTATTTCTAGTCATTTTTTTTTAGTATTCTAGTATTCTCTAAGTGTTAAATTGTTCTTTAAGTTTAATCACACTTCACCTTGAACTCGGTATGGACTTGTGAGATAGTGTACCATAAACATTTAGGGATTTTGTATTGTCATTGATTCATGTTAGCAAATAAACCTTTATTTTTAAGAAATTATTTATTTTTAACATCCATATTCCCATATTAGTTATTGAAAAAAGCAAGAAAAATAAATAGTGGGAGAAAATGCTTCAATATGCATTCAGACTCCATTAGTTTAGAGGTAGATAACTTTTTTCCATTCTAAATTCTTCAAAACAGTCTTATATCATTGTATTGGTCAGAATAGCTAAGTCATTAATAGTTTATCATCATTCAATTTTGCAATTATCATGAAGATTGTTCTCCTGGTTCTGCTTGTGTTACTTTGTATGGGTTCATAAGTCTTCCCATGTTTTTCTGAAACCATCTTGCTTGACATTTGTTATAACAAAATAATATTCTATCAAAATCATGTGATATTAACCAATCTAATAGGTTTGAGGTGGCATTTCAGAGTTATTTTAATATGTATTTCTTTAAGCAATAGTGATTTAGAACATTTTTTTCATATGACTTTGTGATAGCTTTGATTTCTTCTGAAAAATACCTATTCATATTCTTTGACCATTTATCAATTAGGGAATGAGTTTTATTGTTATAAATTTGACTCAGTTCTCTGTATAGTTGATAAGTGAAGCCTTTATTAGAGAAACTTGCTATTAAAAAACTTCCCCACAGTTTTCTGCTTTTCTTTTATCTATGGCTGCACTGTTTTTGTTTATGTAAAACCTTTTAAATTTAATTTAATCAAAATTATACATTTTTCTTCTCATGTTCCTCTCTATCCCTTGTTTAATCATAAATTCTTCCCTCATTCATAGATCTGACAAATAAAATATTACATGGTCCCCTAATTTGTTTATGATATCACTTTTTTAAGTTTAATTCATATACCCATTTTAACTTATTGTTGTGTACAGGGTAAAATATTAGTTGATACCTTGTTTCTGCCAAATTGTCTTCAAGTTTTTCCAGTAATTTTAAACAAATAGTGAATTCTCACCCACAGAGTTTAGATCTTTGAGTTGGTAAAAAAAAAAAAAAAAAAATAGATTACTATGGTACCTAGCTTGCTCCACTGATCAACAGTTTTATTTCTTAGTCAATATTAGATTGTTTTGATAATTACCTCTTTATAATATAGTTTAAGATCTGATAATACTAGGCTGCCTTCCTTTTTTCATTGATTCCCTTGCTGTCCTTGATCTTATGTTCTTCTATATGAATTCTGTTATCATTTTTCTAGCTCCATAAAATTATTATATTATTAATTGTTATTTCTAGCTCTGTAAAATAATTGTTTTGATAGTTTGGAATGGCACTGAATAAGTAAATTAGGTAGAATTGTTAGTTTTACTGTATCAGTTCAGCCTACTCATAAGCAATCAATATTTTTCCAATTGTTTGGAGTTGATTTTATTTCTGAAGAGTGTTTTAAAATTGTGTTCATATAGTTTCTAGGTTTGTCTTAGTAGATCAACTCTCAAATATTTTATATTGGCTATGGTTATTATGGTTACTTTTTTTTAGTAACATATAGAAATTCTGATGATTTATGTGGGTTTATTTTTATATTGTTCATCTAAAATTGTTCATTATTTAAACTAGGTTTTTTTTTCATTTGTTCTCTAGGATTCTCTAAGTATATATGATCTGCAAAGACAATTTTGTTTCCTCATCACCTTTTCTAATCCCTTCAATTTCTTTTTTCTTTTCTTAATTCTATAGCTAGCATTTCTAGTATAATATTGGATAATCATAGTGATATTGGGCATCCTTGCTTCACCCCAATTTAGAAGACATAACATTATTATTACAGAAAATTTAGATGGACTAAGATGTACACTAATTATTATTTTAAGAAAAGATCATTTATTCCTGTGCTCTCTAGTATTTAATGGAAATTGATGTTTCATTTTGTCAAAAAACATAATCATGTGATTTTTGTTTTTTTTAATATGGTAAATTATACTGATAGCTTTCCTAATATTGAACCAGCCCTGCATTCCTGATATAAATTCTACTTTGTCATAGAGTAGATCTTTGTGGTATGTTGCTATAATCTGCTTGCTAGTGTTTTGTTTAAAAATTTTGCATCAATATTTATTTGGTTTACAGTTTTCTTTCTCTGTCTTCCTTCTTCCTAGTTTAGAATCAACATCACATTCATGGTGTAAAAGGAATTTAGTAGGATTCCCCCATTTGCCTATTTTTCTAAATAATTTAGATATTATGGTAGCTAAGCATAATTGAATCCATTTCAGTTCCTTATTTTTACTTATATCTCATTTAAAATGCATTACTTTTAAATAACATATAATTAAATTCTAGTTTCCAAATTTTCTGCTATTTGCTTCTCTTTTATGGGTCAATTTATCCTATTTAAATCAACAGTTATGATTACTGAATATTCTCTTTTTTCCTGTTCATCTTTCTCCCACTTTTTACCCTGCTCCTCCTCAAAAGTATCTTTTATTGGGGCAGCTAGGTGGCACAGTGGATAAAGCACCAGCCCTGAATTCAGGAGGACCCTGGGCAAGTCACTTAACCCCAGCCTCAAAAAAAGAAAAAAAAAAGTATATTTTATCTATGACCTCTATCTGTTTTAATCTCTCTCCTCTTCTGTCAGTCAGCTCCCCACCTCATCTTTATACCCTTTTTCTCCTACTTCCCTGTTGCATAGAGTAGCTTTGTATGCCTAACTGGGTATATATGTTTTCCCATCTTCAAACCAATTTTGATGAGAATGAGGCTCAAGAATTTTCTGCTATCACCACCTCCCTGATTTCTCCTTCCATATAAAGTCTTTTCCTTATGCACCTCTTATGTCAGATAATTTCCCCTTTTCTTCTCCCTTACCAGTGCATTCATCATTTTTACCCTTCCTTTTTTTTTCCAAGTTCATCTCATCATAGTCAATTCATATCCATTGCCTCTTATACTCCCTTTAATTGTGATAATTAGGATACATTTCTTGAGATTTACAAGTGTCCTCTTGCAATAAGGGAATGAAAAGAGTTTAATCTTATTGGGCCCTTTATAATTTCTCTTTCATGTTTACTTTTTTCTGCTTTTCTTGAGTCTTTTATTTAAAAGCCAAATTTTCTATTCAGCATTGATCTTTCTATCAAGAATGTTTAGCAGTCTTCTATTTCATTGTATATCCCTTTTCCATACTTAAGGGTTATATCTAGTTTGACTGGTTAAATTCTTGGTTGTAATCCTAGATCTGTTGTCTCCTAGAATATAATTCCAAGTCTTCCCCCTCTTTATATGTGGAAGCTGTTAATTTATGTGTGATCCTGACTATGGCTCCACATTATTTGAATTGTTTCTTTCTAGCTGCTTGAAGTGTTTTTTCTTTGAGCTATGAATTCTGCAATTTTTCTATAACATTCTTAGTAGTTTTCATTTTGGTATAATTTTTTTCAGGAGGTGATTGATGGATTCTCTCAACTTCTTATTTTCTCCTCTTGTTTCAGGATATTGGGCAGTTTTCCTTGATAATTTCTTGAGACATGATGTTATGATTCTTTTTGATTTTGATTATGGCTTTCATAAAGTCCATTAATTCTTAATATTTTTCCTAAATTTATTTGCCAAGTCAGTTGTTTTTCCTATGACATATTTCATATTTTTTCTATTTTTTAATCTTTTAATTTTCTTTTAATATTCCTTGATGTAATATGGAGTTATCTATTTCCACTTTTCCAGTTGTAATTTTTTTTAAATAATTGTTTTCTTCAGTGAACTTTTTTTTGCCTTTTTTTGTATTTGACCAATTCAGCTTTTTAAAAGGTGTTATTTTTTCCAGTAGATTTTTGTGCCTCTTTTACCATTTAGTGAAATCTATTTTTAAGGTGTTATTCTCTGCAGTATTTTTGTGTCTCTTTTACCTAATTATTAACTCTTTTCACAAATTTTCTTGCATTGCTCTAATTTCTTCCTCCAATTTGTCCTCTCTTTCTCTTATTTGATTAAAAAAAATTAAGTTCTTCCATGAAAGAGTTTGGGTTTGTATCCAATTTACATTTTTTTCTTTGAGATTTTGCTTGTAGCTGTTTTGATATAGCTATCTTTTAAGTTTATGTTTTATCTTCCCTATCACCATATGTCATCATAATAGATTTTAATGGTTTTGTTTTTTGTTTTTTGTTTGTTTGTTTGCTTATTTCCCCAACCTATTTCTTGACTTTTAACTTTATGTTAAAGTTGCATTCTGCTCCCAGGGTGGGGATGACACTATCCCAAGCTTCAGGCTTTTCATGCTGCTGATTTCATAGCTAGTTCTGGTGGGGTCTGCAAGTTTTTGGTGCTTTCATGGTAGTATAATCCAATGAGAAGGGTAGTCACTCTTCTCCTAACCTATTCTCTGATCTTCGTCCAGGAAGGGTCTTTTTTCCCCCTGAAGCCACAAGATCCTCTTGGCACTGGAACTGTGAATAGGGCTCCTCTTCTCCTATAGCCAAAAGTATTAATGTTCTTTTCTGACTTGGAACTGATACCAGGGCCCTATTCCATTTTAATCCTTACACCCTAGGATCGTGACCAGGAGCTGCAGCCTGCATTTGTACATAGGCAGTGCAACAGAATCCTGCATCCTATGCAAGCAAATGGACCTCTATAATCTTTTTCCGACAAGTTTTCAGTCCCCCTCATTGTTTCTGGAGTGAGAACTCCCAAAACTGTTGCTGATGCCTCCCAGGCTTGCTGATGGTGCTACCTATTATTTGTGCTCTGAACTGACTTCCATTCCGGTGTTTCACCTCCTGCCCTCCCACCAAGATGCCTTGGTTTGGGAAAAATGTCTCACCAAGACCTTTTTTGGCATGGGAACTCCAGAATACAATTTGAGGTGTTATTTTAAAGTTAATTGGAGGAGAATGTTGTTCAGTTGAATTGCTCCCTGTACTCCATTTTGCATAAATACCCTAATTCTGTCATCCACAGATATTCCTTTCTAAAAACTATTTAGGATGGACTGACTGGAATGATTCTGAACTAATATACTTGCGGGAAAATAAGAGAGTCAGGGATAGAGTTGGTGATATTAGAGAATATGCCTTTATTCTTCTAAGGTATTTGCTAGAACCTTGATAGGAGGATGTAACCAAGCTCTGGGGGGGTTTTCTCATCAGTTGGGATTGGGATAAGGACTCCTAGAACTCCATGAATGAAAAATCATTCACTTCACTTTCAACAATACTTCTTAAATATCATCAGTGTGCAAACACTTTACTAGACACTGTGGGGATACACAAAGAAATAATATACAGCTTAGTATATTCATGACTTAAAAGAGATAGAAATCAATTGGTGTTGGACTATGAATTCAAATATAAGGGAAAATCCTCTTGAGAGCAACATCCTTCAGCTGTCTAATCTTAAATAGTTATGGTCTTAATTTCAGTGGAAATTCAACATTTCTAGTGTCTTAATGTCTCAAACAAACAAGCAACATTATATAAGAAAGGTGTTTGATTAACAAATATTAATATTATCATGTGTAAGTTTTAGAACTAGACACAAATGTAACTTGTGGAGTGCTTTTAATATGATAGAGGACATATATACAGAGAACCAAAATATATGGCATAATGTGAAAGTATAATAATTATTTTTTCTTATTGCCACTGTGATCTTATCAGAGTATCAAGCTCATAGTGAGGAACTTTTCCAACTGAAACAAATTAGTATCTGCTTTGTAATTTATGATCTTAGAAAATGTCCTTGGATAGGGTAGGGGGTCCCAGGTGGGCATAGGAGAGCCTGGGAGGTTATATAAAATAAGTAAGTTTCAGGGACAGGGTTTAGATGTAGACATCTTGAATATAAGGTCAACTCAGTATCTATTATTTTACAATAAGAGAATTAAAAATCACTTGAAAAGTTTTAGAGGATGAAGGGCTCATCTCTGGTTGGGGAAATCAAAGAAGGCTTGCAGAAAGACATGGCATTTGAACTAGACTTTGAAGACAAGGTAAACATTGAAAAGAAAGATTATGGACTGATAGCTTTAAAGTTGGAATAGACTTTAGAAATGATTAACCCCACTCTTCATTTCTACAAATCAATCAATAATACAATAAATAATATTTATTAAGCATTTGCCAGTGTGCTATTCATAGTGCTAGATGCTAGGGATATAAATGCTAAGAATAAAATAATATCTGCTTTCAAGAGGCCTGCATGATAATAGCAAAGATAAATAAATACATATATATGTAAATGTACTTGTACAAATGTACATAGCATAAATACAAAGTTAATAAATACAAGCATTTGCACATTAGTCAGAATGGTTAAATGATTTGCCTAATCTCCTACAACTTATGTTTTAAGGCAGGATTTGACCTCCATGTCTAGCCCTCTATCCACTACATTTCCTTCCAACTCAGGGAGCTACTTTGAAGGCAAGAATCAATCACTCTTTGGAATTTTCTGCCATAATCATAGTCCAATATCTCTTTGTAACATAGAAGTCATCCTTGTTTCTTATACTAGTAAGACCTTATTATATTTTCTTTTTTTTTATTTTTATTTTTTTTTGCAAGGTAATTGGGATTAAGTGACTTGCCCAAGATCATCCAGATAGTAAATGTTAAGTATGTGAGACTGGATTTGAACAGGACCAGTGCTCTATCCACTGAGCAATCTAGATGTCCCACATTATATTTTATTTTCTCTTGCAATTTTCTCTGATCATAAAGGATTTCAGGAGCTTGAGTAAGAGACAGAAAATACAATAAGCAAATCATTATGGAAATATTGTTTTGTTTATCTTAGAAATATTTGCAAGTACATTTCTCTGGAAACCTTATTTTAGCAGAAATCAGAATAGATTTTGGTGGAAACTATTTTCATTACTAGATTTCCACCTTAAATGTTTCAAAGAGGGCACTTGCTTAAGGTTCTACTGATAAGGATGTGATCAGCTAAAATCAAAGAAGTGAGCAGAAACTGATGTTGACTTTTTGCCCCAGGGATGATGGAGATGGAGATGCATCCTGACAGGCTCAGACATGACAAGATCTCTATCGAGTAGGAATGGGTGATTCATAAATTGTAGTGGCAAGTTCTCTCCAAGGGCCTTGGTGTGCAGCAATGCCTGAAAGAGCCCAGTCTGCTCCCAGAATGCAAAAAGTAGCTGACTGGCTAGCTGTTGAGTAATACAAACCCTGCTACCCTTGACAAATTAAATATAAGCAAGCCTCTAGTGTGCTACAGCCCTAAGTATAAAGAAAATTAACAGGTATTAGATTAGCAGATTCCCCTCCAGGAATTGGTATAGGGGATGTCATTTAAGAGGTGCCCTGCTGTAGCTGAGCACCTTTTGAATGATTTTTGCTTGTAGAAACTGTTCCATAGATTTTTTTCTTTTTTCTTTTTTTCTTTTTTTACTTAAAAGCTTGGGATAAAACAGCGGGCAGGGTAGAAAGGAAAGACCTCTTTCTGTCTCTCTGTCTCTGTCTCTGTATCTCTCTTTCTGTCTCTCTCTTTCTCTCTCTCTCATTTATTCTGATTCCTCTAATCTGTTGAATTAATAAACTCAAACAATGTATTTTCCTTTCCTCTCCTAGTTGCAAAGAATACAACTATCCTTTTCACATCATGACTTTCCCCATTACAGTTTTGATATATCATAGTTTGGCATAAGAAATTAAATGGGAATTTGGGGGGAGTTTTCTGGAAGCCACAGATGACATGCAAAGATCAGCAGATGACACAAAAAAAGTTTAGAAACTCAAAAGTGAATAAAATGTATGTATAATATTGGATATCAACATATTTTATCTTTTAATAGCAAAATAATTCAGACTTCTTTGCTACAAAGAGAGGGGCAAAATTTTAAGTAGATTGTACAGGCACTATATCCCTAACCCCTGTAATGTGGAAAAGATAATTGTGGTGTCTCTACTGATGACATTAAGTTTATATTTGTTTAATATTCTTAAGTATAATTTCCACTTTGCCTAGTTTTAGGGTTTCAGTTTGCAATAGTAGCCCCATTTGACTCTGAAGCCCCTTGCTGCTCTCTGGTTCAGTGGGGGCTATTTGGGCTAATTATTATGTAAATTTTATTTTATTCCCATCCAGTCTTTTCTATATTGTGCTAAGAAATGAAACAAAAATTCTAAATCAAATAGTAAATTATTTAAGTGGTGTAATATAGCAAAGTAAATAACAAAAAGATTTTTTAAAAAATCCAGCATTCTCTGTAAAGTCTAAGCTAGCTCCCTGGAGACCTCAGGTATCAGCCAAAGTCAGGATAAGCAAAAATCCTTGGTCTTTAGGGGGAGAAGTAAAGCAAATGACACAGGCTCTCCACCAACCTCTCTTCTTCTCGTCCTCTTCCAAAGTGAGTCTGGCTTGTTTCACTCCACCTTCTAATCCTCCTATGATTATCTGTATACACCAAAAGATTGAGCCAGCAGAATACTGAGAAGGGCCATTTATCCAAATATATGCTAATAGACATTGTCCAATAGGTAATTAGCCTTAAGTGCTCCCTTGTCTGATTCAAGCCCACCTTTTAAGAGTTTTAGCTCTTTACAATTCTTCTCCGGTCCCCTAACTCACCAAATGGTCAAAGAAAGATGATGTTCATGCTCTGAGTTAGGGAAAGGTCATATCAGGGTTGGAACAGGTCTCAGAGCTCTGACGCTGGAATCTCCTTTGTCATGGCTTTGGGGCTCTCCTTGCTGCTTCTCAGTCAGGACGATGCTACCATATGCTAAAGTTTTCACCTAACTTCTTCAGGAAAAGCATTAGCTCCCTATTGTAAGATTACCCCAGACCAATACACTTCAAAGAAAATCTATACTTTCAACTCTTTTACTCTCTGGGTTTATAGAATATCAACTGATACTCTATAAAGTGTTTATTAGAAAGCTGTCACTATATTCTTGACTCATGGCCTTTCCCCCTCCCCAATCTCTTCTTCTTAGCTGGGTCAGGATTAATAAGCTTATTTAACAATTTTCCTAGCCTTAAAATGCAGGCTGTAAACCCCCAGCCCATAATTCTCACCATGCCACTGGTAGCTAGCACACTAGTTTTACAAATTGCCTTGTACCATTAAGGAGACAGGTAAGACACTTGGTAGAGATGAGGTGGAGCCATGCATTTGTTACCACGTGGGAAAAAATGCTATAGTCCTTACAACTGCATCATGTGTTCCTATAAGATACTAGTTACAATAATTCAAATGATGCATTATATATATATATATTTATACATTTTTATTAATTTGTATAAATAGCTTTTGCAGCTTAGCTTTCCCATCTCTTAAGTTTCACTTTTTCATTTTTCATGTGGCATCCAATAGAACTTAGTTATATATCAGTTTCCTCATCTTGTTCCTTATTACTGCAGATTTTGGAGGAGATATGGAAAGGAAAACACAAAGATAATTAAACAACAAATTTAGATACCTGATAGCACACTTACAAAGAATTTTAGATAAGAGTTTAGATAAGAGTTTGATGAAAGAATTCCTTCCTAGGCCTTCTTTTAGAGCATCTCTTATCACCAATAGCAAGCAAAATGAATATCAATGTCACTTTTCTAGGTTGTGTGTGTTGTTTTTTCCATCTATAACTTTATTCCCTTAATAGCATTATGATTAAGAATAACTAGGAGCAACATGGCACAGTGGAAAGAACAATGGAATTAGAATAAGAATTCTTGGTTCAAAACCTAGCTCAAAAACTAGCTATGTGACCATAAATAATTTGTTTTCTTTGTTGCCTTCAGGTCCTCACCTGTAAACTATAGTATAAACAATAGAAGTCCAGATAATTCATGTGATTAAGATTCAAGTTGCTAGTTAACTAAAGAAGAAAAAAAAAAAAAAAAAAAAACTAGGGCCATAATGATAAGATCTTAAATTTAGAGATAGAAGTGTGTTGGCAAATGTTTAATAACTAGACCAGAAAAAATATATGTACAAAAAAGTTCAAATTTAATGTGTCTAGATGAT
The DNA here is from genome assembly GCF_048593235.1 of Sminthopsis crassicaudata. Taxonomy (NCBI): domain Eukaryota; kingdom Metazoa; phylum Chordata; class Mammalia; order Dasyuromorphia; family Dasyuridae; genus Sminthopsis; species Sminthopsis crassicaudata. Next base: position 405,708,233 of record NC_133617.1, read on the forward strand.
TAACAGAACAATAAATCAAGCCCTGACATTGTAACTCTTTTGATTTCCAGGGAGTAAAATGTTCATGATGAAAATTTAACAATAAGCTCTTGGGAGCCTATACAATAATCTCCCACTTAAAGGCTGTCTAGTCTAACATTTATTTTTATAAATAAGGAACTGAATCTCAGAGAGATGAAATTAAGACCTACACAGATAATGAATGTCTGAGGCAAGCTTTGAATTTAGGTCTTCACAATTTCAAATTTAGAACTCTGTCTACCTTATCACAAGATGGCAAAGGTTCAAAAAGGCAGGCAACTGACAGACCACCAAAATTATGATATATATATATATATATATATATATATATATATATATATATATATATTATACATATATATAATATATATATATAAAACTCTTAGAACATTTGTAGTTCTGAAAAACATTTTGTAGATTTATATTATCTTATTTTTATCCTCACAACAATATTAGCATGTTAGGTGCTATTATTATTATCCCTGTTTTACAGAAGTAAAGTGATTTGCCTGGAATCAGTCACATAGTTACTAAGTGTTTGAGGTCATACTTGAACTCAGGTGTTCCTGGATCCAGGTTCAGTGCTCTGTAGGTTGACAGTGGTTCAGATGACCTGGAGAACTGATGCTGAGAGAATCTAATTGCAATTTCAGGAGCCCAGAAACTGAAAATTCCACATTTTTGTTCAGAATCAGGAACTAAGATATTGGTTCACACAAATCTAGCTACTATACTATAGTAGGGCAGTTGATTTGTGAATAGAGAGAAAGGTATGCATTGTAGAGATGATGTGAAGGTAGCAACAACAAGATTTGACAACAGTTTGTTGCTGTGGGTGAATGAAATTGAAGAATTGAGGATGACATGAGATTGTGAGGCTGAGTGACTGAGCATGATAGTAATAGGAAAGCTAAGGAAAAGGGAAAGTTGTAGGGGATTGTGTGAGGAAGATGATAACTTTTATTTTTAGACACATTGAGTTGAAGATGCCTAAAAATATCCAGTTCCAGTTTTCTAAATGAGAACTGGTGATAATGTATGATTGTAGTTCAAGAGAGAGACAAAAATTGGATATATAAATCTGGGTATCATCTGTATAAAGATAACAGTTGAATTTATGGCAGGTGATGAGATTATTCAGTCAATTAACAGGCATTTATTAAGCACCTATTATATTCCAGAATAAAAAAAAATAAAAAAGAGCAAAAGTCTTATTCTCTATGAAGTCACAGTCTATTGGAAGAGACATGCAAATTATTACATGCAAATAAGATGATGCAGGATAAATTGGAGATAATTAACTGATAGAAGTCACCAGAATTAAGGTGGCTTGAAAAAGGCTTCCTGTAAAAGATAGGATTTTCACTGGAATTTGAAAGAAGCCAGGGAATCAGCCCGTGGAACTGAGAAGGGATTTTATATTTAATTCTGGAGGTGACAGGAAGTAATTGGACCTTATTCAATAGGAGGAGTCACAATTGAGAGGGTTATCACGACATTAGAATAATGAATTTAACAGTTGAATGAAAGATGGACTGAAATGGGGAGAGACTTGAGGCAGGAAAACAGTTATAGCTGGTTAATTCCATAATCCAAATGTGAGATAATGAGGGCTAGCAGGATCAGAAAAGAGGAGGGTTTATGTTCAAAAAAGAAAGCAAAGGATAAAATCCATAGGAGCAAGATGTCTTGTGCCTTTATTTGTATTCCTAACATCAATACAGTACTTGAAATATAGTAGGCACTTAATAAATGCTTGCTGATTGCCTGATTTAGTGATCTCATCATCTGCCATAAATTCAATTGCTTTCTCTATGCAGATGATATATCTAATCTTTGTTTCTCTTTTGAACTGCAATCACACATTATCACCAGCTTCCTCTTAGAAAACTGGAATTGGATATTTTTAAGCAAATTCAACTTAATGTGTTTAAAATAAAAATTATTATCTTCCCCCCATTTTTCCCTTTCACTTAATTTTGTATTACTGTTTAGGATACTGTCATCTTCACAGTTATTCAACCTCACAATTTAGTATCATCTTCAACTCTCCAATTTCATTCACAGCAACAATCTGTTGCCAAATCTTGTTGCTGGTACCTGTTGTTGCTAACAGATTAGATATTGGCACTGAGAGGATGATAGCACCCTTGACTGAAACAGGAAAGTTCTGAAGAGGGGAGAGTCTGAGGGGAAAAAAAAAAGTTCAGTTTAAGTAATTAGTGGTGATTTTAGAAAAGTCAGTTTCACTTGAATGATGAAGTCCTGTCTGTGTTATGTTGGACAAGTCACTTAACCATTCAATGCCCTAGGCAATTCTCTAAAACTGTACTCCAGAGGGAAGACTCTGATTTGTAGTGATAGAGGGAGTTTCTTCACAAGAGGAAATAAAGATTCCCTAATCACTGAAATTGCCTTTTGGATGGATGGATGGATGGATGGATGAATGGGTAGATGGATAGATAGATAGATAGATAGATAGATAGATAGATAGATAGATAGATAGATAGATAGATAGATAGATGAGTGTGTAGATGAGCAATAATAAGAATAAAGTGATTTTTTTAGAAAATTCCATAAAATAATATCAGCAAGCAATAAAATTTGAATTTTTAGTTTTCCTTTCTGTTTTCCTTTCTTAGGGCTATAAAAGGTTCTGCTAGTTCAGTTTCTTGGACTTAGGAAAAGAAAAAAGACAGATAAAGACTCAACTACCATGGCCAGAATACAGGAAGGTTTGGCTGGGAAAGGCTAGAGGGTTAAATCCAATATGAGCAGTCTTGGGAAAATAGGAATCCAAAGTTAAGGTAGTGAATCAAGAAGCCAAAGGTGAGGAAACACAAAGGAAAGAATTCCAAGAAATGTTGGAGGAGTGGGGCAGCTAAAATGAAGATGAAACAACGAAAAAACCAGGACAGAAGTTAGCACTCACACAGAAATGCTTGAAGCTTGGATCCATCTTTACCTTGATTACTGGCAGGAAATTCCTCTCAAAGAGGTAGCTGAGAGATGTAATATAATTCTAGAGTATCTTGCCATGAGGTTTGTGTTGGGGATGAGGTTCCAATATATTACCTCTTCCTCTGATCTTTTATCTTGATTATTATCTTGAGCTCATTGGCATTCAGAAAACAGAATAGAACTATAAAATGGGCACGTGGTTTTTTTGACACTCTACAACATTTTGTAAATTCCAAAGAAATTAGATAAAACATATCTACATATGCATAAACACATATATTTAAAAAAAAAACAACAATGCTATTCTTCTAAGCATGAGAACAAGATTAAAACTGACAGTGCCTTACACAACTTAGATGCTGAATAAATGAGTGACAGATTATTTCATCCTGTTTTTAGGAAAAGAGTAGAATTTTTTATTTTGTTTTGATTTTCAAAATTCAGCCCCATTACTCTAAAAGGAAGATTCCTTAAAATGTTAAAATTTATTATTGAGGCATCTACTTTTGTGGAAACTGTCAGTAGATTTGAAGAATAAGAATTCATTCATTTGGAGAACTGTGTAAAATATTGGTATAATTCAATCTGCTATAATTTTGTTAGCAAAAACTGAAACAACCTGAATAATGCTTCCCTATCTCCCCAATTAAAATAATGCCTTTTAATTAGTGTATTAAAAAGTAATCAAGGGAATTCAACTGGAATTAGGGGGAAAAGTGTTAATGAATTTTTGACCTGTCTTGAAGCTAATATAATCAAGTGGGGTCTCAGGAGTGTCATCCTGGAAAACATCATCTTGAATCCCAATTTACATTTAACAGGGTCTGAACAACAGTCCCAGTTTATAGCCTACTCACCACATTTATAGTCTCATCTATGGGGTTTGGAATTTAACATTATTACTTAGACATCTTTTGTTAGTAATTACTCAGAACATTCCTGTTTTATAGATTAATTTTATTACCCCCTTTCTGTAGAAGAAACTGAGGTAAAGAAGCAGGTTCAAGGCCAAAAAAACCTTTCTTTAAATTTCTAATTCCTTCTGCAATATACAGCTCACCAGATGAGACAAAATCAAATGAATTTCCATTAGTCTGAGGCAGCATGTTAACTTTATAGGCCTGGAATATGAGCTCACACGTCTAATCCTTACTGAAGCAGGAATCCTCTACAAGTTACTTAAAAAGTGGTCACTTGGGCTAGAAACTGGAAAATGAACGGATGCCCATCAATTGGAGAATGGTTGGGTAAATTATGGTATATGAAGGTTATGGAATATTATTGTTCTGTAAGAAATGACCAACAGGATGAATACAGAGAGGCTTGGAGAGACTTACATCAATTGATGCTGAGTGAAACGAGCAGAACTAGGAGATCATTATACACTTCAACAATGATACTGTATGAGGATGTATTCTGATGGAAGTGAATATCTTCAACATAGAGAAGAGCTAATCCAATTCCAATTGATCAATGATGGACAGAGGTAGCTACACCCAGAGAAGAAACACTGGGAAATGAATGTAAATTGTTAGTATTTTTTGTTTTTCTCCCCAGGTTATTTTTACCTTCCAAATCCAATTCTTCCTTTGCAACAACAACAACAAAATTCGGTTCTGCACATATATATATATTGTACCTAGGATATACTATAACATATTTAATATGTATGGGAATGCCTGCATTCTAGGTGAGGGGGTGGAGGGAAGGAGGGGAAAAATTCAGAAGGGATAATGTTGTAAAAAATTACCTATATATATGTACGGTCAAAAAATGTTATAATTATAAAATTAATAATAAAAAAAAGAAAATTAAAAAAAATTTTTAAAAAAGTGGTCACTTGGTCTCTGGTTAAAGATTTCAGTGAAGCATCTGTCACTACCTTCTAAGGCAGGCATTTCCATTTGGGGGCATTTTTGATTATAAAGCTTTTTTTTTTTACTTCTTGCCTTTCTTTAGCTTCAAGTCACTGGTCATAGTTCTGTCTGCCTAGTTGAAGAAGAACATGTGCAATTGCTTTACTACATGACAATCTCCAAATATTTTTTTCCTTTAGGCTAAATGTGCTCAATTCTTTCAACCAACCCTCTTATGGCATGGTTAGGGACCTGTACACCATTATGCTCAGTATCCTCTGGTTCAGCCCAAGTTTGTCAATGTCCCTTTTAAAATGAATCACTCATGATCAACTGTGATAGACTTGGCTCTTTTCAAAAATGAGGTGATTTGGGCCAATTCCAATAGACTTGTGATGGAGAAAGCCATCTGCATCCAGAGACAGAATTATGGGGACTGAATGTGGATCACAACATAATGTTTTCACCTTTTTGTTGTTTGCTTGGTTTTTTTCTTTCTAATTTTTTTTCTTTTTGATCTATTTTTTCGTGGGCAGCATGATATATGTATATATATATATATATATATATATGGAAATATGTTTAGAAGAATTGCACACATTTAACCTATATTGAATTACTTGATGTCTAGGGGAGGGGGTGCGGGAAAAGAGGGATAAAAATTTGAAACACAAGATTTTGCAAGGGTAAATGCTGAAAACTATCTTTGCATGTATTTTGAAAATAAAAAGCTATTATTTAAAAAAATTTAAGTTAAAATAATTAGAATAAAATTATCAATTTTCCCTCCCCAAAATAAATAAATTAATTAAATGAATCACTCAGAACCATACATAGTGTATTAGATATTTGAATTGACAAGTACAGAGAGATTATGATCTATGTCTATGACCTCAAACTTTTACTTGCTGAACAAGTCACATAACCTCTATCTGCTTTAATCCACTGAAGAAGAAAAAGGCAGAGTGTTTCAATATCTTTGCTAAGAAAACCTCCCCATGGGATCATGAAGAATTGGACATGACAATGACAGAACAGCAATATGACCTCTTTTGCTTTGTACATTGTACACAGTGGATAAAGACCATGCTTGGAGTCAGAAAGACAAAGGTCCCAATGAGACCTCAGTCTCTGTTCGCCTCAGTTTTCTCATCTGTAAAACAGAGATAATAATAGGCATCTATCTCCAGGGGTGTTATAAGGATCAAATGAGATAATTGTAAAGCACTTAACATAGTCTGGCACATTATTAAAGTACTTTATAAATGTTATTATCATCATTATCATTCTTATTCTGTAATAATTCTGTAGTGTGTAGGGTACCTCTCTTATGCAATAAATGGTTTTCCAAAAAAAGCTATGCCATAATTATGCAAAAATCATAGATTACAAGCCCATACCCATGTAATTAGCTTTATTGATCAGTCAAAAGACGGCATTATTTTAAAACAGTATATGAAATAGCAAGAGTTAGAAAAATAGCAATAGAATGTTCTCCCAACAAACATGGGGAGAAAAATTTTCACATACATTAACATACCATCATTGGGAAGGTGAGATATACCTGAGTTATGTGATAAATCAACTGGTATCTTCTGGTGATACCATCCCAATGTCTTAATTAGATTTATTTTCACTGATTTGAGCCAATAAGGGCACCAGATATATTGACGCCATTCTCCCCTGGGAGTAAAGTCATGTCTCTGCTTCTCCCTCTAATTTAATGCTGGTATGTTCTTATTTTTTAGCTCTTAATTAGAGTACCATCTCTTCCAATAAGAAAAGTTGGTTTTACCATCTCTTTTTTTGGCTTAGAGACCCAAGTCCATCTTTGGTTCTTGTAGTAAGAAAATACAGATTCTTATAGACTATAACAGTTGAACCAGGATAACAACAACAATTTCCAATTGTGTTTTTTTTTCTGTAGATACAGAGATAGGAATCTATAATGTCCTAGACTTTTAAACTAGTAGATAACATTTTTTCATAACAAACCAAAAGCTTGGCTAATACACAGGCATTTCATCTGTTTAATTCCCCCTACCTAATGGAGCTATCTCATTCTACCAAGCTTCTATGTAACAGAAGGTTAGAAAGTCTTCCTTAACCCCTGATTCCAAATCTGTAACCCATTTTAAAATATTACATTTCTTGCCTTCTTACAAACCACAAAGAGTAGATCTGAGGTCCAAGTCATTACTCATAGATCTTACCAGACACATGAATGGAAGAGAAGGAAGGCAAGAACAAACAGATAAGTGGAGCTACAGAAAGGCTATTTACTACTTCTCTCTTAGAATATTTTAAATTTTAAATTTTTGCCTTTCAGTCAATCAACAAGCAACATAATTTCCCATCTTCAAGTCATCTACTTTGTGATGTATAGGATAGAACATTGGCCTTGGAATCAAGAAGACATTCCTTGAATTCTGTCGGTGATCCTTTGATCCTGTATAACTTGCTAAGCCAGAGAACTCTGAAATTATTGAGGGCAGCTTTGAATAACTGCCTTCTTACCATCTGTTTCTTGACCTTTGTTAATCATATTTTGGTCTTTCTCTCAAAAGGTAGATGCAAATAATCTATTTGTTTTCCTTAGCAGTTACCATAAGTACCAACTCATTCTGGGCTTCATCGTCCTTGATGCTATTCTTACTTTATATCCACGCTTTTATAGTTTTCATCAGATACCTGCCTATGCTAGCATATTTTGTGTCCAATTTCTTAAAAAGTGAGTTTGAGAAGGAAGAAATCTAGGCAAGAGAAAAACAAACTATATCAATAAAACTTATTTTATTTTTTTTTTAAAGCTGAGCATGTCAAGTGAGTTCCATCATACATCAGTGAAGCTTCATGGGGTTGATAAGATCCCAGAAAACATTTTCTAACTTAAACAAATGGTGGTTACTACTTGATCACTACAAAGCCAGAGTGGTTTACATATGTCATACCAAATGAAATTCATTTCTTTTAATTTATATCCTTTTCTTTCCTTTTTTTCCTCTTCATCCCTACTTTCCTTCTCCCTTCCTCTGTCCCTCCCTCCCTTCTCTCCCTTCCTCCCTTCCTTCTCTCCCTTCCTTCCTTCCTTCCTTCCTTCCTTCCTTCTTTCCTTCCTTCCTTCCTTCCTTCCTTCCTTCCTTCCTTCCTTCCTTCCTTCCTTCCTTCCTTCCTTCCTTCCTTCCTTCCTTCCTTCCTTCCTTCCTTCCTTCTTACCTTAATATAGGATTTCTCAACTGTTAGATAAGAAAAAAAGTATTAGATATAGTATACCTAAATTTCAATAAGACATTTCATGTTTCCCATTATATCCATTTTTATTTGGTCTGAAATTTGGATTTCCATCATAATTAACTTTGATGACTGATGAAGTGATATTTGCCTAAGCTTAAAAGGACTTGGTATTTAAGTTTTTATTAGATATGTTTTCAGCAATACCATCAACAATTAGCAGATTTGTTTCCATTAAAGAGAATGGCAGAGATCAAAGGGTATGGTCTTGAATATTTAATCACTGAATATTGGCATTTGTGACTTTATCTCTTGAATAATACTACAAAATGAAATTTGTCTTTTAAAATGCTGTTGTTTTAATGATGGTTTTAATGTTATAACATCATTTTTAGAAGACTACTAAAGAATTTTTTTCTTTCTCCTTTTCAAAATGGACTCAGTATTTCATACAACATCCTTAATTTGACTTGCACTATCAGAATTTGTAGTCTTTCCAATTAGGTAATGGAATTCCCTTCACCTTTTTACAACCTGTGAAGAAGGAATTTGCTGAGCAAATTAATAGAGTAAATTAGATCACTTCAGTGACTGGAATGACAGTGAACAGATTGTAGGACTTTGAGTAGACAAGATGTAGCTTCACATCCTGCCTTGGCACTTAACTAGGTAGTCACTCTACATTTCTGAATCTTAGTTTTCACATTTGTAAAATGGGGATAAAAAGAACATTTACCTCCTGGCTTGTTATAAGAATCAAATAAGGTAATGACCTTAAAGTATTTTGTAAACCATAAAATCCTATATGGTTGCTGGGTATTATTATTATTGTGGTTATTGCTTCCATTAATTAGAACCCTCTCAGTAAACAATCTTTTTCTGTTTTCTTCTGAAAAAAATCTTCTTTAGAGGATCTGTCTGATAATTGGTATCTTCATTTTCCTTTTAGTATTTTATGGATACCTGAGCAGTTCACAGAACCCTCATCTTTAACTCTAACTCTTTCTATATGACAGACTTGACTTTTGAGAAGATAAATGAGGAAAAAGAGGAAAAGTTTAAGAGAATCAAATCATCCCATTTTGGAGCTGGAAGGGGCCTTTTTTTTTTCAAATAACCTGAAGAACTTTAGAATTATATTTACAAAAACAACTAATAAAAATAGAAATATAGAAATGAAAATAGAAATACTTCATGAACTTTAGAATTATATTTATAAAAATAACTAATAAAAATAGAAATAATAATAATAGCTAGTATTTTTATAATCATTTAAACATTACAAAGCACTTACATTTTCATAACAACTCTGTGACTTAAGTGCTATTATCCACATATTTACAGATGAGGAAAATGAGGCATTGAGAGGTTAAGTTCTTTGTCCAGGGTTATATAGCTAATAGGTATCTAAGGCTGGAATACAAAAAAAAATCAACAACAACAAAAAAACCCTTATTCTCCTTGCAATCACATAAAAAAATTAATATTCTTTTATTGAAGTTTTGAGTTTCAAATTCTCCTTTTTCTCTTCCCTCCCTCATCCCTGAGATAGTAAGCAATATGCTATAGGTTATACATGTGAAATCACGTAAAACGTTTTCATATTAGTCGTTTTGTGCAAGACGAACAAAAAAAACAAGGGGGAGGAAGGAAGGAAAGGAGGGGAGAGAGAGGGAGGGAGGAAGGAAAAAGAGAGGAAGGGAAGGGGAGAAAAAAAAAGTAGTATAGTCCAGTCAATAGTCAGACTCTGTTCCTTCTCAGCATTTTTCATCATGAGTTCTTTGGGATTATCTTGCATCATTATATTGTTGATTATAAGTCATTCACAGTTCATCATACAATATTGGTGTTACTATATATAATGAATTCCTTGTTCTGTTCATTATGCACCAGTTGATTTAAGTCTTTCCAGGTTTTCTGAAATAGTACTGTCTTCCATTTATTGTAGCACAATAATATTCCATCACAATCATATCTTGTGTAGTCATTCTTCAATTGATGGATAGCCCTTCAATTTATAATTTTTAGCCACCACAAAATGAGCTACTACAAATATTTTTGTACAAATAGGTTTTTCTCCCAAAGAATACACATCTAGCAATGGTATTGCTATATTAAAGAATATGCATAATTTTATAGCCCTTTGGACATAGTTTTAATTTGTTCTCTGGAATAGATGAATCAATTCACAACTGCAACAGTGGTATTCCAGTTTTCCTATATTCCCTCCAACATTTATCATTTTCCTTTTTATCATATAGCCAATCTTAAAGGTGAGAAATGGAACTCAGATATTTCTTTTCTTTAATTAATAGTGGTTTAGAGCATTTTTTCATATGACAACAGCTAGTTTTGATTTCTTTGAGTAAAAACTGCCAATTCATATACTTTAACTATCAATTGGGGAATGACTTTAAGACATTCTTGAAGGCTATTTTTAATAGATGCAGTAGGAAACATTTTTGTTTGTTTTAAAGAAACAAAAATTATAAACTTGGAAGATACTAGAGAGATTGCCTAGTTTAATTATGTTGTTTGGCAGATAAAGAAACTGAGACCCAGAGACATCAAGGGGGTCACAAAGAACTTATTACAATAGATTGATAGTCACTAATTTCATCTTACAAATTATTACTGCAATATTATTATCTTGGAGAAGGGAGAGGCGATGGAGAAAAATTTGAAATACAAGGTTTTGCAAAAGTGAATGTTGAAAACTGTCTTTGCATGCATTTGGAAAAATAAAATGATATTAAAAATAAATTATTAGAGCAGAGGTTCTTAACCTTTTACATATCATTGGCTTTGGAAGTCTGGTGAAACTTTTGTATCCCCTTCTTGAAAAAATGTTTTTAGTCAAGTAAAATATAATACATATGATTATAAGGAAACATTATATTGAAACAAAGTTATTGAAATATTATTAAAAAATTTCACAGTTCCCAGATTAAAAACTCTGTAATAAAGTATAATATAAAGATATCAACTGTCAAGTATAATGGAATAATAATTCCTAGTGGGTACTATGGGAAATATTAAAAAAGTATAAAACATAGTGCCTAGCTTTAAGAAGCTTCCAATTATTTTGTTATTAAGCCCTCCAACAAATAAAAATATGCAGGACCTCAGAAGAAGAACCAAATCATATTAGTTCTATTTAATTAGGTATTTCCCCACACAGAGAATGAATATCAATACTGTCATCTTTATTTGATCACTGCTTCTGAACATGATTTCTAATATTGTTTCATTGTGTCAAAGATGCAACAATGATGGGTCATCCCTGCCCCCATCTCCAACCCCCACACAGTTTCCTAAGTCCTTGACTGACTAAAATATTTTCAAAAAAGAGAGGAAGCCATCAAAGCCCCCTGGCTTAGAAAGAGCACATAACTGTTTAGGCATAAATTGGGGAAGAGGATACAGGGAAGAAAGAACAGAAATCAATTATGCTGTAGTTGAATTCTTTTCTTTTCATTTAATAATTGACTTGTACATGAGTTGTATCAGTGTAGAAAAAGTTGTATGATATATTGGAAAGAGCATTAGATTTGACATTAAAAAAATATATAACAACAAACAATAAAAACCTCGTTTTGAATCCTGGCTGTGCTTTTAGAAGGTGCATGGCTTTGGGAAATCCACATCATTTCCTCATCAGCAAAATCAAAGGAACTTTGATTCATAGAGCAACTGTATCATTATAATGAAGCTGGGTTCTTCTCAGCCTATTACAGGCCAAAACAGTGGTGTCAAACTCAAAAGAGAAATAGAACCACCAAACCTTAGCACATTTTAACATAGAAAACCACATATTAGGAGGCAGCTAGGTGGCGCAGTTGATAGAGCACCACTTCTGGAGTCAGAAGGACCTGAGTTCAAATTTGATCTCAGATACTTAACACTTCCTAGTGACAGTCTCACTGTATTTTCACTCTTAAGGCTGCCTCTTTTTTGGATGGGTTCTTCAATGTTTGCATTTCTGCTGATGAGAACTGTTTGTATTTTTAAACCATATGTGAATTAACTCTCATCCCACCTCATCTTGAATATCAGGTTCAGTTATGGCAGCATGATTTAAGAAGGACATTGATAATCTGGAGAGTACCCAGAAGAAAGCAGCCAAGATGGTAAAGGGCCTGCCTTGAGTCCTTATCATTTGAGGATTGGTTGAAACAATTAGGGATGTTCAGCATGGAGAAAAGAAGACTCAGGAAAGATGTGATAGCTTGTCTTCAATTACTTGAAGGGTTTCTATGTGGAAAAGGGATTAGATTCTCTCCCAGGGAGTAGAACCAGTTACAAAGTTGCAAAGAAGTCAATTTAGGCCTGATGTTATGGGGGGATTATTAAAAACTTAGATCTGTCAAAAAATGGACTAGCTAGCTTTGAGAAATGATAGTTCTCTATTCTTGAATGTCATAAAATAGAGGCTGAATAATCACAACTTGAAGAATATATGGTATTGAGGATTCTTTTCATGTGAGGGAGAGAGACTGTATGACTACCAAAGTTTATTCCAACTCTCAAATTCTATGATTGTGTTCAAAATGTTGAAAAATCAAGGAAATGCAATTTAAACTACTCACAATTATCACCCCATGTTCATCAAACTAGCATTAAAGACAGAAGAATGGGACAAACTATTGGTGGAGGACATGTTGGAAGATACCTGCACTAATTTGCCAGTGATAAACTTTGAATTGGTCCAACTAATTTGGAATACAATTTGATGTTATGCAAAAAAAAAAAAAAAAAAAAAAAAAAAAAAAAAAAAAAAAAAAAGGAAGGAAGGAAGGAAGCATTTGTTAAGTACTGACCTGTTATGCCATAGTTAATGGATATAGCCTTCCTTTCTGTTAACAAGTGATATACTGGTGATGTGAAGTCCATTGAACTTTTTAACAGGAGTTTTTGTTGTTGTTGTTGTTGTTGTTGTTGTTGTTGTTGTTTAATAGGAGTTGGGGAAGTGTTTAGGTGTCAAAATGAATGGGAACATTAATATTTTCAAATGAATTTGACTTGAATTTGAACTGATACGAATTGAAACAAAGGGAACAATAAGCTGATGGTGTGTAAGAGTTCATCTGACAGCTGATGAGTGGCCAAGGATATAACAGGAAAATACAAGGAATAGCCAATAGAAGGAGATTTCTGAGCTCTTGATCTTTACACACTTTGCCCCTCCCTATTTCTTCCCCCTATGAATCACTATATATATGCTGTACTTCCTTATTCCCTATACTCAATATAAATTTAGGGTCATATCTACAAATTTCAAAGTAATAACCTTCATATATCTCTAGAAATAACAGTTAATAAGGAATTTGAATTCTGTTAATATTTTCATTTTGGAACAGTTTTGTTTAGTACCATATATTCTGTCTCTCTACAGGATTTCTTGCTTTAATTTCAGTTATAGGTAAGGCTTCAAACAGGTCCATGAGCAAGAAGACTGGATAAAATGTCACCAAATAATATTCAGAACTTCAACTTCTTAGAAAGTAAAAGAGACAAATAAGTGGTAATGGACAGAGAACTAAATTTAGAGTCTTGAAGACTTGAGTTTAATTTTGCCTCAAACACTAGTTATGTAACATTGGGCTAAGTGAATCCAATTATAGCTCTTACTGAATAAAAAGTAATGTTAATATTATACTAATATTATAGTTTGCATCTGGCCTCAGACAATTACCAGATGTGTGATCTTGGGCAAGTCACATAATAAAATGTCTACCTCAGTTTTCTTGACTATAAAATAGAGATTATAATAACATCTTTCTCCCAGATTTCTGGTGAGGATCAAATGGGATAATATTTGCAAATAAAATAATTTTGCTTAGCACAGTGCCTGGCACATTGTAAAGCTTAATAAATGTTTGTTCCTGTCTTCCTTTTTTTATTTAGATATTGAGAGATTTATTTAAAATAAACAAATCTAAGAATAAATAGAACCAAAGTAATATTGTCATGCTCTGTTGTATCCTGCTGTCTAGAGTCCCCAAGTTGGGGTGATTAAAATATCCCTTCCCAGTGGAGCAGTGATAAGGCGGGATTCCCGAGGAGGGTGGGGAAATGGAGTCAGTTTATTTCAAGGGCTTTCCCCTTTTTATAATGTAACAAAAACAATACTGTTCACATGGGACCACACAAACAACTTGCTATTGTACGTAGTTTGCCACCTGGTATCACTCTTCCATCTGCTATTATTTTGCTTCAATCACAACACAGATTATCACTGCCCTCTGACTTCTCAGGAAGGCTGAGAGCCTTTAGGGGAAATAGGGAGCCGATCCAAACATTGTTAGCAGGTTCCCTCTAGGCTGAAGGTCTTATACCTTACCCAGAGTTTCCCTATTGACTGTGACCCTCTACAATGTTCAAATTCAGGAAAGGTAATTAAAAGCACAATACCCTTTTAGCATTAAAAATATACATACCCATACACATATATACATATTTGCTCTTAGTTCTCTATATTGTATAAGATATACAATGATATTGGACATGAATTAGACCCTCCCAAAATGATTAAGGAACAATTTTTAAAATTATGTGCCAATTCAAAATTCTTTAGTCTTAAAAACTTAATCTTTATTAAATAACATTAATGAGTGTGATGGAAATAATGACAGTCCAACACAATCCCAATAAACTTTGGATACAAAACTTCATCTGCATCCAGAAAGAGAACTATAAAGATTGAATGTAAATTAACACATGCTATGTTGACTTTTTATTGTTTTTTTCCTCTTGTGGTTTTTCCCTTTTGTTCAGATTTTTCTTTCCCAATAATTCATAAAGAAATTCATAAAGAAAATAACTTAAAATACTATTTTTAAAGCCTAACAAAGCAATAATGTTTATGTTGGATAAAAATTTAGTTGTCTCAAAAATAGTATTGACCTTCCAAATTGCACATCCTATGAACAGGATCATATTGTTTGAAAATAGATGGATATACTTCAAAAATAAATCATAACTAGGAGAACTTATTGACAAAAATACAACTAAAAAGCATTTATCAGCACTAAAAGAGGTAATCCAAACTTACTACTTAATAAATAAGGATAATAAATGAGTTTGTTGGGAGAGACACTCTTGGATTAGAGAGTATGCATGGTTTGATAGCCCATTGGGCATGGTGGAACCCTTATTTCAATGATAGGAGAAATCCCTAGTGAAGAAACTTTTTTGTCTACAGCTTAGAGTTTTAAAGAAGGGCTGATAGGTATAATTTAAAAAGTTAATTTCCATGGGCTAATTACAATATAAAATTAAGATTTTATATGCATAAATATTATGTAGAAATGTAATGATGTAGTCAAATTATCTTAATTGTAACAAAAACAATCAAACAAGTATTTGAGACAAAAGCAGTTATAATTAATGCAGAAAGGTTAAGATCACCTGAAATACATCCAGATTTATTTTTTTAAATGTTTTATAAAGTTAAGAAACAAAAACACAAAAAAATAAAGAAAAGAGAAAGGAAAAGCAATCTATAATTGCTATAATATATCAATAATAAAGAGGGGATTGAAAGTTAAAAGAAATTGAATTTATTTCCCTTGCTTTCTTTTAATAACTTAAATAGTAATAGAAGATTAAGATGGATTTCATTCCCACCTGGCAACACCAGGTAAATAGAAAACAAAGGAAATGTATTACTAATAACACAAATGAGATAAAATATGATGGAAAATGATAAAGAAGATAAAATAAAGTTTGATACTTTAAAGTTAGGAAATAAAGTTAGTTTGATACATTTAGGAAATTTCTAATGCAAAAATATATAACTTGTCTAAAATTGATAAATTGGCCTAAAATACTTATAATGGTAAATTTAAAAAGCAAGAATAATAATGATGGTATCTAAAAAAGACTTCAAAAGAGAAAAACATCAAAACTGAAAAATGTCAGATTATGGAGAAAGTAAATGTAAATAAAATAGAAATTAAGATAGACTATTTGTATGCTTTAAGCAATTTGATGGTTAAGTTTGTTATAGAAAAATTCCAGTCACACAAAAATAAATACCCAAATAAGAATAATAAAAGGGGATCCAAATACTCCATTATCAGAATGTGACAAATAAAAAAAAATTAAAAGTATAGAAATTATAAATTTAGATTACTTCCTTGATAAATAGAAATACATTATGAAGAAAATTGAATGATTAAGTAGGAAATACACTTTCTTTTAAAGTCTATATGAGGAGGTAACTAAATGGTGCAGTGACTAGAGCACCAGCACTGGAGTCAGGAGGACCTCAGTTCAAATCCAGCCTCAGACATTTAATACTTCCTAGCTATGTGATTCTAGGCAATTACTTAATCCCAATTGCCTCAAAAGACTTTTTAAAACTTTATATTTATAAAGTCTATATGGAAAGCTCATAACAATTGATCATATAAATCAATCACTTAGCATCACTGATGTTAATAAGAAGCTCCTAAAGTCTCGCTTCAGCAGCACATAAAACTACTTGAAATGATACAGAAGTTAGCATGGTTCTTTCATAAGGAAAATACACAAACTCATGAAGCACTCCATTAAAAAAAAAGACTCCCTAAGGCCTAAAAAAGACATAAATTATATCCCATAATTTTTGACTATTATGCAATATGATTGTAATTACATAATAACTTTAAAACTAAAAACTAAAAGCTATATAAAAACTTAAAAATAATATTTTAAAATCATTCGGCTAAAATGATATTCTAAAGTCAATAGTAATAACAACACAATATATCAAAAAAAACTATGAAATGTAGACAAAGCAATTTTAGAGGCAATTTAATATCACTAGCTGTCTATGCTGGTAAGAAAGAAGGGGAAGAAATAAATAAATTGAGTTTGCACCGAAAGCATTAAAAAAGAACAAAGCAATAATTCAAAGAGAAGTTTAAAAAGGGGGGGGAGAGCATACATAAAAATAGAAATAATTGGAATTTTTAAAAGAACAATTCACTTGTTTTATAAAGTTAGGTCCCCTCCCAGAATTCAATTATATTGACACATTTTTAGCAAATTTAATTTTTCAAAATGAGAAAGAAAACGATAATTTGCAAAATAACCTTCAGAATTAGAAAAATCACAAAAATATAAAATAAATCAAGAATCTTATTATAGAATTCTAAACACGATTGTATTCTGACCAAAGACTTTAAATAAAAATAAAATTGTGTATACAGTAATACAAATTTAAAAAAAAAAAGGAAAATGGATAATTTTAACTGGATTATTGTGGAGGAAAAAATAAAGCTAGTAATCAAATTACCTTGTAAAACAAAGTATCTTATCCAAATGGCTTCACAGAAGAATTATTTCAGACTTTCTAATAACAGATAATTCTTATGACACACACATTTTTGTATATAGAAATATAGACAATTATCTAACATTTTATTAGGCAATATGAAAATAATTTTAAAACATGAAAAAGATAACATTTAAAAATTATTGACTAGTTTTTCTAATGAATGTAGATGGAAAAATATTAAATAATGTAAAAAGGAATAAAATACAAAATTATTCTTCATGACCAGGTATGAAAGGTAACATTCTCATCATAGTAAAGCTTATACATAAACCAACAACAGTTTAAAGCTATCTAATCATCTATAAATGTAAGGGAAGCTTTGGGAAAAATTAACATTCCTATAAGATATAGAGGATTTTTCAGGGAGAAGGTTCTCTTCTCACAAAGGGGCCCAAATCAGGACTTAAGTGGGTCCAGACTAAATGCTGGGAGAACTGAGCTCCTAAAACAGACCTTTTTTTTCATGACTCATTATGGCCTGACTCTGAAGTTGAGGAAAATAACTATTTACAGTAAAGATTAGGTATGGTTCATGTTCAGTGTCTCCTCTGAAAGGGATTATTAATACAGTTTCTTCTAGAAAAGACATCTTTTATACTGAAAAGCAATTTATTTCTTCAACTATCCACAAAAATTCTGTGATCACTATTGCTATGTGCTCAGTATGGATCATCATGGCAACTGGGAATGCCAAGTGGAGGAAATCTGAGGATTTCTCAAAAGATCACTTACTCATCAGGAGAGGAAGGCAAAGCTTTTCCAAAGCTCTTTTGCTATTTTGGTGGGGTAAATCCCCCTGGATCAATCTCTGATCATCTTCAATAAGCATTCTAGTCATAATAAAAACCAATTATATGCCAATGGAGGACACTTGTCGTTTAGCAAGGAGCTAGAGCATAGTTCTGTCCTATCATTTACTTCAGAGGATGATCTCTGCTACATATGGACAAGCAATGGGCAAGTAGATTAAAGGACCACAGAAAAAAACCTGTGAAGGAAAAGGGTCTTTCATGTCTCAACCTTAAAACATGTTGTAGAGTAGCTGCTATACAAAGTTGTGTATAAAATATATAAACCAATGAATGGAATGAAATAGATAATAAACCTTGTGATAACCACGTTAGCACCCTGGATACCTTAGACTCAGCCAGAGTCAGGATAAGCAAAAGTCCTTGGTCTTTATTCTTGGTCTTTAATAGTAGAAGTGAAGGGGATGGACTCAGGATCTCCGCAGCCTCACCTCTTTGTCACCTGCCCAGAAGTGACCCTGGCTAGTCTTATTCCACCCCCTAGTCCCTCATACAATTCTCTGTATACACCAAACGATTGGGCCAGAACATGATAGTGGGAAGGGCCATTTCCCAAGCATATTCCAATAGAGTATTGTCCAATTGGCAATCAGCCCCAAGTGCTTGGTTGTCCAACCTCAGTGCATTTATTCAAGAGTTTCAGCCCTTTACAAAACCCAAAGTTAGAAACCCAACCAAATGTATGCAAATTATTAGTTTTTTGATTGTGAGTTCCTTAAGGACTTCTCTTTGGCCTCTTTGTATCTCCCTAATAGCACTAAATATATATTTATTAACTATAAAAGATTTAAAAACTTTACAGTTTTGGGAGGAAACCAGTTGGCAAATTTTTTAGGAGAAGTATTTTATATCCATATCTTACTATATATGAATTCTAGCAGACAAGAGACTTAAACAGAAAAATAACTGATAAAAGGTGGGGGAAAATATAATGAAGGATTTAAATCAATTTTGGAGGAAAATAAATAAGAAAACCTCCCAGAATTGAGAGGTATGAATGGTTATAACATTCATCACTGGAGGTAATATCTATTTGATGAGATTATAGATTAATTTAAGTGAGTGGAGTTCTTTTTAAATTCCACAAGTGAAAATAATTTGTGGGAACTAATATATATGTCTGGCTATAATATTTTTTAAACTAACAACAAATACTGAAAAGGAAAAGGTAGGAAAAATGCTTATTCCAAATATGACCATTGCAAATTTAATATCAAAAATATATATGAAGATTTTAAAAGTCACAATCTACCATAGATAAATGGACAAAGGATAGGATTTGGTGATTTTGAAAAGAAACAGAAAATGAAAATAATCATTTGAAAAAAATCAACCTCAGGTCAGTTGGATGGCACAGTGGATAGAGCACCAGCCTTGAAGTCAGGAGGACCTGAGTTCAAATTTGACCTCAGACACGTAACACTTCCTAGGCAAGTCATTTAACCCCAATTAGCTCAGCAAAAAATAAATAAGTAAATGAAAATAAAAGAAAAAAATCAACCTTTCTGGAGACGACAGCTCGCTACAATTTGGCGTCCACACGTGGGGCAAGGACTTTTGCTTATTCTGACAAGAGGAGCTAGACCAGATCTTCGCAATTTGGTGCCCGAACAGGGACAGACACGGTCCTGATTCCAGTGGAAAAGCTTCCGATCCAGATCTCAGTCTCTCTGACCCAGAACAGTGAGTAACAAGGAAACTATGTTAAAGATTAAGTGAGTGTGCTAATAGATAAATAAGGAACTTAACTTGTTAACTGCTAAACCAGCAATCTCTTATAGTGAAATGGGGCAAACACCTTCTGTTCAAGGAAAATGATTAGAGAGCATCATCAAGGTTATGAAAAGCCAAGGCTTGATTATAATTTTAGAGGAGATTACTGAACTTTTAAGAACTGTGAAGGTCATATGTCCTTCTTTTTCTCTGGAAAAAGAATTGGATCCAGATGAGTGGAAATTAGTAGGAGAGCAATTAGGTGAACACTACAATTGTCTTTGTGACATTTTACCCTTTGGTTCCAGACCAAACTCAGTTTCCAAAGATACAATTCATACCTACAATTTAATCCAAATGGCTTTTAAAAATGTTATTCTAAAGGAAGAGATGAAGGAGCAAAATGGGGAGGTGTCAACTAAACTAGGTGAAAAGGATGAATCAGATAACAATGAAGTTAAGTACAATTCTGAGCAACAGCAACAGGAGCACCTCCCATCTCCTCCCTCAATTAACCCTTCAGGGGTGGAGCAAGAAGGAGGAGAGGAAGAGGCAGAAACACAAACAGAATTGTCTGTGAAGCAGTCTAAGCCTATGACAAGATTAGAAAAAGCATTGGTTAAAGCTAAGAAAGAAGGACAGGATATAAGTGATTTTATACATGCATATCCTGTGATTGAAGAGATTGACTCTGTAGGTAAAAAAAGGAGAAGATATGCACCTTTAGATTTGAATAAAATTAAGGATTTGAAAAAAGGTTGTACCCTTTATGGGGCTACATCAGATTATGTCAAAATGTTACTAGATGGTTTGTCTTATGAAGTCCTAACCCCGAATGATTGGAAATCCATAGCAAGGACATGTCTGGAACCTGGAGAAAATTTATTATGGCTTGCGGAATTTCATGAATTATGTAAAATTCAAGTCAGATGCAATTTGGAAATAGGAGTTAACACACAATTCACTTTTGAGCACTTAGCTGGTGAAGGTCAGTATGGAGAGAATTCGGAATAGATTAATTATACCATGACAATATATGAACAAATTGCTAAGGCTGCAATAAAAGCTTGGGGTGTCCTCCCTGGACAGAAAGATCGTGGAGAGGCTTTCACTAAAATACAGCAAGGTCCCAATGAACCTTTTGCAGATTTTGTGGGACGTTTGCAAACTGCTGTCAAAAGAACTATTGGAGAAAATGCAGCTACAGAAATAATGACCAGACATCTGGCTAAGGAAAATGCCAATGAGATTTGCAAAAGAATTATATGAGGATTAGACAAAGATGCTCCTTTAGAGGAGATCATAAGACGCTGTGCTACAGTGGGAACAAATGCTTTTTACACCCGGACAATGATGAATGTGGAAAGGCAGGGTCCCTCCTGGCAAGGGACTTCTAGAGAAACTCAGCGATGTTTTCAATGTGGAAAAATTGGGCATCTAAGAGCTCAGTGTAGATATGGAGATACAGTGAGAAGACAGGGTGAGAGAAGACCTAAAACTCCATGTCCAAAATGTCACAAGGGCCTCCACTGGGCCTCCGAATGTAGATTGACCCAGGGAAATGGGATGAGGGGCCCAGGTCCAGGGCCCCAGGAAAAAAAAGACTTGGGGCATGATGGCAGCTGATGTTACACCCAAAGAACCTTTAGAAGGCCAGGACTCTGATTTAATCAACCAGCAGAAAAGCAATCACATGGCAGAAAGGGATTACCTGATAAGTGAGTCAAAAGGCAATCAGATTGCAAAAATGGATTACACTTGGGGAGAATACAGGCCTTTTAAACCAACAGGGCTGTGTCCAGTGCAAACAATTCCAATGTAATTGCCAGATGATGAGAAGAGATTTAGAAAGTGGTAAATAGAAGGTAATTAGATAGGTTAACTGCCTGGGAGAGGGGGTTTGCTTGTATTTCTTCAGCAGGAGAAGGAATCAGATGGGTGCCAACGAGTCATATTCGCCTTGTCCATCAGAGAGAGACAGAAAAAGAGAAAGACCTCAAAATAAAGGAGAAGATCTAAGAAACATCTGACACTGAAAGAGCATGGATAATAAGAAGACTGTTAAAGAACTTTAAAAACCAGCAGGAATCATTGGACTTCCTCACACAAGATGAGACTAATGGACAATGGACTTATGGACATTTATAAATTTTCAATTTATGATTATTTGATTATGTTATATACTTCTAGCATGTGTTATGTTACTATGTTACTATGTGCTTATGTAATTTATGTAATTATCTGTAATACTTCCCATATTGATGGATTTATGTTTCAAGGTCATGACTGTCCTATGTTCTAAATCAAAAGAAAGGGGGAGATGTTAGGATTACTAAGTGAGAACTCAGGTTGTCTGGACAGTGACAAGGTGAGAATTCAGGTTTTCTGGACAATTACAAGGTGAGAACTCAGGTTGACTTGATAGAGGGGGCAAGCTCATTGGCTGGGGTGGTTCTTCCCAGAAGCCCTTGCATTATCCCACGCCCATTCTCTGGGAGGATAAAAGAGACAGCACTGGGCCCAGAGAGCAGATCAGCCTGGAGAAGGATAAGAGCTGGAGGAGATTCAGAGCCAGGATTCAAGAAGAAGACTCTGCATTGCATCAGGCTTGACAGGGCTCCCTGCAGGAAGGGAAGTCACTTCTCTGGACAAGAGTTAACAGCAACTGCCTGGAGACAACGGTTCGTTACAGGAAGAAGAATCTGTCGGAGAGATTTGAGTAGAAGACACAGCAGATCTCTTCCCAGAGAGTGATCCGGCAGATTCTGGAGACGACAGCTCGCTACACAACCTCATTAATAATCAGACACATGTGAAAAAAAAACTCATTTTGATGCATCCCCTGATATCTGCCTAATAGTAAGAAAACAATGCTGGAGAGGGCTGGAAGGGAATAAATAAATCAGGCTTTATTGTTGATGATAATTGCAAAGAGTAATCTTTTCTGAAAGCAATATAGTTTCATGTAAATAAAGTTATAAAAACAATCATATCCTTTGAATACCAATATATCAATCAATTTACAAGTATTTAAAAACCATTGTATGTTAGACATTCTGCTAAGCCCTGAAGATAAAAATATATATAAAGAATGAACAGTCTCTACTCTCACAGAGCTTATATTATAATCAGGCTATGGGATAACAAATATACAACTTCAGACACTTATATTTACATATATGTGTATTTATATACATATAGATAGTTCTAGTTTTACCTAAATTGGTATTATGCAAATTCTACTTTATGTAAAGAATCCTGAAATAAATCTGCATTCCAAAAAAATTAAAAACCTATGTTAATTATACTGTACAGTTCTCTTCTAGCTCTCTGCTTCTGTTCCCTCCTTCAGTCCTCCAAAGCCTTCCACTCTCTCCCACCAAAAAAAAAAAAAAAAATTCTTAAAAAAACTACTTGGAGTGAGAGCAGAATGGACATGTGGAAAGACCACCACTGCTGCCAAATCAAGGCATTGACTTGAATGAGACATGAACTGATATATCTGTAGTCTCCTTTTGCCCACCTTTCTCCAAGGATGATTTTGATTCATGATGGCATAAGGGTGTATTAGAAGAGAAAAGGGATATTAGAAGTCTTGTTTTGAAGAAGACAGCTATTGAAGAGCAATTTGGAAATATGTCCAAAGGGTATACAATACCCTTTATCCAATAATCCAGAAATTCAGCAATACCACCGCTAGGTCTATATTCCAAAGAGATAAAGAAAAAGCACAAAACACTATTTATATAAAATATTTATAGCAGCTCTTTTTGTTATGACTAATAATTGAAAATCAAAGGGATAATTGTCAAAAAGGAAATGGCTAAACAAATTGTGGTTTATAATTATGACAAGCAGGATTATTTCAGTAAAATTTGTAAAGACTTACATGAACTGATGCAAAGCGAAGAGAACATAACTCAGGAAAACACAGCACATGGTAATACCATTTTCAGTGAAGAATTGTGAATGATTTAGCTATTCTCAGCAATACAATGATCCAAAACAATCCCAAAAGACTAATGATGAAGCATACTATCCACCTTCAGATCTATATTGTCTGCATATACAATAAAGCATGCTACTCTTCATTTGCTTTCTTTCATCTTCTTGTAAAATGAACAATATGGAAATGTTTTATGTGATTGTACATGTATAACCTATATCTAATTGCTTACCATCTCAGGGAGAGTGGAAGGAAAATTGAGAGACCGAGAAGAATAAAATTTGGAACTCAAAACTTTTTTTTTAAAAGGCTAAAGAGCTGTTTTATTATTAAATTGGAGGAAAATGAATTATATTTAAATTTTTTAAATGGGCAGGTTTTTTAAAAAATTTTTAAAAAGAAGAAGAGTTGTAGCTGGAAGCATATGATATATAAATATTACATTATTTATTAAGTTAAAATTCATAAAAATTTCAAGCAAACAGAAACAAATAACAACCAAACACAAACTGGGAAATCTCTACCACACTCCAAGCAATATAATTGTGTGACAAGAACTATTTGAAATTTTTAAAACTTTCATAAACTAACAATGATATAATATATATATACTTTGATATATTTTTCTTTTCTCTGTGTATATATGAGGTTTTATTGTTTCTACATCTCTACATAGTAACAACATTGGTGGTTATAGTATTTCTAGCTTTTATTTTGAATTATTTATCTTTACATTTTTCTCCATTTTCCTCAAATTTATCCCTTTTAATGCCATAGTGGTATTATTCTGTCACATTTATGGAATCATTTCTCAATCATTGAAAATAAAGTTTGTATTGTTTTTCTTTTCTTTCTATTTTCTTTTTTAACCTTTGCTCTTTCAAAAAAAAGAGGAAGCATGGGGTGTTGGAAAGAGACACAGCTTTGAAATCAGAAAATCTGTCTCAGATAAACACAAATTAGGTATCTATAGGCAAGTCTCATCTTGGTATTTTAGCCAACTATTTTAAGATAATAAATTAAACATCTGCATCTATGGTGAAAAGTTTACATATTAGGAAATCTCCACACCAATAAAATCATAAGCCAATATTTCTTCTCTACAAAAATAAAAATATAAAGTTCTGAATATTTATTTTGTATACTTTTATATGTGTATGTATGTACATACAGCAATGAGCAAGTATATACAGCTAGGTGGATCAATGGATAGAGGATTGGGTCCAGAGTCAGGAAAACCTCAGACACTAACTAGCTGTGTGACCTAAATACTTGCCTAAGTAACTGAGCTTTTCTTTTCCTTAACTCACTGGAGAAAAAAATGGCAAACCACTGCAGTATCTTTGCCAAGAAAATCCATGGATAGTATTAGCATGCAATAGTCCATGGGGTCACAAAAAGTTGGACACATTAGTAAGCTGGTAAATGTCTAATGCTTTCCCCAAAAGGTATGACACTTTCAAAAGTTTAACTTGCATTATTAACATTTTCCATAACTTTAAGTCTAGACAATCAGCAAAATAATAAATCAAATTCTGATTTATAGCATTTGTCAATTTCCAAGTTGTAAATATTTGAACT
Organism: Sminthopsis crassicaudata; assembly: GCF_048593235.1. Taxonomy (NCBI): domain Eukaryota; kingdom Metazoa; phylum Chordata; class Mammalia; order Dasyuromorphia; family Dasyuridae; genus Sminthopsis; species Sminthopsis crassicaudata. Next base: position 405,733,676 of record NC_133617.1, read on the forward strand.
TACAATTTAATGGAAGACTCTTATGAGCCATTTCAATCTGATCTAGCAAAGCCTAATTAAATACATATACACATATATGTTACACATGTTATATGTGCATATAATACATATGTATGCTTGTGTATACATACATATATTTCAAATAAAATACTTAGGGAATATTTTTAATAATGGATAATTGCATCATAGGTTTGATCAATTTTATAACTCATTTTACCGATTCTATATTGTTTTTCCAATAGGATTGCACATACTTAAAATTCTACTGCACACTACAACAATAGAATTTCTTTAAACTTTTAGTTATTTTTATCAATGCCATCTGTGGGAGGTGATAACTCAAAGCATTTTAATTTGCATTTTTTTCACTTATTAGATTTGAAAAAAACTGACTATAATATGTTTCTTCTGTTTTAAATTATCTATTCATATTCTTTGATCTTTTATCCTTAGGAATTAGTCATGACTCTACAAATGTACATTAATTTTTTTAAGTATTCTGCATCTCATGTTTTGATTCAATGTATTTGCTACAAAATTAAATATATATATACATATATATGTATATATATATACATATATATGTATATATACATATGCATACATATAATTTTAATTATTATTATTAATTATTTTATACAATAGTATTTATATTTAATAAACTTTGTTCTTAATAACTGATTTCATTTATTTGATATATAAAGATTTGGTTTCCTTTGGTAGTTGAGAGAAATAGAGTTTCATTTTTCTTCATATTTTTTTTGCATATTCTAAATTCTGATGCAATTGTACTTTAGTAAAGTACATTGTATAAGATATGGAGCTGTTTGTTTTTAACGACAATGCTAACTAATTTTGCCTTTTTCCTCTTCTTCCTTCCTTCCTTCCTTCCTTCCTTTTCTTCTTTCTTTCTTTCTTTCTTTCTTTCTTTCTTTCTTCTTTCTTTCTTTCTTTCTTCTTTCTTTCTTTCTTTCTTTCTTTCTTTCTTTCTTTCTTTCTTTCTTTCTTTCTTCTTCTTTCTTTCTTTCTTCTTTCTTTCTTTCTTTCTTCCTTCCTTCCTTCCTTCCTTCCTTCCTTCCTTCCTTCCTTTCTTCCTTCCTTCCTTCCTTCCTTCCTTCCTTCCTTCCTTCCTTCCTTCCTTCCTTCCTTCCTCCTTCCTTCCTTCCTTCCTTCCTTCCTTCCTTCCTTCCTTCCTTCCTTCCTTCCTTCCTTCTTCTTTCTTTCTTTCTTTCTTTCTTTCTTTCTTTCTTTCTTTCTTTCTTTCTTTCTTTCTTTCTTCTTCCTTCCTTCCTTCCTTCCTTCCTTCCTTTCCTTCCTTCCTTCCTTCTTCCTTCCTTCCTTCCTTCCTTCCTTCCTTCCTTTCTTCTTTTCTTTCCTTTCTTTCTTTCTTTCTTTCTTTCTTTCTTTCTTTCTTTCTTTCTTTCTTTCTTTCTTTCTTTCTTTCTTTCTTTCTTTCTTTCTTTCTTTCTTTCTTTCTTTCTTTCTTTCTTTCTTCTTCCTTTTTTGTTAAATGATGATTCCTTTAACCAATGTTTAGTAACTTTGGGTTTGCTGAACACCACTTTTATTTAATACCTATCAATGGAATCTTTCTTCCCTTCCATTAATTTTCATATTTTTAACTTAGTACAAAGTAGTTTGATAATTATTACTTTATAGTGTTTTTTAAAGTTTATCAATAAAATTCTGCTTCAAGATTTTGTTAATATTCTTGCTTCCATGTTCTTGCTTATAAATTTAATCATTTAACCAGTTTCACAAAATAAGTCATTGAGTAAGCTGGCCCTATAAAATTTATTTGGTTTTTTGGTCATGTGCAAAGGATCCTCCTTTTGCTTCCCAGATCATGCTTTTACTTCCTCTCTTAGATTAACTGCCATGAGGTCAACACAATGTCTTCTTTAACTTTGTATTTTCTCTAATACCTAGCACAGTGTTTTATACACAGTAGATAGTTAAGAAATATTAGTTGTATGTTTATTCCTTACTTACAAAATTATCTGATAAAAATAATATCTATAAAGGTCTCATTTATCTTGACAAATTAAAAGTCAAATATATGTCTTCCTATTGCTATATATTCATATTATAGATTTCTTATTTTATATATAAGAATACAGATTTTTTTTCTGGGCTTAACTTTAAATCCTGAAAAAAAAAAACAAATCCTAGACTGGCTAAAATAATTTACTATCTCAATTTTTTTAATCTTTAGAATTTTCTAGATATAAAACTTTATAATAGAAATATTTTAGCCTCTAAAGTGTCTTTTAGATATAAACCTATGATCCTATGATTATCCATACACCTGAATTTCCTTGATAACTGCAACCATAGAGATATTATATTTAGTGGTCATCATGTTATTAGAAGAAAAGAAATCCTGTGTTTGCCAAATGTTTTTGCCATTGCCCATTTGTCCTGAGCAAATGGAATCAGAATTCACTACAAATGGTGAAGTCTTTCAGATGTTTCTATTTGTAAATGATCATGCCCTGATTGTATCAAATCCTAGAAGAAACAAGGCCTTCTCAGTGAAATCCATGAGTACTCAAAATCCATACAGGAAATCCTAAAAGCCATACTGGAAAAAAAATAAATAAAAAATGCCAGTTCTCCATCTATGGCCCAACCTAGGATGGTCAGTTTATTAAATTACTAATTCATTTCCTGTGTCTGGGCCAGAGACATTTGAAGGACAATGATTTGGGCCTAGAATTAAAAAAAAAAGAAAAAGGAAAGTTGGTTAGATTACATTTAGGAAACAATACAGTGCTTTTAATTTCTTCAAAATGAAGTCTAGTGTAGAGATCCAATTTCTTAACACAATTTTCCAGAGGTGCTATATGCTTGCAAATCATAGAATGCCACAGAACAAAAATTATTTTAAACTCTACAAGCAATAAAGAGATGCATGATGGAAACAATTAGGCTGCAGCATGTCTGATAATGAATTACATGTAAAAAGGATACGTTTGAAGAAATATATTATTTTTTAAAAGGGGTAGGCCAGTCATGAGATAAAAGTGAGGAATAATAGGTGAACCATCAGAGTGCTCCTTTGGTACCCATGAAATGGGAAATAAAGATCTCCAGCAAGCTGATCTTTGGGAACTTTATGAGAACATATTGAAAGAACATTGGTAAATATCACAAATCATGATGGCATGAATGGGATGGGTGATCTGAATTAAAGAAGGAGATACCCACATTGATGAGATTACCATCCTATTTAAGTAATTTATTTTTAATCATGTTAATAGATGTGATATTTTATCAAAAATCTTTTTCAGCATCTCTCGACATAAGCTTAGGTGACTTTTTAGAATCATTCTCCTTGTATTAAACTATCCTTGAATCCTTGGTATGGATGTTGAGATTAGAGACTGAAACTATATGGCTTCACATACACACACAAAGTATCTGTTTTTCCCCTTTTATTTAGGAACACTTTCTACTAGATAGTACTATTTTTCTTGAAGGCTTGGAAAGATTTGCCTGTGATTCTTGTCCTTATGCTGTGTGTGTGTGTGTGTGTGTGTGTGTGTGTGTGTGTGTGTGTGTGTGAGCACTGTATGCGTTAATAGGACAGTTCATTATTCACCTGCCTCAAATTGATGTTTTTTTATATATTCATAAATCCTGCCCCAACTCTGATTTTTCCCAATTTCAGCAGAAAATTTTAGTGAGATACTAATGATAGCATTTCTTTTTCTTTTTTCCTGGAACCTAGAAGAATATTTTTCCTTTATTACTCCTTTTTTGATATTGATGTACCTAGATGAATTGACTTTAAAATTTCTTTTTCTTATAATTCCCTGGATTCTTTCGATTTGTCAATGGTAGGTTCTTCTTGCTATTGTTGTTTCATATGGTTCTGGAAAATTTTAATGAATAATTTCTTGACATAAAATCAGTTTTTGTGTTTTTCAAAAACAAGGTTATGTCCCCCAGATTTGTAATTTGTTTCTTTCCCTGATTCCAAAGATTTTTTCAGTGTGATCTATTTGATGGTACCAATGTATTTATTCTACCCTTTGGTGATTGCACTGACATTTTAGGTTCTTAAATGTGATTTTGCATTTTATAGGTTTTTTTTTCTCACTTAGGAATTTTTTTAGCTTGCCAGATCTTCCTTTTATTGTTTTCCTTCTGGAATGTGTATATGTGTGTGTGTGTATGTGGGGGGGGGGGTTGCTGAGTTCAAATCTTCCATTAATTTCTTGATATCCCTCTTAGCTAGTTCAGCTCTTCTCATGACATTTATTTTATTGTTTATAACTCTGCTTTCTAATGCCTTTTCCCTGACATTTCCCCTTTCTTTGTTCTATTGAGTAGCAATTAAAAAATGAATATTTGAATCAAAAATTTTATTCAGTTTGCTCATTGACTTCATATTGAGTTTTTTTTTCTTGTTGTTTCTAGAAGTTATGTGTCTCATCATTCTATTTGTACTTTAAGGGAAACTGTGAGAAATTTGGTTCCTTGGTAATTTTATAGTGCGTGATTTAGTAAATTTCCCAAGATTAGGAAGTGCAGAAAGTGAGTGGAGATTTTTTTTAATATGCATAATACCTCATGAACAAAAATCAAGAAAATAATTTAAATGTTAAGTAAAAGTAAATCTCTCTGCATTTGAAATCTTGTTATGGGGAGGGGAATAAAAGTTTTCATTGTAAAGTATAGCCCAATGGGTAGGCAGATTTTTTTTAAATGACATATTCACAATTCTGATAAATAACACTAGATGTTGGCAATAATGTCATGGTTGTTAGCTCCAACAGGAAACTTGCTAAATTTCTGGGCTAACACAGCTTTGTCTTTTAAAAATTTCTGCATTTGCCTTCATTCTGTTTTATCTATTACAGTGTCCTCATATATTAGTCATTATCCATATTTCAGAAGTCTGTGTCAAATGTGCATGGGCAAAAAGGGATAGTGATTTATGGATATCAGTTCCTAATAACAGTTATAGCTGGATGAATCATTATTTGGTCATCAATATAGGAAAGAGGTTTTATATATACAGACAGATTGGTCCAGGACAGGCCAGAGTTATTACAAAATAAATGTGATTGAAATAAAGGTAATTATCATTTGGGAAATTGTTAACTAAATGGAAGTAGATTAATGTATTGAAATAATTCTTTGTTATAAGAAATGAAATATATGAAGAATGCAGAGATTTTTACAAAGACTTACACAAACTGATTCAAAGTGAAGTAATCACAACCAAGAATACAACACACAAGAACTACAACAATGTAAATGGAAGGAACAACCACAAAACAATTGAAAATTAATGTTTTGAAATAAAAAAGACCAACCTTGGTTCCCAAAGAAGATATGTGATTAAAACACATTGTTTTTCTTTCTTTCTTCTCTTCCTCATTTTTTTTGTTAAAAAAAATTGTTATATGAGTTGGGGTTCTAGGAAGAAGAATAGGGGGAGGATAAGAGAAGGAAATTTAGGTGACAAAGACAAAACATATCAACGTGTCATTTTAAAACATTACTTATAAAGAACATATATGATTTCAGGAACTTCTAAGAAAATGATGATTGGAAGAAATTAAGCTTAAATTAACATCTTCTACCAAATTCTACAATAAATTCAAATGGCCTTAAAATCATAAAAAAAATAGAGAGGAAAAGCAGATAATGTATTTTTCACAGTTATGGGTAGATATTTAATCTTTATAAAGCAAGTGATAGAGGTAATTACAAAAGATAAAATAGATATCATTACATGAAACTGTATAATCAATGTAGGATAAGAAGAAAAGAGATTGGATGGAAAAAATTTGAATGCCTATCAATTGGGAAATGGCTGAACAAATTGTGGTATATGATTGTAATAGAATACTACTGTGCTGTAAGAGATGATCTTATAAAAACTTGGATAGACTTATAAGAAACAATGAAGAAGGAAATGAGCAGAACCAAAAGAACATTATAAATACAAACAGGAATATTGTTTTGAAAACAACTTTGAATAAGTCATTTTGACTATTATGAATATTCAAATTAGCTGCAAAAGACATGAAGAAAGATGCTACCTTCATTCAGAGAATGAACTAATAAATAGATGTATAGCATGATTGCACATACATATATATGCACACACATGTTTATATTTAATAGCATCCATTTCTAAGGTACAAGGGGAAGGTAGAAAAGAAAAAGGAGAAATTTGCATGATAACTTTATTGTATATCTAAGAGGAAAAGTAGGTTGTATATAATACATTTGCAGTTTCATATGCCATCATATTTTTGCAAATTATACATTATGTAAATGCTTGTTTTATTCCATAAACAAAAAAATAAATACAAATTAAAAAAACATTTTGATGTCAAAGATATATAGAATACCCAAACATGCATACACACACACACATACATACACACACACACACACACACACACACACACACACACACACACACAAAACCACCACTATCAAGTGCTATTCTCCAGTAGATAAATGCTCAAAGGATAGGAAACATAAAAAAAAGTTCTTAAAATAATTTCAAGTTATTAAGAATTATATGACAGAGTCTTTCAAATGATGAATAATAAGAGAAATACATACTAAAACCCTGAAGTTTTACCTCATACCAAAAAATTGAAAAAAATAATAAAAATGGAAATAATCAATGTCAGATGAGTTGTAGAAAAATAGGTACTCTGTTTCATTGTTGGTAGAACTGTGAGGAAACATTCGTACTCTTACTCTTTTGTAGAAGTGGGAATTAATGGTCAAAGATGATTAATATATGTAAAATACTTTATAAGTCTCAAATTGATAAAGTGCTTTGTAAACTTCAAAGTGCTACATAAATACAATATGATAGATTATTATTAAGTCTTCTTTTTATGCTTCTTTTCCATGATCTTCCCTCTTTACCAGACATGGTAAAGAAAAATTACCAGAATCATAAAATGTCAGTGCTGAAACTAACAAAAGAGATCATCGGGTCCTCGTCCCTCATTTATAGATGAGAAGGGCGAGATACCAATGAAGCTGTTCTTCCTTATTATGTGGGGTGATGTCCCAGAAAACACCCTGGCCTGGGAGTTAGAACACCTAGCCATAATATTAGCCAATAGCAGATTGGAAGTTACTACATACCTCTGGTCCTCTGTTTTCTCATCTGTAATATGAGGGGATTGACCCACATGAATTTTAATATCCTGTGCAGATTCCATGATCATCTCTCCTTTGACATGCATCTTCCAATTGGTATTTAGTTAATCAAATAAGTATTGAATATAGGTATGCAATTCCTATCTCTGTCTCCCTCGCCAATACTACCACTGTTCTTCCTTCCCAAAGAATAGCTATTTAGCATTGAAAGAATTTATTAAATTAATTTCTGCATTTTATAACTGTTTCTAGCACCTTTTTCAAAGATGCTACTTCCTAGGAGCTTTTTTAAAGGGGCTAGACGGCCTTCCTGCCTTTCTTCTGAATGTTTTAATCATGTTTTGAACAGATTTTTTTATTAAAAATCATTACACTAGTTTCCTCATGCCTCATTGAATTTCAAAGTGGAAAGGAATTAATTATGAGGTTACTCAGGGGTCCACATGGGTGGCAGAGCCATTAAAGCATGCTAATAACTTTAGAGAATTAGAAAGCTAGCTGTTGACTTGCCTTTGTCAAATGGTGGTTTCATTTCTACCTAGATTCAAAAAACCAACTCAGAGTGAAAAATGCTAGGTCACCCTCACCAGTTTGTAAGGGAATGAGCATGGTATGACATCAGCAGTTGCAATCTACCGTAGCTAGATTTTTGCTTTAAAAAAGTGGATTAGAGGTCACTTTAATATGCAGACTAAAATAGGGAACAAATATTACTGAACAACTCCTTGGAGACTTTTCCAGCCTGATAGAATTATTGAGAGAAGCGTTCTCTAAGTGTTGTTAAATGTGTATCTATTTGCTGATAGTACCTAAAAGAGTATCTGTCTTGGGAAAGGCATTTCAAAAACGCTTGTTAAGTAAATAAATACAACGTGACTTTTTACTACTGTTGGAGTTGGGTTAAACAATATTTATTGCTTAATTGCTTAAACAATATTTCTTTCTAAAGAGGCATTCCACAGACCAAGACCATCTACCCTGCCAAATTCTTATCCTCCCTGCAACTTTACTATTGATTCCTTTGATCCCTTTTCAGGGATTGACTCCATCCTGGGAACCTGGCCCTCTTTTTTCAGGCATATTGACTAATACCACTAGAACATCTCCTTTGGGATTTCTCTCCCTCTCTCCCTCTTTCTCTCTGTCTCTCTGTCTCTGTCTCTGTCTCTCCTTTACCATTAAATGTTTTTTTTTCCTAAGCTATTTAAAACACACACACAATTTTTCTTTGGACATTATATCATTCAATGTAGCTTGTACATATTTGGTTATTTTCATTTTTTAGAAGATGAGCTTCTTGAGGTTAGGGATTGTCTTTGCTTTTTCTTTGCATGCTTAGTGCTTAGCACAGTGTTTAGCACCTAGAAAATGATGAATAAATAAACATTAAGTGATTGCTTGGGGACCACAGGAACACTGAAAGTAGATGCCATTTCTGTTTTCTAGCCTATTTATCTTTCTATGGTGTTTCCATGTCCTAGTTGGAGGACTGATGTGATACAGAAGATTCACCATTTAGCAAGAAAACTTTGTCTTACTAAAAGATTGACATGTTATTTCTCAAGCCAATCTTTATGTTTGCATTGTTCTCTAATGAATATGTAATATATGTCATTCTATCATGGCTAATAGATTCTAGAAGTCATTTCATGTATCCATTTTTGTCTTTTTAGGGTTCAGGTCCTATCTCAGTCACTTACTAGCTGTGTTATCTTAGGCAAGTGATTTAACTTCTCTGCATCTCAGTTTTCTTATCTGTAAAATGAAAGGGTTAGACTCTGATTTCTAAGATTCCTTCTAGCTCTAGATCTGTCCTCCTAAGAATAAGAGCCTAAGATTTTAATATTCTATAGGAGTAATAAATGACAAAACAGTCTTAAAAAGTATTTAGAGATGCCCCCCAAAAAAGGGACTCCCAATGCATATCACAAAATGGTTTGGGCATCAATAGACAGATTTTAAAATGAAGCCACTGAATCATGGTTTTAATAAAGATCATAATTTGTAAAAAAAAAATATGAAGCAATCTAATTATAATGTTCTTGTGGACAGTGGGATACACCCATAAAAAATCTGCAGAGATTAAAGCATCTCTTAGGGAAAGTAATAAGAGGAAATGGAGGAGAGGTTGGATTAGAAGAACTGGAGTATGCCTGAGAAATGCAAAGAGGCACAAAATTCAGCCCAGAAAGCAGAGGCACTAACATGATTACAGTCATCAAAGAGAGTATGGAAATTCGTCTAATTCTGTGGTTGACTACATCACATAAAACAAAACAAAACAAAAGTGATGCTCAAATGACATTAAAGACCAAACATCTACTGTCCCCCCTGGTTTGTGTCTGAAGATTACAAAATTCTGCCTGGAAAAACTTGGGAGAACAGTGTGATGACTGTGTTGAAAGAAAACTGTAATTTTACAATAAATTTTGATCTTAATTTGACACAGCACAGTAGGAAACCTGTATTTCCCGTGGGCAGAAAATTTCTTAGAACTAAGTCAATGTTCGATTTTTGGAAGGTAATTCCTGTTCTTGAACTCATAGCCTCTAGCCTAGGAGGTCCACATGAACCCTGAATACTCTACATATAACTAGAAAATGTGTGTGTACATATATATGTGTAGATAGATAGATAGATAGATAGACAGACAGACAGACAGACAGACAGACAGACAGACAGATAGATAGATAGATAGATAGATAGATAGATAGATATTTGTTTCTTACAACAACCCTATGAGGGAGGTGTTTTATTATCTCCATTTTGCATATGAGTAAACTAAGATCAAAATAGGTTAAATAATGTGCCCAGAGACACAAAGCTAGGAGATATTTGAGACAAGATATGGACTCAGCTGTTCCTTATTCTTTAGTCTACTATCCTAATTACCATACCATCCTGTCTTTTAAATTTCCTGTACAGTTGATTCATGTCCATAAGGAGAAAGTGTTTTTCTTTACCCTTCAAATTTATAATTATCTTATGGAAGAGGAGAAAGAATAGAGGCTTTAGAATCAAAAGCGTTGAGTTTTTATCTCACCAGTGACACCTTGTAAGCCTTACTTCCCAGAGCCTCTTTTTTCATGTGAACTAGTTGGATTGGATGGCCTCTGAGTTTGGTTCCAGCTCTAAATGTGTGATTTTGAATTCAACCCTGAACTTATGTACAAAAAGTTCCCAGAGGAATTTTCACCAGATCCCAAAATAAAGTCAAAGTTCAGACCTGTGTTGCAGATTAATTGCTTTGGAAATTATGAGGGGACAAACCTTTATTAAGTGCCTACTATGTGCTAGACACCATGCTAAATACTTTATGAATACTACTTCATTTGAATCTCACAACAATCCTGGAAGGAAGGTGCTATCATTATTTATTTCCATTTTATAGTTGAGGAAACTAAAGCAGGTAAAAGTTATGTGACTTTTTCAGTCACACAACTAGTTAAGGTCTGAGGCTTCATTTGAACTCAGGTCTCCTGAATGTAAGTTCAGCATTCTATCCAATGTGTCATCGAGGTGATTTTGGTTTAAGGGCAAAGAAAATATCCACCTCTTTTAAAGATGATGTTTTGTCATATTACACCTGATTCAAGAGATCTGGATGCTAAGTCCTTATCTGGCATTTATTAGACTCACAGGATTTATAACTGAGTAGGTGACTTGTAGACTTTTCCCATCTCTAAAATGGAAAGCCCGTGTAACCCTTTCCTTTTTATGAGAAGTGAAAACTATAAGTCACCAGAAAAGTACACTGACTTCCTCAGAGAATCACATGGCTAATAAGTGATAGACTCACTTATGACTATGAGGAAGTCACAGCTTCTCTGAATTTTAGTTTTTTCTTATGAAAAATGTTTAGATTAGAATTCATATTACCCACCTCACAGAATTGTCACAACTGAGGCATTCATAAACCTGACAAATTAAAGGCTGGTTATTATTGTTATTGTTATTGTTACCCTCCCTCTGATTTCAAAGAATTTTTCTGTACTCACTTTTTTATATTCTTATATAGATTTGAGAATTTCCTCCTTCAAAAGTCGTTGATTTTGGTCTTTCTGGAAGCTTATGTTTCACAGGTGGATTATATTTCTACTTTAGTATACATGCTACTGAATAAATTTTATGTAACATTTATAGCTCTAAATATCCCCCAAAAGGAGGCTTTGATAAGATGCGGTCACCCTAAATTCTCCAAAGCTACTGTTAAAGGCCTGAAGTTTCAGCACCTTATGCCATCATTTTATTCCTCTAATTCTAGTTTTCAGGAAGTTATATTCTTCCTTAAGATTTTCTTTTTCTAATTAGTTAACTTTCTTTTCACAATTTTCTTGAATTGCATTTATTTTTCCTAATTCTTCCTCACTCTCTTATTTGATTTTTAAAATTCCTTTTTTAAGTTTTTCCCAAGATTTCTTTTTGGAGCTAGTCACCATTTGATGTTTCTCTTTAAGGTAGATATGGCTTTTTTAATCTCACTATCTTCCTCTGAATATGAACACATATCTTTTTTTACAGAAAAGTAACTATCTATTGTCATACTTTTTTCCCTTTGTTTACTCATTTTTATTTTTAATTGGTCTTATTTTCTTAGCACCTTAATATTATAATTATTATTATATATCTTAATCCCAAATTGTGAGTAACATTCCTTTCTGTTCTTTTCTGAATGTTGTCCAAGAGTTCAATCTCAAGAATTCCTCTCTTCCTTTCCTTCCCCCAGCCACACTGTCCCAAAAATCTTCTTACTCTCTATCCTAGAGCATATTTACTCCCTCTTCCTTATCCAGTCAGGGATCGCATCAGCTTCTTTAGACCTGACTTCCTAAAACGGCAGAGGATCCTTTAATTTTCTCTTATTCAACCATCTGCTGTTCTTTAGATTAATGTTTAAAAAGTTTAATGTTTTTAAATGTTTATAAAGATCTTGAGATGGTAAATGGTTAAAAATGAGGTGAAATTTCTTGAGACCTAGTCTGTTTCTGTCAGGACTACTTTTGTGGACTCAGTGGAGTTGACCTGGAAGTGGCTCCAATTCCCTCAGACAAAACAAACCTCAGTCCCTGGAATCTTCACTAAGGTCCTTTCAAGATGTCCTAGGAGGACAACTGTTTTACCTCTTGATTTTTCCTTCTTTATATTCATTTCATGGAGATTTCTTATCTGCTTATGGAGGAAATTTAGAGAGCCTAGATTAAGGTCAAATTATAATATAAGAAACTGTTATTAATATTAGTAATTATTAGTTACTAGTGGTAGTAATAGTATTCTTAAAACTGTTATCATTACAATAGAAGTTTGAAAGAAAGGTTGGAGGTGAGTTGTGAATGATGAGGTTGATTATAAAAACAAAATTGGATAGGAAAAAGTTAAAGTGAGAAATTATCTCATAAAACCAAGGCATAAAAGAAAGAACTAAACCAGAGGAAGCAGGTGGATGTGGAGGGCTAATAATATTGGAAATTTACTCTCAACTGGGTTGAAAAGGAAATAATACCTACATCTAAGAGGTTTAGAAGTCTTCTGAACTTCTACAGAGGTAAGAAAATTGTGGGAATGAGATAGGGGAGCAACCTTTAGAAAGGTATGTTGATTAAGATAGAGTGGAGTAAATAGATAAGGGAGGAACTTAAAGAGGACATGGTATAATAAGGAATAAGATGGTAAAAAGAAAAGATACAGTTAATGGATAGGGTAAAAAGAAATACCGAGAAGGAAATTAGTCAAAATAAGATAGAGTAAAATACAAAAATAAAAATATAACTTTAAATATTAATATGAATTGGAAATCATTTGAGGAACAACTGAAGAAGTTGTGGTATATGATTGTGATGGAGTGTTATAAGAAATGATGAGCTCAATGATTTTAGAAAAACATAGAAAGAGTTACACAAAATAATGAACAGCAAAATGAATGGAACCAAGAGAACATTGTATTCAGGGACAGCACTATTCTTTTAAGAAAGACTTTAAGCAAATAAATTATTTTGTTTATTATAAATACCCAAATTAAACATAAAGAATATGTGAAGAAAGATGCTGTCTGTACCCAGAGGGAAAAAATGATAAATATATGTATTGAATAATTTTACACACACACACACACACACACACACACACACACACATATGCATATACCTGTTTGTTTCTAATGATAGTTATCTTCTTTAGGCCAAGGAGGGAAAGGTAAGAAAAATGAAGTAGTCATGTGAAAATTTTTGTATGTTTGACAGCAATCGTTTTATGTGGTTGATCTACAGATCATGAATAATTATATTTTTTATTCTATTGCATCATGGGAATACCTGTTTTATTCCATAAATTAAAAAAAAGAACCTTAGAGATTATCAAGTCTAATCCTATTATTTTATGATGTAGAAACTGGGACTCTCTAAAAAAAAAGGTAAGTAAATGATGTTCTTGGTCTCACGGTGAGTTAGTGGTGGGTTAGGTCTAGAAAAGGTCTTATTTTTTGGCTTTATAAAATCTATACCTAAATTTTGAAGCCATCTTTGACCATCAGCCACCTGTGGCAATATGGGGGTTTTTAACTTGGGGTTCTGGTTTTTGTAATTTGTGTTCAATGGAAAGAGTTTCTATTTTAACTTATTTAAAGGGGGGAGTTGGACTCATTGGTCCTTTTGGGCTTCAAATCCATTTTTTGTCAATTGACTATGATGAATGGTTCCATGGAAGAGAAAATTCTCCAAGTTGCTTCATAAATTTCCTTGTGACAGAAGGAAGAAACCATACCTCAACAGAGAAACAACTTAGTAAATGGTTCTTTAGCCTCTATGTTTATACCTAGCTTTAGTGTCCTCTACCCCCCTCCATTGCTTTACCCAACCCCAGGAAGTTTCCCAAAGATACATAGAAAAGAGTTCTTCTTAACATACTGACAGTTATCAAGGCTACTTAATGATTAAATCCCAGAATTTCAAGGCAACATAGACTTTCTTAGAGGATTTTAATCTCTGTCCTTGTCCTCTGTTAGCTTTTTTTTCCACAGCTCCTTGGCTTAATAAATACCTTTCAACAAGGCTTCAGACAGGCTGGAAGTGCACTTGAACAGCATTTCTAAGTCCTCATTTGCTCTATAGTTATCAGGTGAAGGAATAATTGATTTCAATCAGGAACACCTGGTTTCATAATTGCTCAAATGATTATAATTCAATAATAAGTCAATTAACTTTCTTAACTCAGATTGCATTAACCTCTTGCAATCCAGTGAAGAAGTGAATGCTCAAAAAAGTATGGCTCTATTTATCTTTAATCCTTTGCAAGTCAGTTTATTAATTTGACATATTTATGAAGCATCTCCTATGTACCAAACATTGTGCTAGGTACTGGGTATACAAAGACAGAAATGAAGCAGTCCCAGCTCTCAAAGCACTTATATTCCACTCCGTAGAGTCGGGGGAAACAGCTAAATAGAGAACTAATGCAAAATATGTTATTTTGTAATTAGTATTCTGATCAATTCAATGACAAACCATAACTCTAGAAGAGTAAATATCAAGCTTGCTAAAGACTTCTTACCAGAAAAGTGGTCAATATGGGATTTTTTTTTTGCTTGGCTTTGAGTATTTGTAAGGTGATTCTTTCTTGTTGTCAAGAACAACAAGGTGGGAGGAGTAATACAGAGAAAATAAATGCTTGTTAATCAGAAAAAATTAAAGTAATGAGGGAGATGAGTACCAACAATTGAGCTAGAGAAAAGATGAAAATTGATCTAAGGTTTAGACAGAGCTTGGAATTCCAAGAAAGACAGGTTGGAGGAACATTCTAGGCAAGGAATATAGGAGACAGCTTGTGCATAGATGTCAGAAAGGGAGATGGAATATCTGAGGGAATAGTAAGTAAGCCGATTTGAATAGTATGGAGAGAGAACGGAGGAGAGGGGACAGTGAATATCCTAGAAAGATTAATTAGAGCCAGTCATCTTACCAACTTCAGGGAAATTGATTGTACAGTGATCTCAGTAATCTTTGACTATAATCATACATACAAGATCCATAGAGACTAAGCATATAGAATCATAAAATACTAGACTTTATAAAGATTTTAGGGGGTCATGTTTTTCAAACTGCTAGAATTTTATAGATGAGATGATAAATCTAAACTGTAAACGTATTAAAATGTAATCACAATACACATTTATTCTTTCTAAGGCATTAAAAAAAGTTGGAATTCATATAAAAAGTAGAAATGGACATAATTGAAAGTATCAGCACTGACCATAGCCAGCCTAGAGTAGAAATTAGAATATAAGGACTTTAGTAAAACTTCAAGAACAATAGCAAAACAGACAAGCAGCCAGAAGGGCAAATGGGAGCAGGATATGTCAAAATACAGCAACGGAGTCCTCTGTCAATCAACAATTAGGAGAGCCATAGAAATTGGAAGAATCTATCAAAGTGAGTGGTCATGGGACAAATCAACAGCTAACAATCAGGAAGTGCATTCATTCAGTAAACGTCTTTAAGGAAGAGGTCATGAGCTGTGAGAGGGATTAGAACAGAGGACCTAGGACTTCCGGCCAAGGTGGCGGCGTGGAGGCAGACAGCTGCTTGAGCTCCTCGTTTTCTCTCAGAACTTACTTCATGACAAGCCTCTGACTTAATGCTTGACCCAGAAAGAAATCCACAAATTATCACCAAGAGAAGACATCCTTGAAAGTCGCCAGAAAAGGTCTGTGTTTGTTCGGGGGAGGGTCAATCAGACTGGGCGCAGACTGAGGGCAGACAGCCAGAGCAAGACAGGCAGCTTACACAGCTCAGACCGGAGGGGGAGGGGTGTGATCTCGGCCGTTTCTGTGAAAGGGCTTTTGCCCCAGTGTGGATGCTCCATCTTGGCAGCAAGCCAGGAGCAGCGGAGAGGGTGTAAACACCGGAGGTGAAGATTAAAACCCCAGAAAGCCAGCATCTCTCAGAGCCCGGCCACCCCCAACCCCCACCTGGACTGACTCGGTGCGTTCTCGGAGCCTCAGAGCGCAGACTCAGTACAGTCATTGCTGTTCTGTTAGTGGCTCTCTGCTGCCCTACCCCCAGTCTGTAGAGGAAGCCCATTAATACCATCCAGCCCTATCCCCCGCAAAACAGACCAATTGTTTCTCTTGTCAGTTTGTTTTCTTTGATTCCTACTCTGACAAAATGAACAAAAAATTCAAAAGGGCTCTAACCATTGACAGCTTCTGTGTGGAGAGGGAGCAGACTTCAAATGCTGAGGAGACTAGGAACAGACTGTCCCCAGATGTATCCCCTGGGAGGGATATAAGCTGCTCCTCAATACAAAAGAACCTCATAGAGGAAATCAAAAAGGCTCTCACAAGAGAGCTGGAAGAGAAATGGGAAAAGGAAAGGGAAGCTTGGCAAGAGAGCCTGGAGAAGTCATCCCATGCATTCAAAGACAGAATGGATAAAGAAATCAAATCATTGAGAAACAAGATTAGTGAGCTGGAAAAGGTAAACAACTCCAAGGAAAACAGGATTAGAGAGCTGGAAAAAGAAATCAGCTCTCTAAAAAATACAATGGAAAAAAATTCCATAGAAGATAAAAACTCAATTGGACAATTACAAAGAGATATAAAAAAAGTGAGTGAAGAAAATACATCATTGAAAATTAGACTGGAACAAGTAGAAATGAATGACTCAAGGAGAAACCAAGAGGGAGTCAAGCAAAACCAGAGAAATGAGACAATTGAAAAGACTGTCAACTACCTTACCAGAAAGACAACAGACCTGGAAAACAGATCCAGGAGAGACAATTTGAGAATAATCGGACTCCCTGAAAAATGGGAGGAAAAAAAGAGCTTGGACACCATTTTCGAGGAAATTATCAAAGAGAACTGCCCAGACGTTTTGGAAACAGAGGGTAAAATAGACATTGAGAAAATTCATCGATCACCTACTGAAAGGGACCCTAAAATCAAAACGCCAAGAAATATAGTGGCCAAGTTCAAGAACCATCAGACAAAGGAAAAGATATTGGAAGCTGCTAGAAAAAAACAATTCAGATATGGAGGATCCACAATAAGGATAACACAGGATCTAGCAGCGTCCACATTAAAAGAACGCAGGGCCTGGAACATGATATTCCGAAAGGCTAAGGAACTTGGTATGCAGCCAAGAGTGACTTACCCAGCAAGAATGAGCATCATTTTCCAGGGAAGAAGATGGACATTTAACGAAATAAATGAATTCCATCTATTTTTGATGAAAAAGCCAGACCTACATAAAAGGTTTGATCTTCAAATACAGAACTCAAGAGACTTCTAAAAAAGGTAAAAAGAAATCTTGAGAACTATACTTCTGTCAAAAAAATATGTAAAGAACATATGTACAATTTGTCTTAGAAACTAGAGGTGGAAAGGAGATTATATCATAAAAAAGTATAAAGTGGTGGTACTACATCTCATGAAGAGGCAAAGGTAACCTATTATATCTGAGAGAAAGAAAGGAGGGAGATGAACATAGCGTGTATCAATAGACATATTCGATTTATGGTGAAACTTCTTCCACTTCATTGAAAAGTGAAAGGGAAGGAGTAAGCTAAGGGGAAGGGAATACAGTAATTTCGAGGAAAAGGGATAAAATAAGGGGAGGATCTTTAAGGTGGGGGAGGGATCCTAAAAAGGGAGGGCTGTGAAAAGCAAGTGGTGTTTACCAGTTTAATACTGGATAGGAGGGTAAAAGGGAAGGAAAGGGGAAAAGCATAAGCAGGGGTTAATAGGATGGCAAGCAATATAGAATTAGTCCTTCTAACCATAAATGTGAATGGGGCAAACTGCCTCATAAAGAGGAAGCAGTTAGCAGACTGGATTAAAAGTCAGAATCCTACTATATGTTGTTTACAGGAAACACACCTGAAACAGGGTGAGACATTCAAACTAAAAGTAAAAGGGTGGAGCAGAATCTATTATGCTTCAGGCAAAACCAAAAAAGCAGGAGTAGCCATCCTCATCTCAGATCAAGCAAAAACAAAAATTGATCTAATTAAAAGAGATAAGGAAGGGCATTATATCCTGCTAAAGGGAAGCATCAATAGTGAAGCCGTATCAATATTAAACATGTATGCACCAAGTGGTGCAGCATCTAAATTCTTAAAAGAGAAATTAAGAGAGCTGCAAGAGGAAATAGATAGCAAAACTATAATAGCGGGAGATCTCAACCTTGCACTCTCAGAATTAGATAAATCAAACCACAAAATAAATAAGAAAGAAGTCAAAGAGGTAAATAGAATACTAGAAAAGTTTGATATGATAGATCTTTGGCGAAAGCTAAATGGAGACAGAAAGGAATATACTTTCTTCTCAGCAGTTCATGGAACCTATACAAAAATTGATCATATACTAGGGCATAAAAACCTCAAAATCAAATGCAGTAAGGCAGAAATAGTAAATGCATCCTTTTCAGACCATAATGCAATCAAAATAACATTTAATAAAAAGCCAGGGGAAAATAGACCAAAAAATAATTGGAAACTAAATAATCTTATACTAAAGAATGATTGGGTAAAACAGCAAATCATAGACATAATTAATAACTTCACCCAAGAAAATGACAATAATGAGACATCATACCAAAATGTGTGGGATACAGCCAAAGCAGTAATTAGGGGAAGTTTTATATCTCTACAGGCCTACTTGCATAAAATAGAGAAAGAGAGGGCCAACGAATTGGGTTTACAACTAAAATTGCTAGAAAAGGAACAAATTAAAAACCCCCAGACAAACACAAAACTTGAAATTCAAAAAATAAAAGGTGAGATTAATAAAATTGAAAGTAAAAAAACTATTGAATTAATTAATAAAACTAAGAGTTGGTTTTATGAAAAAAACAACAAAATAGACAAACCCTTAGTAAACCTGATTAAAAAAAGGAAAGAGAAAAAGCAAATTGATAGTCTTGAAAATGAAAAGGGTGAACTCACCACTAATGAAGAGGAAATTAGAACAATAGTTAGGAGCTACTTTGCTCAACTTTATGCCGATAAATTTGATAACTTAAATGAAATGGAAGAATACCTTCAAAAATATAGCTTGCCCAGATTAACAGAGGAAGAAGTAAGTAGTCTAAATAGTCCCATCTCAGAAAAAGAAATAGACCAAGCTATTAACCAACTTCCTAAGAAAAAGTCCCCAGGACCAGATGGATTTACAGGTGAATTCTACCAAACATTTAAAGAACAACTAACTCCAATGCTATGTAAACTATTTGAAAAAATAGGGATTGAAGGAGTCCTACCAAATTCCTTCTATGACACAGACATGGTACTGATACTTAAACCAGGTAGATCGAAAACTGAGAAAGAAAACTATAGACCAATTTCCTTAATGAATATTGATGCTAAAATCTTAAATAAGATATTAGCAAATAGACTTCAGAAAATCATCCCCAGAATAATACACTATGACCAAGTGGGATTTATACCAGGAATGCAGGGCTGGTTTAATATTAGGAAAACTATTAGTATAATTGACCATATTAATAATCAAATTAATAAAAACCATATGATCATCTCAATAGATGCAGAAAAGGCATTTGATAAAATCCAACATCCATTCCTACTAAAAACGCTTGAGAGTATAGGAATAAATGGACTATTCCTTAAAATAATAAGGAGCATATATTTAAAACCTTCAGTAAACATCATATGTAATGGTGATAAACTAGAACCTTTCCCTGTTAGATCAGGAGTGAAACAAGGTTGCCCACTATCACCATTACTATTCAATATAGTACTAGAAACTCTAGCCTTGGCAATAAGAGCCGAGAAAGAGATCCAAGGAATTAGAGTAGGAAATGAAGAAATCAAATTGTCACTTTTCGCAGATGACATGATGGTATACTTAGAGAACCCCAAAGACTCTGCTAAAAAGCTATTAGAAATAATTCAGAATTTTAGCAAAGTCGCAGGATACAAAATAAATCCACATAAATCCTCAGGATTTTTATACATTACCAACACAATCCAACAGCAAGAGATACAAAGAGAAATTCCATTCAAAATAACAGTCGATAGTATCAAATATTTGGGAATATATCTACCAAAGGAGAGTCAGGAATTATATGAGCAAAATTACAAAACACTTGCCACAAAAATAAAGTCAGATTTAAATAATTGGAAAGACATTCAATGTTCTTGGATAGGCCGAGCGAATATAATAAAAATGACAATACTCCCCAAACTAATCTATTTATTTAGTGCTATACCAATCAGACTCCCAAGAAACTATTTTAATGACCTAGAAAAAATAACAACAAAATTCATATGGAAGAATAAAAGGTCGAGAATTGCAAGGGAACTAATGAAAAAAAAGTCAGAGGAAGGTGGTCTAAGTGTACCTGATTTAAAGCTATATTATAAAGCAACAGTCACCAAAACCATTTGGTATTGGCTAAGAAATAGACTAGTTGATCAGTGGCATAGGTTAGGTTCACAGGACAAGATAGTGAATAAAAATAGCAATCTAATCTTTGACAAACCCAAAGATCCCAAATTTTGGGATAAAAATTCATTATTTGACAAAAACTGCTGGGAAAACTGGAAATTAGTATGGCAGAAACTAGGCATGGACCCACATTTAACACCACATACTAAGATTAGATCAAAATGGGTCCAAGATTTAGGCATAAAGAACGAAATCATAAATAAATTGGAGGAACATGGGATGGTTCACCTCTCAGACTTGTGGAGGAGGAAGGAGTTTGTGTCCAAGGGAGAACTAGAGACCATTATTGATCACAAAATAGAACATTTTGATTACACCAAATTAAAAAGTTTCTGCACAAACAAAACTAATGCAAACAAGATTAGAAGGGAAGTAACAAATTGGGAAAAAATTTTTACAGTTAAAGGTTCTGATAAAGGCCTCATCTCCAAAATATACAGAGAATTGACTTTAATCTATAAGAAATCAAGCCATTCTCCAATTGATAAATGGTCAAAGGATATGAACAGACAATTTTCAGATGATGAAATTAAAACTGTTTCCACTCATATGAAAGAGTGTTCCAAATCACTATTGATCAGAGAAATGCAAATTAAGACAACTCTGAGGTATCATTACACACCTGTCAGATTGGCTAAGATGACAGGAACAAATAACGATGAATGTTGGAGGGGCTGTGGGAAAACTGGGACACTGATGCATTGTTGGTGGAGTTGTGAAAGAATCCAACCATTCTGGAGAGCAATCTGGAATTATGCCCAAAAAGTTATCAAAATGTGCATACACTTTGACCCAGCCATACTACTACTGGGCTTATACCCCAAGGAACTACTAGAGAAGGGAAAGGGTCCTGTATGTGCCAAAATGTTTGTGGCAGCCCTTTTCATAGTGGCTAGAAGCTGGAAGATGAATGGATGTCCATCAATTGGAGAATGGTTGGGTAAACTATGGTATATGAATGTTATGGAATATTATTGTTCTATAAGAAATGACCAACAGGAGAAATATAGAGAGGCTTGGAGAGACTTACATCAACTGATGCTGAGTGAAACGAGCAGAACCAGAAGATCATTATACACTTCAACAATGATACTGTACGAGGATGTATGCTGATGGAAGTGGATTTCTTCAACATAGAGAAGAGCTAATCCAATTCCAATTGATTAATGATGGAAAGAACCAGCTACATCCAGAAAAGGAACAATGGGAAATGAATGTAAACTGTTATTTTTACCTTCTGAATCCAATTCTTCCTGTGCAACAAAAAATTCGGTTCTACACACATATATTGTATCTAAATTATACTGTAATATATTTAACATATATAAGACTGCTTGCCATCTGGGGGAGGGGTTTGGGGGAGGAAGGGAAAAAATCTGAATAGAAGTAAGTGCAAGGGATAATGTTATAAAAAATTACCCATGCATATGTATTGTCAAAAAATGTTATAATTATAAAATAAAATAAAAATAAATTAAAAAAAAAAAAAAAAAAAAAGAAATTTTATCCATATTTCAGGACCCAATTTATATGTTGTTTCTCTGCCTATAGGCAACATTTTTCTGTACTCTGTAAAATCTCATAGATTTTTGTTTATATTAATCAATCAATAAACTTTTTATTGTCTCCTAAAAAAAAAAAAAAAAAAAAAAAGAACAGAGGACCTACTTTTTGCTTGAGCAACTTTGGCCAAGCCACTGAACTATTCCTGACCTCAGTTTCCTCATTCATAAAATGGGAGGATTGTACTTGATTATGAATTCTTAAACTAGGATCTGCACTGTAAAAAATGTTTTTGATAACTATATTTCAATATAATTGGTTTGTTTTGTAATTCTATTTATTTCATTTTATGCCCTTATAACCATTTTGTTCTGAGAAAGATTTTGCCAGCCTGCCAAATGGGTCCATGATTAAATATATATATATATATATATAAACCATCCATTAGATAATTCCAGTAGAGATATTACAAAGTCCAAAGTTTTGTTATAGGTTCTTGGTACGCAGTGATGAACAAGAATAGGGTCATTCTCAGCCCTAAGATATCTTACAATCTATTTACAGATATAACAGGGATATAAATAACAGAATTAAAAATTTGGATGTGTCCAGTCTTAAGGTAGGCTAGAGTATCTAATTCTATGATCTAATAACTACATGCTTTTGGCCTGGAAAGATCATGAGACAATTCATGAAGGCATTAACTTTTGAGCTATATTTTGAAAGAGATTTCAAAACTTGGAGATGGGGCAGAATCATTTCAAGAAATGTTTAGACCCAAGTTTAGATAATACTCTGGTAAGGAGGCAGAAAAAATATTCTCAATGGGAGGAGGAATGGATTGTTGTCCTGGTAAGACAGACCTCAGAACACTGGCACAAGATCACAGGGAATGGGAGGGAGAGCAGCAAGGAATATAATGTTCTATTTTAAGTATTATTATTATTAATCAGGTGCTAATTTCTATTGTTTTTACATTGTAGAAGGCTGAATGTACTGTCACCATTTTTCTAAATCAACACATATTACTGACATTCTGAAACAAAGCCTTTGATGTCTTGCTCTTATTATATCCTTTATAGATCTTGTTAGTACATAGATATTAACATATTTCTCTCTCATTAAATTGTGAGCTCCTTGAAAGCAAAGTCTATTTGAATACTTTTGTTTCTATATCCAGGACTTAAAACAGTGCCTACTATACACTCAATATATGTATATATTGCATATGTATATGTATTATATATGTATATGTTAATAAATGCTAGTTGATTTGATTTGATTTAATTGTATGAGGGAAAGTCCATTTCTGCTATGAAGGACTGATATAAATAAAGCACAAAAATATGGAAGAATGGGATGAGTTCAGAGAATGGGAAGTAATTCAGGTTGACTAGAAAGCATGTAAGCTGAAACACAACAGTATGCAAAAATGTAGGTAGAGAAGGCTGAAGTCAGACAGGTGGGAGGTCCTTAATGCTAGATTAAGAAATCTGTTTCATTTATAGCTGATAAAGAGATTTCAAGGTTCTTTTAACCAGTGAGTGACAGAATTAGAGCTGTATTTTAGGAATATTGTGCTGGCAGCTATATATAGGAAAGATTAGAGAGATTTTAGATAGAAGGAGAAGGGAATAGTGTAGGCAAGACATGATGGAGGCCTGAATTGGAGTAATGGCAATAGGAGTGGAAGGGGACATGATGTAGGATCATCGTGCACATAAAGTCAGAAACTGATTCCTGTTCAGATGTGAAAGTCAGTGATATCTCTGAGGTTACCTGGAGCTGCCTTAGGTCTTCCTGGAGCTTCTTCCTGAAACTATGTTCTCAGTTGACACATAATTTTTGCTATTCCATATGAATTTCAGATGTGTAGATACTGGCATAATTTTATATGTATATTCTCAATTATACAACTTATGTGTCTAAAGCCAGATTTGAACACAGAAAGATGAAATTATTATTTAGTGCCACATAGTTTCTGACAGACATACAGACAGAGATAGACAGTGTTCAGTAATGCTTTTTGATATGCTTGATATTTTCATCTTTTAGCAGCTATTCCCTGGTTGAGTAGAATATTCTTTCCACCTTCTAGAATTTTGTTTCTTTATGTCTCAGGTTCAAATCCCATCAAGCCCAGGCTCAAATTTCATCTCTAATACTAAGCAAAAGGGGAAGAAAAAGTGAATCTGTTTCTTCAAATCAAAGCATCTCACAGCTCAAAGAGACCTAAAAAGATACCTAATCCATTTCTTGCTAGTTAGACAGTAACAGTAAGACTACCCAACACTAAAATAGGATTTTATAGTTTACAAAGTACTTTGTGTATTTATTTCATTCAGTTTTCACATCAACCCTGTTGTTATTACCTCAATTTGACATATAAGGAAACTGAAAGCAATCAATTAAGTGACTTGTCCATGGTTACAAATCTTATATCTGAGGCAGTAGTTGCACTCTTAGAGCTGACCAATAGGTGATTGCCCACAACATCAGTTGATGTATCAGTGATGAATATTTTATTAAGCATCTTCTGTGTGCTAGGTTTTGTGCTAGGTTTTGGAAATACAAAGATAAAAAAATAAATACTCTCTACTCTTAAGGTATTTATTCTACAAATTTATTATAAGTGTATTAAATTTTACAGAACAAATACAAAAGAATTTTGGGTATCAGAAAACGTTAACATAGAACAACATACTTTGGTTAAGTCTTTAAGGAAAGAAGAGATTCTATAAAGATGGAGTGAAGAAAATCAATTCTAATTATGAGAATGACCAGGTATTATATGTGCCAGAGTACTAGAAAATAGGTCAGTTTGTTTGGAATTACAGAATATAGTAAAGAGAGTAATATGTAATGAGAACACCAAAATAGACTGGGACCAGATTGTGAACAGCAACCTAGAGGTGGTTATATGTTATCCCAAGGACAATAGTGAGCTATTGTAGTATTGTAATTAGCAGAGTGACATAAGCTTTGATGTTTCCTGCCTTGGTCTCCCCATTTTTGCTTACTGTTATTTCCCAGCTTCTAAAATCCAACTTCTTAAACTGTGAGTGATGAGCTTAAATAGAGTCTCATAACTGAATGTGGGGATCATGAAATTATTATTTATTATAAGTAAATATTTGATTTGTATACCTATTTTATATACCTATATATCCAGAGCCATATAAAATCTTGAACTAAAAGGGGTTGCAAGTTGGAAAAGTTTAAGAAGCTCTACTCTAGAAGAGAACGTCTGGGATATGAGTAATATGTCTTGTGGGCTATTTGTATGATTCTTCAATTACTTTATCCTTCTGAGCCCAAGCCAAGAGGTAAACTAAAGCCAGCTCACAAGAGTCAATTGTTAAATTTTCAGGGTAAATATTTACAACTGTGAAATCAGCAACTGTTACAAATCAGGGTTTGATTGACCATTTTATTGATTGTCTAGACTTAAGAAAATGATGGGGAAAGTACTAAAAATACAGATTAAATTTTAAAGTGTATTGTGCATGAACTTTTTTTCTCTCTCTAAGAGAGATGGTTGTTAAATAAATAGTAGCTCATGCTTACTGTAGACATAAATCATAGTAGTAAAAGGAGATGAACAGGGAATAACTGTAACCAGGTTCATCATAATATATTACATATATTTGCATTTTAATCTAACAACATCATGCTTTTCGTCTTAATATCTTTTTCTAGAAGATGTCACAAATAGCTAAATATTACATGAAGAACAATGTCCCATCAATGATTTAATGATATTGAGATATTTAAACTTCCAAATTATCTTACTTTTAAGTTATCTGTATTTATCTGGTTTACTTGCTTTACTCCCAATTTGGCCTATCATCTGCCACCTTCATGCATTTATACAATTTGTCATTCATCTCTAGTAGGTACTTATTGAATGCTTCTTTCTTTCTTCTCTGCTTTCTTTCTTTTCTCCTTCCTTTCTTTTCTTTCTTCCTTCCTGACAATGTTTTTGGTTAGAAAGATGTCATAATATAGAAGATTGAAGTAAGGAATCACAGATACATAAAAGCATGGAGTGGGGGAAGGGATTAGCCATGGCAAGAGATACTTCATTCATTGTCTGCTACTAGATTAGAGAATTCAAGGATGGGAAAATAAGCAAAGAAGTTTTGAGATGGGAGATGATACACCTTATTATGAATAGAATCAATGTTCTGAACAAAATGGGAAGCTGAGACAACGAAGTGGATCTGGGATCTTGAGAAGAGGCTTATAATAGCTGCTGGGGGAATTGTCATGGAAAGTAAATCAGAGATAAATTAACAGACATGCTTTTACCTGCAGCAGTGATTATCCAGTTGAAATTAAATTGCTTGAATTTATAGTATCCAGTACAAAAGATTTCATGTTTTTTTTCCTTAGGAGCAGATATGGAGAATATACACAATGGGATCGATGAGACTGAAATGGTGAAAGGTGACTCAAGAAGGGAGAAAAACCTGTTTTTTTTAGAATATTACTCCAATACCATGAAGGCAAGGAAGGGAAGCCAGAATCATTGTAATGGACTATAAAATAGGATGGAATTGAGATCTCAGAGATATTTGAAGAATAAGGGCCAGATTCAGAGGAGTGAGGCACTGAGAAAGTAGGAAAAATAGTTGTTGTGTTCTTAGTTCTCAAAGATGACATCAGGAAGGTGATGCAAATAAATTATATTTAAGGGAGGGTGGGCTGTGTAAAGTCACCACTCTCTCCTCCAGAGCCATCTGGTCCAGTGGCCAGATATAGATCAGATGACAGGAGATAGCCCTCTGCATTGGGAGACCTTGGTCTTTTTAAGTTAGGGTCTTTAACATGTCTCTGTTTGATTGAGGTTACACGCGATAGAATGATATCAAAGAAGGCAATTTCAGAGGTGGAGAAGGTTGAAGTCAGGACTAAATCCTTGTGACTTGCTGGAGACATTTCAGATGTATTGACATAGTTGGTGATTTGGAAGTTGTTTCAAATAATAGATGTTTAATTTTATTTTTCTTTCTTTAAAGAATGCTATCACCTTCTCCTTTAGCCTTCCCTTCATCTGAGTATTCCATTTTCAATACTAGTTGCTTCCTTGGGATGGTAAGGTCTATTTGCATGAGAACTATAATATAAGTCTCACTGAAATCTTTCCCTTTTGTTTTATCTCAATAGTGATATATAACATGCTTCTACAGTTAAGACAAATAAGCAATGCTTAAACATCAGTGACAACATTCTAATCACACATGATATAACGTAGTAGTCATTTCTCTATTACATTAAGTGTAGATGACACACATATTAACTACCCGCACAGAGATTAATTTAGGCATCTAAAAACTATTAAAACTAAAGCTGAGTGTTGTCATCCAGAACTGTAACCACTAGTGCTAACGGAGACAGTGACTGGTAGAGCCCTTGAGCTTATGAGACCTGAGTGCCAAAGAGCTGAAGCTGATCAAATGTTCTTGCAAAGTCTGGCATTAGTGTGATGATTTCCCAGGAGTTGAGGACCAGCAGCCTTCCACACCAGCCCAAATTGGAAAAATGGAACAGGTTAAAGCTTCTGTGATAAGCAGCATTAGTACTGATTCATGAATGGCTGTTACATTTAAGCCTGGGCAAGATAGGTAGTCCCAGTCTCTTATACATGCAAGACAGTCTGACAAACAAATTAATAGATAGATAGACTAAAGTCAACAAAGATTTCCCCCTCCAAGATATGTTCAAAGCAAGAAGATCAGGAAAAGAAATAGGCTTACTCTTTAGGAAAGATGATCTAATGTTAATAGTTCTCTGGGGTAATTCTCAAATGTCTTTAGTTATTTCTATTCCTTTAGAACTATATTCTTATTTAAAGTGTCTTGCAATGAGATCATGCTTACCTTGTTGTGATTTTTTTTGCAATGTATTCTCTAATGTCTGGGGACATGTTCAAGTCTGCTCAGTGCTCCTTTTCCTATTATGAACACCAGAATGACATGTTACTTCCACATCACCAATCAGTTCTTTCTTGTAGGTCAGAATTAAGCCCTGATACATGGTAGAGTATGTGGCCTTTGTAGTGGAATAATTCGCACACTGATTGATTCCTCTGGATTTTTTGTTCACTTGCTTCACTTTTCAATAGTTATTTTGTAGTGTGGCTCAGAGATTGCCAAGCTTGTAGTTGAGATACCCTATCATTAGTCTTGTGATTTGTGACCCATCTTGTAAAAAAAAAACTCAGTGGTATGTATTTATTTCTGAAATTAAAGGGAACTATGCTTAATTTTGTTTTGAAAATTTCACAATGACTTCTTAATAATCGAATTAAATAACTGAAATAACCAGTAGATGTTGCAAAACTAGAATTGGGAATCTCTGGTATAGATACAACTTTAGAATCAGAATGTTGCCCTCCCCAGAAGCCCCCCTCTCTTTTACTAAAGCTGTTTCCAGAGTTGCAGCTATCATTTCACAGACCCTCTTGAAATAAGCAGAATCAGAAACCAAACAAACTGGGAATGTGGTGGTTTCCATCTGTGATTCTCCATTGCCAACCAAAGGCAGCACAGCTGGTCATGGCAACAACTCATCCTCTGAGAATATATCTGTCCTGTGAGCCAGTCATTTCATCACTGACAACAGAAAGTGAACAAAGGTAGTCAGGCTGAAGTCATGGGAGACTCACAAGGAAACTTTTATCCGAGGCCGAACTCCATGGGCCATGCCAGCCAGTTCTTTGTAGGAAGGTGATGTAGGGCACGCTGTTGGAACACGTTGGCCTGACAGGGTCTCTTTGGATATTGTTCTATCAGGTCCCCTCCCACTTTTCAGATGTGAAATAATTCATGGTGATATATGGTGACTCAAAGTCATTTATCAGGATTGCATTTCTAATACTCACCAGCAGAGCCATTACAAGGATCTGAGTAAAGAATTAGAGAATCTTAGTGTAGGAAAGTTCCTTAAAAATCTGGTCCAATTCTTCCTTAAATGAGAACCCTAACTATAAGATCCCTGACAAATGGCTATCCAGCCTCTGCATCAATACCTCTCATTTCATTTTTGGACATTTTTAATTAAGTAATTCCTCTTTACACCAAAATTGTTCTCTCTATAACTTCCACCAATTAGACCTCATTCTGCCCTCTCCCACTCAAGCCTAATATCTAAAATCTATTCTGAATATAACAATCATGAATTCCTATTTTTTTTACATATTAGCCATCTCAAACTTTACTTTTATGTCCAGATTTCCATCCTTTCCATCATCCTGGTGGTTCTGTTCTGAATGTGCCCCAGTGACCTTGCTAAACTTTGGAACTGAGAGTGATGCTCCAGGTTTGATAGAGTAGAATAGAACACACTATGACTTCCATTTGCCCCAGACACTCTATTTCTCAATAATCTGAATTTATATTAACTTATTACTTTTGTGTCTTTGTATCTCCAATGCTGGGCACAGCTCCTGATATGCTAGTAGCCATTTAATTACTGCTTATTGATGGAAATTTTTTATTCCTGCTGTCACACAATTAAATAATATGAATTTTTATTCCACAAAATCCAGCATCCTTTTTTTATATAGGTTGCTCCCTAACCATATGTCTCTCATTAACATATATAGAAACAGTTATGTGAATGTCATTATTACTGTTCTTTTCACTTTTAGAATATACATAGATACGTGGCACAATAGATAGAATACTTGACTTGGAATCAGGAAAACTTGAGTTCATTCTTGACTGCAGATATTTGCTTAGTTGTGTGATCCTGGACAAGGCACTTAATCTTTGTCTCAGCTTTCTCATTTGTAAAGTGGGGATAATAACAGCACCTACCCCAAATGCATGTTGTGAGGATAAAATGAGAAGATATTTATAAAGTACTTAGCAAACCTTAAAGCTCTACATAACTCAGCTTTTTGTTGTTGTATTACTGTGTTGTTATTTAATTATATATTTTTATTGTATCATATGTTATTATTGAATGCTATCTGCATTGATTAAAAAAATCTCACCACCAGAAACAACATGGGTAAATCAAGTTTAGTCCATTCTCCTTAAAATAAAAGACTTATAAAATTGTTAAAGAAAAACTGAATAAAAAATATCAAAATAAAATATATCACTCAAGTGAAATATTAACAAATTTAAATGTAAGTAAAGAATATCAGAAGTTGATAATCATTAATGAAATGCAAATTCTTGTTGAAATGCACCCACCAATAAAAAAAATTTAGACCTTCAAAATTTTCTACTAAAGCCCCTACACCACAAATGCTTACCCATTTTGGGGAGAGGGATCAAGGACCCCTTTAGTCATTTAGTGAACTCCTCAGAATAATGTTTTTAAATTCTTAAAATAAAATACATTCAATTCTATTAAAATGCTTGTTTAAAAAATGCAGATTTGTTCTAACAGGATTGATAAGTTAGGAAACAATTGATCATGGATTGTGTATTTGCTTATGTGTGATTTTGTTTAAGAAAAACAATTAGAGCAATAACAGATAAACCTGTTTCCACAGCCTCATAGTAACACACAAGCAGCAAACTCCCACACTCCCACAAGCAAACTTCAGGCTTTTGTTAAGGTAAAGTGCAATATTTGTTATACACTTTTAGTGAGCTGTGCGCAGAGGGTTGCTAGTCTGCTACTGCCACCCCCAGCCTTCTTGCCATGGCCTCTGCCTAGGGCGTGGAATTACCAAGGCCTTCCCAGCGTACTAGTGCAGACCAACATAAGCCTGGCAGCAAAATGAATTGGGGATCCTGCCTTGACTGACATATTTACATATTTCTTAACCATTTAACATTTATAAAACTGTGCTCCCATTTTCATTAGGTCTTAATCTATTTTTTTCTAACATACCACTGATGAAGTTTTTGAGGACTTGTCTTTAATCCTATTTTCCTCCTAAATCCTGTGTTTTTTAGTTCTTGATTTTGCATGTCAGTATTTGGAAGAAACACATATGTCTCATTACAGCAGAACTAATTATATGTAGGATTACAAAGGAGGTCGATTATATTGAACTACCTTCATCAAGAAACAAGTTCATAAACCCCAGGTTAGTCTTAACCCTTTTTTCCTCCTTCTAAATTTCCATTATGTTATGGAATGAATTGGGAGTTCTTAATACTAGCCAGAGTGCAAAGGTTTTGAAATATAGATCTAGCAAATAGATTGGATTTCTCTGATCTAAAGATCATTCTAGCTGAGATCAGAGAGGATTATAACCAAGTTAGCTATAAGGAGATAATTGTTTTAGCTGCAGTAACTTTTAATTCACAGGGCTATTGGCTGGTCCCCAGTCTCATCTTGTCTTCTTCTATCTCTGGATTTCTTGCATTGTTTTCTATGCCTGGAATGAAGTCTTTTCATCTTCTCTGTTGAATTTTTCCCTTTTTTTTCAAGGATTACATACTTCTATTCAGTCTTCCTTAATATCACTTTTAGTGACTTTTCCTTCATCAAAATCTTTTAAACACACTGTGCCTGGATTCTTCTTTGTCTTTAATAAATTGTACTTAATGTCATGGTAATTTGTTTAGATGTTATTAGATTATAAACTCTTTGAGCATAGATTATATGTTACTTTTCATCTTTGCCCAACTATCACAATGCCTTTGCATTGAGTAAGTCTTGAGTAAATGTGTGTTGAGTATGAATTTAAATTCCCTTTCTCAGACACCTTTTAGCTACAGCTGTGGAGCCCCAAATGTTTTCAGTTCTCCTTGCCTTATTTAAAGTCAGCATGGACTTTTTGGAGTAATCTGGAAGCAGTAGCTATTGTTTTAAATTACCTTAATCATATCCATAAAGGTAATATATAAATGCTACCTCCAACTATTTGTGTAAAAAAAAAAAAAAAGAAAAGAAAAGAAAAGTCTTGAGTATTTGTTAACCATAGAGTAGAAGTTGGTTGGAGTCCCATTTGCATGAAAGCAGCATTCATAACTTCCCAAATGCAAAGATAATCAGACATTCTCTTTAGAGTCTGGAATTACAATTGGGGATGGAGTTGGCATATCTGTGTGAATAGAATCCTAGAGTGTAATAGTCCTCAAAGTGGGACACACAGACTACTCAATGGGGTGTGGGAAAAAATATTAGAACTTCTCATTTTTATTTTAAAAGAAGAACAATAAAACTTTATTTGTCTTTGATATATGGACTGATACTGGAGTCCTTGCTTTAGTTCATGAGGTTATCCTGACGGAAAAATGAAAAATGTTTTTGTTTCATCAGAAGGATGTCCTTGGAAAGTCATCTCTGATTCTAGTCTTACCTCAGATTGGAAACAACCAAATGAGAGATTTGCTTCTTGGGAAATGTAATGGAATTAGGAGAGCTCGACTATCAGTATACTTGCTCCATCATCTAGCCATTAAAGGATGCTTTCTTATGTCCAACCCAGTATCCTTCCATCAACTAATTGGAATATTTCAATAGCCTCTCAATTGGTATCTCTGCTTTCAGTCTTATCCCTTTCCAGCTGATCTTCTATGAAAGCTATCAAATGAATATTCCCAAAGCAGAGGTCTCCTCTCAAGAATGTTCAGAAGTTCCTCTTGTCTCTAGGAAAAAAATACAAAATTCTCTGTCATTTAAAGATTTTCACATTCTAACTCCAGCCTACCTTGCCAAGTTTATCACATTTTACTTTTATATATTCTGTACTCCTGACCAAAGTGAATCATCTATCTCTATGCATAGATTGTCTCCTTGCCTGCAATATATATCTTCTTCACCTCCTTCTTGTGTAATTACTTTCTTCAAGATTCAGCTCAAATAGAACTTTCTACTTGAAGCATATCTGTCTCATACCAGTTGTTAGTGTTGTGCTCCCTGAAAATTACTATTTTTTACTTTTTACATGTTTTTTATGTTTACTTATATGTGTAGATATCCCCTACCCAATAGAGTATAAGCTCTCTGAGGGCAGGAATTGTTTCATATTTATCTGTATATCCTTAGTACCTAGAACAGAATCTAGCACATAATTGATGTCTAATAATGTTTGCCAAATGGATGGAAAAGCTGCAGTTGTACCTGTGTTCAAAATGGATAATCTGGAAAACTGTTCATATTTTTCATATTTGTTCTATTATTGAACTCACTGTGTTATATATTGTAATAATTCTAATTAATGCTCCATTAAATCAGAAGCTAGCATTAAATAGAGATAGATCATAGAAAGAAATAAACTGATTTCTGAGAAATTATTTTTATGAACTAAATATTCAAAAATTCCTACCCTAAAATCAAAAACTCCTTGGAGATAAAGTTAGAATTGTTGTAAGATTGTATGATCATGGACCATTGTATTATGGGTTTTGAGCTGGAAGATACTATTGAGTCTGATGCCTTCATTTTATATATGAGGAAGCTAAAGCACAAATCATTTAAAATGATTCATCTCAGGGTCACACAACTAAGTATCTGAGATGAGATTTGATCCCAAGTCTACCTGACCCCAAGTTCAGTGACTTATCTACTTCTAAGTGCTATCCAAGAAATTTTAAAAAAACAAACAAACAGAAGCAGTTGTCTAGACAAACAGTACTGCGAGTAAACCAAGACCAGCATGACAGACAAATAAGGAAACCTGGTACTGAATGATAAGGGAGAAAAATAATGAAGTAACCAATGACTCAGAGAAGAGGTCCAGAAGGATAAAGCTCAAAAAGAGGCTACTGGACATGACAATTGTAGGTCAATAGTAGTTGGAGAGAACAGATTTAGAATGATAGGAATAGCAAACAGATAGGGGAGGAAGAAAGTTGAAAAGTAAGGGGATGGATGGCAAGAAGTAGATAAAAACATTGGTGATGATTTCAGAATCTATTCAACTCTCTATCTCTTCCTCTGACTCCTTTATTCTCTTGTCTTTGGCATATCTTTTTCTAATGTCTTTCTTTCTCTGTCTCTATTTGTCTCCTTCCATATCTTTGTCCTCCTCTCTGTCTCTGTATCTCTCTCCTTTCTTTTTCCCTCAGTCTTTCTTTTTATCCTCTCTACTCTCTCTACTTCTCTAACACTTTCCCTCCTTTCCTTTCTCACACATATTTATTTCTCTACTTTCCCCTTACTTCTTTTTTCCCACATTTTCTACATTCAAAAGTCTTTTCCCTTTTACTGGAAATAATCCATTAGATACATACATACATAGATGCATGCATGAATACATATATACACACATATATGCATTAGACATACATACTATTTATTGAATGCTATTTTATTCATATCATTCCTAATTTTAAAAGCAGGTGAGTTGGATTTTAGATATTTCCCTCAAAGAGAAACGATAAGCTCTAAATCATGTGACCAACAAAATGACTACACTTTTTCTTTTCTGTCCTATTAGCCATTTATTAGTAGATATGAGGTAATACCTCAGAATTGTTTTATTTTCTCCAATCAATTGGGAGTAGAGTATTTTCAATATGGCAATAACTAGCTTTGATTACTTTAAAAACTGTTCATATCTTTTAATCATTTATCAATTGATGAATATTTCTTATTTTTATAAAGTTGACTTAGTTTTCTATGTGTTTGAGAAATGAGGCCTTTATTGGCTAAACTTGCTTCAATTTTTTTTCACAGTTATTGTCTTTCCCTCCAACCTATTCCCCTCCCTCAAGTTTTTTTTTCTCTTTTCTTTAACCCTGTTTTTGCTTCTCATAAGTATTTTGCTTCTAACTACCTCTTCCCCCAATCTGCCCTCCATTCTGTTACTCACCCTCCCTTTTCCTATCCCCTTCCCCATATACATTCTTCTAAGTTAAGAAAGATTTTTATACAGTTCACTCACTTCCCCTTACCACTTTTCCCCATCACTATAAAAACTTTTTCATGTCTCTTTTATGTCAGATACTTAACCCCATTTTACCTTTCCTCTCCCCTTTCTCTCAATGCATTCTTCTCTCACATCTTAATTTTATATTTTTAAGATGTATCCCTTCATATTCAACTCACATGTGTGCCCTCTATCTAGATGTACTCCTTCTAAGTGCCCTAATAATGAGAAAGTTCTTATGTGTTACAAATATCTTCTTCCCATGTAGAAATGTAAACAGTTTAACCTTATTAAATCCCCTATGATTTCCCTTTCTTGTTTGCTATTTTTGCTTGAGTCTTGTTTTTGAAAGACAAATTTTCTATTCAGCTCTGCTATATTCATCAAGAATGCTTGAAAGTTCTCTGTTTCATTGAATATCCACCTTCCCCCTGAAAGATTACATTCAGTTTTGCTGGATAGATGTTTCTTGATTGTCATCCTAAATCCTTTGGACTCTAGAATATTGTATTTCATGCCTCCTGATCTTTTAAAGTAGAATCTGTTAAATCTTATGTTATCCTTACTGGCTTCATGATAATTGAATTGTTTGTTTCTGGCTTCTTGCAGTATTTTCTCCTTGTTCTGGGAGGTCTGGAATTTAGCTATCTTATTTTGGACTTTTCATTTTGGGGTATACTTAAGAAGGTGATTGGTGGATTCTTTCAATGACTATTTTACCCTCTTGGTTCTAGAGTATTAGAGCAGTTTGACAATTTCTTGAAAGCTGATGTCTAGGTTCTTTGTTTTATCATGACTTTCAGATAGTCCAATAATTATAAATTATCTCTCCTAGAAAACAGATTCAGATATGAAAGCCATAATTGTCTAATAATTGTTAAATTTACTCTCCTGAATCTATTTTCAAGGTCAGTTGTTTTACCAATGAAATACTTCATATGTTCTTCTATTTTTTCATTCTGTCAGTTTTGTTTTATTGTTTCTTGATTTTTTATAAAGCCATTTGCTCAATTTTGCTTAATTCTAATTTTTAATGAAGTATTTTCTTCAGTGAACTTTGGACCTCCTTTTTCATTTGTTCAATTCTTCTTTTTAAGTAGTTTTTTCTTCATTGACTTTTTTGTGCCTTTGTTTTCATTTGGCCAAGTATTCTTTTTTAAAACAGTCTTCTCGACCCCAGCTTTTGGGAAAAGAACTCAATGTTTGACAAAAATTGCTGGGAAAATTGGAAATTAGTATGGCAGAAACTAGGCATTGACCCACACTTAACACCATACACCAAGATAAGATCAAAATGGGTTCATGACCTAGGCATAAAGAATGAGATTATAAACAAATTAGAGAAATATAGGATAGTTTACCTCTCAGACCTGTAGATGAAGAATGAATTTATGACCAAAAAAGAATTAGAGATCATTATTGAACACAAAATAGAAAATTTTGATTATATCAAATTGAAAAGTATTTGTACAAACTAAACTAATGCAGATAAGATTATAAGAGAAACAATAAACTGGGAAAATATTTTTATAGTCAAAGGTTCTGATAAAGGCCTCATTTCTAAAATGTATAGAGAATTGACTCTAATTTATAAAAAATCAAGCCATTCTCCAATTGATAAATGGTCAAAGGATATGAATAGACAATTCTCAGACAAAGAAATTGAATCTATTTCTAGCCATATGAATAGATGCTCCAAGTCATTATTAATCAGAGAAATGCAAATTGAGACAACTCTGAGATACCACTACACACCTGTCAGATTGGCTAGAATGACAGGGAAAGATAATGCACAATGTTGGAGGGGATGTGAGAAAATAGGGACACTGATACATTGTTGGTGGAATTGTGAATATATCCAGCCATTCTGGAGAGCAATTTGGAACTATGCTCAAAAAGTTAGCAAACTGTGCATACCCTTTGATCCAGCAGTGTTACTACTGGGCTTATATCCCAAAGAGATCTTAAAGAAGGGAAAGGGACCTGTATGTGCAAGAATGTTTGTGGCAGCCCTCTTTGTAGTGGCCAGAAACTGGAAACTGAGTGGATGTCCATAAATTGGAGATTGGCTGAATAAATTGTGGAATATGAATATATTGGAATATTATTATTCTGTAAGAAATGACCAACAGGATGATTTCAGAAAGGCCTGGAGAGACTTACATGAACTGATGCTGAGTGAAATGAGCAGGACCAGGAGATCATTATATATTTCAACAACAATACTATATGATGATCAATTCTGATGGATGTGGCCATCTTCAACAATGAGATGAACCAACTCAGTTCCAGAAGAGCAGTAATAAATTGAACCAGCTACACCCAGTGGAAGAACTTTGGGAGATGACTATGAACCACTACATAACATTCCCAATCGCTCTATTTTTGTCAGCCTGCATTTTTGATTTCCTTCACAGCCTAATTGTACACTATTTCAAAATCCAATTCTTTTTGTACAGCAAAATAATTGTTTGGACATGTACATATATATATATATATATATATATATATATATATATATATAGTATTTAATTTATACTTTAACATATTTAACATGTATTGATCAACCTGCCATCTGGGGGAGGGTGTAGGGAGAAGGAAGGGAAAAATTGGAACAAAAGGTTTTGCAATTGTCAGCGCTGTAAAATTACCCATGCATATATCTGGTAAATAAAAAGCTATAATAACAATAATAATAATAATAAAAACAGTCTTCTCCTCATTGTCTTTTTGTATCTTCTTTACCATTTTTCCTTGTCTGCTTTTTAAGGTGTTATTTTTGTGTATGTCTTTTTCACCAAACTGTTTACTTTTTTTTATGAGTTTTTTTTTTGCATCTCTCATTTCTCTTCCTATTTTTTCCTCTATTTCTCTTATTTGATTTTCAAAATCCTTTTTGAGCTCTTTCATGGTCTGAGACAATTTATTTTTGGAGACTTTAAATGTAGGAGCTTTGATTTTATTATTTTCTTCTGAGTGTGTGTTTTGATCTTCCTTGTTACTGTGGTAACTTTCTATGGTCAGAATTTTTTTAAAATTATTTTCTCATTTTCCCAGCCCATTTCTTGACTGTTAATTCTTTATAAAAGTAAAGTTTTACTTCTACTGTGGAAGGCATACTGTCTCAGATTTCTGGTGTTTTATGTGGCTATTTTGAGAGATACTTCTAGGGTAGTTGTCTGCAGCAAGAAGAAAATCCTATTCTGCAAACACCAATACACATAGTAGTTAATTTAAACAATTCTAATGGTATCTTCCCTTCCCTCCACATATTCTGTAAACAATCAAGAGAAAAACCTTCTGGTATAAAGAAAGGCAAATTTGAATAAGAATATTCTGAACTCACTAGAAGCCACAGAGAATAATGGAATAATCTGTCTTAGATACCAAAGAACCTCCTTACTTGTATTGTCCCCTTTTGATCTGATGTTTTTATGCAGCAGGAAAAATATGGAAATATTTTAGTACATGTCTAATCTAAATCAGATTGCTTACTGTCTTGGGGAGGAGAGTAGGGAAAGGAGAGGGAGAAAAATTTGGAACACAAAATTTTACAAAGGTTAATGTTGAAAACTATCTTTGCCTGTATTTGGAAAAATAAAATGCTTTTTAAAAAACTGAGAGAACTTTGATATGCAATCCAAAATCACATAACCTGAAAAACTATAAGAAAGCTAAACAAACCTGGATAGAATATTGGATAGAAATGAAGAAAAGTAAATAAATACAACTGTCAAGGAAAGCAAGAGCAATGAAATAAATTCCATTTCTAGAGACCATCAAAATGAAAAAGTTTCCTGAGTCATGTGACCAATATAAGATTTACATGCAAGAGGTAGACAGACTGAAGCCATTTCCATAGTCTAAAACACCAAATACCTAATGCAATAACAAACTATTGGACCCACAGCAAAGATTAACCCTTATTGTTAATGACCTCTTTCAGCATTTCATTCCTATCAGCCCCCAAATGTTAGCAGCACAACCCAACTCATAGATTGTGCTCTGCTGACACAAAACAGTTTCTTAACAAAGTAGCTCAAGGTGCAAAAATAGTGTACTATGTGAAAGAAGAGAGAGTAATTGTCATAAATCCTCATTGCAAGGGAAAATAAGTCTTGGAATTTCTTACAAAGGTAAGTGATGAAGCTTTGCTAAAGGATTCCAAAATTATATGCTCTGAAAACCTAAGGCTAATTGAAGATCTGAAAAAAAGATAGACATTCAGGAAAGTAAAGGCATTTGAAACATTCTTACAAAGAAAACCAGATGATGAGGAGAATATTTTGTTTTATAAATACTCCAAACATCAGAAATACAAGAAAAGTGAACAGCAACCAAGAAAGGCACAGGTACTTAAATAAATTACCCCTGGAAAGAAAAAAAAAGGAGGAGAAAAAAAATCAAGAAAGGGAAAGATTTGGGGTTAAAGATACCATAGAAGCAACAAAATAACAACACAGGAATTGTTAAGAGATTTCTTTTTGAAAGAAGAGAAGGGTAAGAGAGTTTAAATAAAAGAACTAATGGTGGAAGATTAGGCCTGCAACAAGGACTCATATATCTTATACATCTCACTTAAAGGTGAATTTGAGACTCTGTGTGTGTGTGTGTGTGTGTGTGTGTGTGTGTGTGTGTGTGATTAAATCTTAGAATGAGAAGGTGCATAAGAGAATGAAAGAACTTCTAGAGATAGGTGAGATGAATCTTAATCATGAAGAGAAAACTCACTTAAGAAAGTGAATGTTGGGGCTTTGCCAAAGGGTTCCAAAATTTATAGGATGATAACATTTACAATTCTCTAGTAGGATAGATACCACTAGACTTAGTCCGAGTTAGTGACAATGACTAGCTAAAAAAGAAAATTACAAACATGCCAGTGATCACAATTCAAGTGAGTGCATTAGAGTGCATTTTATTTACTCAGGTAGTGTTTCCTGTACTTGTTCTGAGTGTAGAAATTGGTAGTTATGGCCCTCTTACCATCTCTATTTATGTTCAAATTTATAAATTTAAGAGAAGTGGAGATTTTAGCTGTTTGCTGAGGTGTGAAGTAATTGACAAAAATTTTTCTAAATAATTAGATAATGCAGATGATTGGCCAAGACAAATTCAGGTCAAAATAATATTTTCTCCCTTATTTGAGACTCACCTTTATAAAATAGGCATAGCCTTGAAAATGTATATAAATCAAATTGTGATAAATAAGATCATAGTTTAAATCGGCTGAAAACCTGCTGTTTAAAGGATTCTTAGCATCTTTATACATCTGTCTATGGTACATTTGTCGAATTGAATGTATAAATCTTTGCAAAACAAAGCACCCCTCTTAAATTTATTGTTTCTTTTGTAAATTTGGATTTTCACCAATTAGGTTTGCTTGTAGTAATCTTAGGAAAATGAAATGACTCCAACTTCCCATTCTCTTTCAGCAAATGCAGCAGTAGAAGCTTTATTATTTCAGAATAACTCCCCTTGTCCATGCAATTCATAAACACTATATTCTTCATTAAACCCCAAACAAATCCTCCCTCAGGAGGTAGAAATTGCTAAGCTGTTCCTACATTCAGCTTGTACAGCAGGGGATGACCTCCTGGGTGAGGCAGTACACTGGAAACACTGGAATTGTCAAGTGTTTTCACATTAATATCCAGAAAAGTGAAGGCCTGGGGCATGGAATGAATGCTCAATTAACCTGGCAAGCTGAAAGAAGGTGAAAAATAGTCAATAGCTAAGGGGAGAGGGGGAAATCAGTAAATAGACTACTCCATGAATATATTCAGTCCATTGTGGTAGTGTTGTAATGGTTTTTGTACCATATATCATATGCAAACACTAAAGGATATATTTTCTTTTGGGGAAAAATTTGTAATACTATGTACTTCCAAATGGCATCTGTACCATCTGTTCCTTACTGAATAGACCATTCCCTTAAGCACAAAGAAAGACTAACTACTAATTTGGGGTATGATTCTTCATTTTTTTTATCATTACTTCTCTTTTATTTATTTGTTTGTTTTTCTTCAAGTTAGATATAAGGAGTGACTCTTTTCATCAAGTCTGAAATCAATTAGATTATCAATATATTGTACATCATCTTCATTTCCAAATATATGACTCTATTACCCATCCAGAGAACCATCTCTTGTTTTGGAAAGGAGAGGAGAGGAGAGGAGAGGAGAGGAGAGGAGAGGAGAGGAGAGGAGAGGAGAGGAGAGGAGAGGAGAGGAGAGGAGAGGAGAGGAGAGGAGGAAAGGAAAGTAAAGGAAGAGGAAGGAAGGGAAGGGAAGGGAAGGGAAGGGAAGGGAAGGGAAGGGAAGGGAAGGGAAGGGAAGGGAAGGGAAGGGAAGGGAAGGGAAGGGAAGGGAAGGGAAGGGAAGGGAAGGGAAGGGAAGGGAAGGGAAGGGAAGGGAAGGGAAGGGAAGGGAAGGAAAAGTATGGTCTTTATAATTATATGGCATTGGATTTGTTCTTGTTGCTGTTCTTTCCACTTCCATCTTCATAGCTATTATGCATACAGCTTTTTTGGATGATTTCATAAAACTACCTAAGCTTTTCTATCTTCTTTACATTCAATATTTCTTATATGGCATTAACATTCTAAAATAATCACAATTTGCAATTTGTTTAGCCATTCTGTGTACCTGTACTTAGTTGGAATCAAGCATTTAATTGAAAATACTTATTTCTTTGTCACACATGGAAATTGTACCATAGTCAACAATGCAGAAAGTTTATTTTTGCCCTTTTAATAGATGTATACTATGACTATATTTCAAAAAATAATACTGAAGATTAAAATAAGATAGCAATGTTTTCAGAAACTATTAAAGTAACATAATGGGTATAAGTAAGATACAAAAAATTATGATTTCTATACAAGAGTGCTATAAAACACATCACAGATACATGTCCAAGAGGAACAAGACCTCAGCTAGCCCAACTCTTGACAAGGGAGTAGAATTAAAGACCTGACACATAGTAATCACTCTCTCTTGCTGTCTCCTCTATTCTCATACCTCCATTCTCTGTGTGTCTTTCTGTTTCTGTCCTTCTCTGTGTCTCTTTCTCTTTGTCTCTCTGTCTCTCTCTCTGTTTCGGTCTCTCTCATCTCTCTCTCTGTCTGTGTCTCTCTCTTTTCCCTCCTCCTCCTACTCCTTCCCTCCCTCCATCACTCCTTCCCTCCTTCCCTTTTTCTTTTCTTTTTTCTCTATCCCTTTCTTTATCCAACTTCAGTATATATAGAATCACCATTATTTGTAATTGTTTTAAAGTTTCCTTGATTCACAAGATATCCCTATAGCAATTTAAAACCTTCTCTTCTCTCAAATTTCTATTGTATTCTGTTCTACTTTATAATTGACTTTACCTCTCCAGTATAGTCCTCACATACAACTATGGAAATAATTTCCTAAAGAAGAGGTTGTACCATGTCATTCTCCATCTCAAAAAGTTTTAGTAGTTCCAAATTACCTATAGGAAAAAAATCCACATTTTTTGGCCTGGCATTTGAGGCCCTCTACAATCTGGTTCTAGCCTACCTTTCTAGCATTTCACACTACCCCTTTTTATGTCAAAACTGGATATTTGCATTTCTTAAATATCTGATTTAGCATGGATCCTAAAATGCATGGGGATGTTCACACTGACTTTTCAGAATTCTTATTTTCTTACAAAACTCAGTTCAAGTGCTATCTCCTCCATGAAACCTTTCCTCATCCCTCCTTCTTTAAAACACTTTTTATTCCTTTAACTGTATATGTATTATATTCTTGCAACCAAGTGTGAGTTCCATGAGTACAAAGGGCTGTTTGTTTTTTCTTTGTATAGTCATTGCCTTGCACATAGCAGGCTTACTTAATAAATACTTGTCAGATTGAATTGAATTGAAGTGGCAACAGATTAAATGTGTGACATATTAATGTCAATGAGCAAGGATCATGCTTATTTGATTACTTGTGTAAGTCTTTGTAGAAATTGTGAGGGGAATTTAATACATGTACTTTGACAAAGATATAAAGTACTCAAGTAAATAGAAGGATTCTTAGCCAATATTGATTAGATTTTAGAATAATTTTTCCACCAGAACAGGCTTAAGAAATTCTAATAAGTTATATACAAGTTTGATGTATGACTAAGAAAGTTTTATATGCAAAATGACTCAGGAATGCAGTTAAATTGTTTAAAATCATCCAGAAGTGTAAAACCAATTCAAGCATACACTGCAATGAGAGTTAAATCACAGTTTCATTTTTAAATATGAAAGATGACATATTTCTTTCTTTGGGTTATTACGAGAGTAAACATGAATAAATTTAAGTAAGGTGTTTCACAAAGTTTCTCATAATGGAAAGATGTGTGGTGGTAATGGTACAATCAGATGGATTTGAAGCTAATTGAATGACTAAATGCTCTAAAAATAGTGATTATTCTACTAATCTGGAGGGAGATATCTAACTGAATACCACAGTGTTTTGCCTTCAGTACTCTTCAGGTCAAAAGTGTTTTTTAATAACTTATGAATGAAGATGTGATGTTATATTTATCAAATTTTCAAATGACAAGAGATGCAGCATAACATAATGGATAGACAACAGAGTCAGAAAGATGTCCCTCTGACACCAATTGTATTATACTGTACAAGTCATTTACCTTCTTCATGATTCAAGCAGTTCTTTAAAATTATGAGCTATGTACCCTCATCTTTATGAATTCAAATCTGGCCCCAGACACTTACCAGATGTATGACCCTGGGTAATCACACACCTTGTTTGCTTCTATTATAATCTATAAAATAAACTGGAAAAGATAGTGGCAAATAATTCTACTATTTCTGCCAAGAAAATCCCAAAATCGGATCATGGAGAACTGAAAATGACTCAACACAGCAACCACCTTTAGGGACCTGCATTAGTAGGGAAACTTTTCTTACTAGACATTTCTATATCAATGAAATTGAAGAGGGGACCCCACTACTCTGAAGATCCTTGGAGAAAATCTTCAACCCTGCCTCAAATAAGAGACACTGCCCCAAATCTTTTTT
The DNA here is from genome assembly GCF_048593235.1 of Sminthopsis crassicaudata. Classification (NCBI taxonomy): domain Eukaryota; kingdom Metazoa; phylum Chordata; class Mammalia; order Dasyuromorphia; family Dasyuridae; genus Sminthopsis; species Sminthopsis crassicaudata. The sequence goes on from NC_133617.1 coordinate 405,777,617, forward strand.
TTTTTTCTTAAATGAATTTAAGCTTTAACCACTTGAGGGAGGAATGATGTAGGTTAAGATTTCTTTCTGATTTCCAACTCCCATGAATTCCAATGGGAGATATCTGGGCTCTCCCAGCCCCCATGGGATCTGAGCCAACTTGGGCTGTCTCAGCCCCCATTCTAATGATCTGTTCAGGCTTCCCACCCCCCACCCCAAGCACAAACAGCTTCCTCCTTATCTAAAAAAAACATTGAATTCTATTCAAATTCTAACCCTGGCTGAAACTCAGCCAGGAGCCAATCTGGGACTTCACCCACGAGCCCCTTCAGATTAAAAAGGGGAACCCTGGAGTCCACTCTTTGCAGAAGTCCCAAACATGGCATCCTTACACCAGTCATGTCAAGGGTTTCTGCCCACCAGACCTGTAGCTCCGGTGCCCTCTTATCTCTACCCTCAACTTTAGCAACTAAACTTTAATTCCAAACCCCATAATAAACCTCTTTTATCAATCTAGGGTTTTGCGTCTGTGAATTCCTTTACAGAAAACTCTTGCACTGCTACTAGACCTCATTTAATTCTGTATCCTTGCACCAAATCCAAAGGGGTTGCAGGGGAGCTCTATTTGACTCCCTGTACCCCGAGCCTGCCACTAGACCTCAATTAACCCTAATTTCATTTAGGTACTCCTTATCTAATTCTCATCAAACTTACAAATCCAGATCAAATTAACAAGAAAATAAACAATTGTTTTAAAAAGCCAAACATTTACAGAGTTAGTTTTCATTGTTTGACAAAACCATAATTCAAGATCCTCAGTATGATAGAATTAAGTTGATTAAATAGGTTGACTAAAACATGTTAATGCTGTTAAATTCAGTAAACATTTATTAAGTACCTACTGGGTACCAGATACTGTGCTAAAGGTTAGCAATGCAAAAATAAGTGATATGACAGTTCCTGATCTCAAAGATCTTATGATTTAATGAAAGGAGACAACCTTTTAAGAAAGCTGAAAAGGAGGAAGAGAAGGTGACCAGGAACCATTCCACACTATAGCATTTTATTCTTGTAGTTCACTGTAACATCTTATTCTTGTAGTTCAGGTCATACAAAGCTGAAGATAGAAAATGGAATGAGCTGTGAAGTCCTGTTCTGCACTCCATAATGTAAAGTTTTCAGTGCAGCTCAGGGCTTCCATCTAGTCTTTTAATCAGAGAGGAGAAGAAGCTGAAACTATTGGGCAGGTGGTAATATATCTAAATTTCTGTTAAGTAATATGATAAGAACACGTATGGTATCAGCTTATCATAGGAAGAGTATCTTATGGAGTATGGACTTTCATTTCAGCTCAGAAAGTAGATTGCAGAAATATAGAGGCAATATGACTTAAATGTCAGTTTATGTAAAATTTATTTTACTCTTTTAGTAGTTTAACACACGCGCGCGCGCACACACACACACACACACACACACAAAACAATTCAATTGGAGTCAGTAGAAAATTGAATTAAATTCTGTAACTAGAACTTATTGTTAAATGCCATTAGACAAGTCACTAACTTAATTCTGCTTTCTCACCTATAAATGATCATATTATATTCATGATGCCTTCTTCATGGGATTGTTTTCATTATAAAATACTTTGTAAACCTTAAAGTATAGTATAATTGTTATTACTATTCATAGTATGATCAAAAAAGCTAATGAAATCTTAAAGAGAAATGCCAACAAAAAGTCTCCCTTTATTCTGAACCTGTCAGATAACATGGATGTTGTATTCATTTCTGCACATCATGTTTTTAAAATGTCACTCATAAACTAGTATGGACTGAGAGAAGGAAAATTACAAATCATACGATTTTAGAGCAGGGAGAAACTAAATTGAAACCATGTCATTTGAAAATAATTTGGAAGAATGGTGAGGTAGAAAGATGAGGACACAGCATCAGCCTTCTTAAATTCAAAGGGTCATCATAAGAAAAATTTGGACTAATTTGTTTTTTCCCTAGAAGAGACACATAATTTTCAAGTAAGCACTTCTTAGCTCAATATGAAAAATATTTTTTAAGAATTAGAGGTGTCAAAAATGTAATCTGAGATAGCTGCGTTCCTATACCTGTTCTTTTTCCTTCCTAAAATCTCCAATCACTCCATCTCTCTATGCCTTTCCAGTCCATCATCTCTGCTCTAATTTCCTTTTCTTCTCTTTGACAGTATAATGAAAGAGTTAAAATTTACTCAGTTCTATATCTTTATCTGTTAAAGATAAAGGGTGTCAGGAAGATAAGGATGAGTTATCAGAATAAGCAGTATTCTGACTCTGACACCAGACTAGTACTGCTCACATTTTTATTTGCCCCAAGGACTTGTCTCTATTAGTTCTATAAGAAATATAAATTATGGAATATGTTTGTATATTCTTATGTGTCTGAGGAACTTGCCTTTAACCAGGTATATGACTTTGAAATATCTTTTATTTGCAGGAAGTCCAAATGAAATCAGTGTGCACATCAGATCATGTTATTCTTTTAAAAAACAAATCCCTTTTGTAAATGTCTATTCATTGTCATCACTAATCACACTGACAAAAATTTGATGTTCACCCTTTTTTTTTTTTTTTTTGTAATTGTACATAGGATATGTACAATAAAGTAAGATGGATGAAATCCAATTGTAGAGGTATACCACATAAATAAATCCTGGCCACTTTGAGCATTAGGGAAAGAAATCAGACTCCTGTATTTCTTTCTGTCTGTTCTTGCCCAAATAGGACAGAAGTCCAAGAATTAACTTTCTATTAGTTCTGATTGCAACTACAGGCAACAGTAGCCCACAAAAGCCTTTAAAAGGATGGGAAAGGAAGTGGCTTCTAGAAATTGGACATTCTACTATCTATTTTGATAAACAATAAAGAAACAATGTGGAAAAGAAAAGATGCTACTAAGTAGCAATGAAAGTCCAACTAATATATGATAACATAGATCTTAAATGAAGCCAATCAACAATATTGCCTGATTTCTTCCAGAGTATTGTTCAATTTTAGGAGAGAAAGTATATACATGGGGGAAGGCTAGATTTGGGATCTAGAAAAACATAAGCCTTGAAAACCATCTCTCTTCTATGTCTTAATGATCTTTTCCTGTGGCAAACTCCTTTTAAATATTTAGTTCCTTTATCCTTTTGATTGCATTTTAAATTTCTATGTGTAGCTTATATCTTTCTTTGTTTTTAAGATGAACCTATACAAGATAGTAGTTTTAAGTGATAACCCAATATTTTATTTAGTATTACATTGTCACAAAACTCTTTCTAGTTATTGACACTTGTTTATTTTAATTCAGGTTCTTAATCAACTGCATTTGCATTTCACAGACTGTATCCAACACAGGTTTCTCAAAATGAATGCTTCTATGTCCTTAATCCTATATAAATTCCATTGTTTTTCTTTTTTTCTCCTTTAAGATTATGTTTAGTTTTATAGGATGTTATTCCTTTGTGCCACTGATTTTTCTTTGCTTTTCAGTATATCTTAGCTAAGCCTTTTCTTTAATTTCTTATTAATGAGGAAAGGTCCTAGACGATTTTGATTAAATTTATTTGGTTAGCAATCTTTCTTTATGGCTGTTCAAAATACTTATATACATTTTTTTTTTCATTTTAGATCTTGGCAGCCATGTTTCTGTATGTTTTAATCATAAAGTTTCTTTATACTGGTGCTGTGTGTATTTTTTCCTCCATATACTTTGCTTTCTAGTTCCAATACTTCTAGGCATATAAAAAAATAATAACTATTTCCTGAAATTCCATATTCTTTTTATTTCAACATGTTTTTTTTTTCTTTCTGATACCTTTAGTCCTCTGAGTCCCTATGTAACTTCTAGATTTCAGGTAAATTGCTTGTCATTGTAAAAACATATAATATTCTTCAATTGACTATCTTTTTTACTTTGCTCTGATAATTTTTTTCAATTATTTAAAAAAATCTATTGTTTCTCTTCTTTTTCTTTCAAGGTATTTATCACCTTATATATTTTTCTAGTTTCTGTGTTGTCATCTATTCTCCTTTTTTTGAACTTTTTATTAAGACCTAAAACTCTTTAATAGTTTTTTATTATTATTATTATTATTATTTTAGGCCTTCTGGTTGCTCTAATACTTTTTGTGACCATTCTAGTCTCTTTTCTCAGATTCTAGTTATAATTATTATAAAATTGTTATTTTCTTCTAAAGATTTCTCCTAACAATGTTTTAATCTGCTCCCTTCTCATTTCCCCTTCCCCCAGAGTATTCTTTCATTATATTAGATTTTTCCCTGTTGGGTCATTTCCTTAGTCTCTTTGTTAGATTTTCTCTGAGGATTACATATGGTGATTTTTTTTTCCTTTTCCATATTATAGTTAGTTCTTCTCCTAACTAATTTTGCTATTTCTATTTTTAAGTAGAAAATTAACTTAAAATAAAAAAAAATTAACCTTCCCTAACTTTCTTGCTAGAAATTTTCTTGAACTGTCCCAGAAAAAAATTTGGACATAGTAATATATTATTTTATTTGCTGTTGGATTTTGTATTTTAAATAGGCAATACACCATTTACTAAAAACTGGTTTAGTCAGCATTCTACAAATATGAGTTCTATTGATCAGCTGGTTTGTGAATACAATATGTTGAGAGTTTATGTTTATGATGGAGATCCCAGTGTATTGTAAGATTCTGACATATCTTCTCAATCTTAATTCAATACTGCCAAGATCCTTTATTTGACTAATGTATATATTGTCTCCTTTGAAGTAAATCATAATTACTTCATGTCTTAGTAATGTGAGTATTTATGAATCATATTTTAACATGATTAATATTAATTTAATTTAATATGAATCCATATTTTAATAATATCTTTGGGTTATGCATAGCCTAGATTTCTTCCTATATCTCTCCCTGAGAGACATTCCTTTTAACAAGTAATTTAAAAGAGAAAAAGAGAGAAAAAAAGAAAGAAAAAGAAGACAGAGAAAAAAGATTTTTGAAAGCAATAAATACCTCAAAAAATCTGATGTTACATGCAATGCTCCACCCCTACAGATCCTAATATTTTCAAAGGAAACAGAAATGGTTTCTTGTCTTCTCTTTTCTTTGAAACTGAGATTGTTCTTTATGATTTTACAACATTCAATTGTACTCTTTTGTGTGGTTATTCTTTTCATTTACATTGGTTCCCCCCTCCCCATTTGTCTCTTTTCTTAGTTTATTTTACTTTACATCTGCTTATGTAAATTTTTCCATGTTTCTCCATATTAACTAAAATCATTGTTTTTTTATACATGTACCACAGTTTGGTTCAGCTATTTCCAATCAATGGGCATAAATGTGTTTTCAGTAATTTGCTCCCACAATAAGAGCTGATATGAATATTTTGGTGCATATTGAGTCTTTCTTTTTCTCAATGACCATCTTCAGGTATCTGCTTAATTCCTTATGTCAAAAAGAGGACATTTTAGTCACTTTATGACATAATTCCAAATTGTTGTTGAAAATGTTTGTGCCAATTCAGAGCTCTATCTATAATTTATTAGTGTTTCTATTTATTCACAATCCCTTCAACATTGCCTAGACACAACCTTTGACCTTTTTGCTATTTATTGGGCATGAGTTGAAATCTCAAAGATGTTTTGATTTATGTTCCCATATAATACTATATTCCCTAAATTTATATAAGATGAAAAAGCATTAAGAGGGTGAAACATATACCTATGGGAAGAGTTTCCATATTGATGGGACTTTAGAGCATTAAAAATATAAATATTTTTGCATTTGCACTAAGGAAGTTATTTGTATCAAAACTTTTTAGTTCTTAATGGCAAGTATCCTTTTCCAGGCTTATCTCTAATTCTTAACTTTGAGAGCCAAAAGTTTTTAATCTGGTTTTTATCATCATATCACCAATTCCTCCTTGGGACACTGTTTTCCTAGGGGTTAAAAAACAGTCTTAGCAACTTCTGACCTACCAATGTGAGGATAAGTAGAACAGAAACCAAGATGGCAGAGTATAGGCAAGACCCAGCTGAACTCTCCCAATGTTCTCTTTGAAACAACTTTAAATTAATGACTAAATCAAAATTTGAAGTGGCAAAGAAAAAAAAAAGTTCATAGGGAAATGTTTTCCAAGTAAAAAACAGGGTGGGTATAGACCTGGAGCAAGGCCCATTGGTGGGCCTTGGAGGGGGCATGACAGCAGCCACAGGAGCTGTATCTTTGGGAGCTCTCAGAGATGGTTAGAAGAAGGGACAATTTGTCAGAAGGAAATTGTAGTGGACCATTTGCTGTTACTGGGAGCAGCAGACATTTATTGGCAACATTGTTGACCCTAAATAGTTCTGGGTTTTAGTTCCAGGACAGAGAAGAGCACTTGTGATTGGTCAAAAGGGAGCAGGGGGTATATGATTAGTGCTAGCATCTGCATTTGCAGGAGACCTGGTTGTAGTTTTAGGGTTAAGTGGAACACTACTAATTGTAGTTTCAGGAAAATAGGGATCCTTTCTAGGTAATGGCCAGAATACAAACAAGAAGAGTCATACCTCTCTCAGGATAACACCAAGTTGGAAGCACAGAAAACTTATAAACTAGCTCTAAAAACAGCATCATGAAAAAGCTGAAATTTAGCACAGTGCCTTTCTATCCTCAAGTAAGCATAACCTAACTTTAACATAAAGTTCAAAGTCAAAAAATAGTCTGGGAAAATGAGCTAACAACAACAACAAAGTACTTAACTATAAAGTACTATACTATCAGAGAAGACTAAACATAAACTTAGAAGAAAACAGTGTTAAAACAGCTGTAAGTAAAACCTCAGAAAATGCATGAATGGTAGAAGAAAAGCTGGAAAAAGAAATGAGAATGACACAATAAAATTATGGATGGGATAATACTTAGTAGCTTGAGAAAAGAGAAGAAAATTATTGAAGAAAATATCACCCTAAAAAATTAGAATTGGCCTAATGGTAAAAGAAGTACAAAAATCAGTTAAAGAAAAAAACTCCTTAAAATGCAAGGTACATAAACTTACTGAAGTAAATGATTCCTTAAAAATTATAATTGGGCAAGTGGTTGCTAATAATTCCATGAGACATCATTACCTGACAAAATAAAGTTTAGAAGGTGAAATAATAGAAGAAAAGTTGAAATATCTCAGTGGGAAAACAATTGATCTGGGAAATGGATCAAAGAGAGACAATTTAAGAATTATTGGATTATCTGAAAAGTGTGATTAAAAAAGACTCTAGTCATTATATTTCAAGAAATAATCAAATGAAACTGCCTTAAATCTTGGATCCAAAGGATAAAATACAAATTTAAAGAATCCATCAATTGCCTTCTCAAAGAGTTCCCAAAATAAAAACTCACAAGAAGATTAAAGCCAGATTCCAGAGCTCAAGGATTAAGAGAATATATTGCAAGCAGTAAGAAAGAACAATTCAAATATTATGGAGTCACAGTCAAGATCACACAAGATTTAACACTTTCCATGTTAAAGAAATGGAGGGCTTGGAATATGATATTCTAGATGCAAAAGAGCATGCATTACAACCAAGAGTCACCTACCCAGCAAACTGAATGTAATCCTCTAGGGTGGGGTTGGGGGAAATGGATATTTAATGAAATAGAAGACTTCCAACCTTTCTTGATAAAAAGATCAGAGCTATCCAATAGAACAGTAATGAACTGAACCAACTACACCCAGAGAAAGAACTCAGGGAAATGTGTGTGAATCACTACATAGAATTCCCAATCCCTCTATTTTTGTCTGCCTGCATTTTTTATTTCCCTCACAGATTAATTGTACATTATTTCAAAGTCCGATTCTTTTTGTACAGCAAAATAACTGTATGGACATGTATGCATATATTGTATTTAACATATACTTTAACATATTTAACATGTATTGGTCTACCTGCCATCTGGGGGAGGGAGTGGGGAGAAGAAGGGGAAAAATTGGAACAAAAGGTTTTGCAATTGTCAATGCTGAAAAATTACCCATGCATATATCTTGTAAATAAAAAGCTATAATTAAAAAAGGAAAGAAAAAAAAAAAAAAACCACAAGACCAAAAAAATAAAGGAAGAAAAGATCAGAGCTGAATAGAAAATCTGACTTTCAAATACAAAACTTAAGAGAAGCAAAAAAAAAAAAGATTAAAGTAATAATAAGGGACTCAATTAATTTAAACTATTTACATTTCTATATGGGAAGAGAATACATATATCTCTTAAGAATTTTATCATTATTAAGACAGTTACAAGGAGTTTGTATAGACAAAGGGCATGCTTATGAGTCAATTGTGTTGGAAAAAAATAACATAGGGATGAGAAAGAAGAAAGAGAAAGGAACAGATATAATGAGATGAATTTTCTCACATAAAAGAGGACTGCAAGGAAGATCTCTAATGGTAAAGAAGAAAATGGAGAGATGGCAGGCAAGGTTTGCACTTCTGATTAAAATTTATTCAAAGAGAGAAGATCAGTTATGTGTAGAAATCTAAACCAATTGGGAGAGAGGATGAAAAAGGCTTGAGAGATATGGTGAATAGGAGGAAGAATTATAAGGGAGATGGCAGATTAAGAGAAGCAGTGGTTAGAAGCAAGAGACACTTTACAGGAAGGATAGAAAAGAGGGAGGGAGAAAGACAGAAGAGAGAGGGAGATGCAGAGAGAAGAAGGGAAGGAGAGAGAGGAAGAAGAAATTGAAATGAAGAGAAATGTACAATTGGTGATAATAATTGTGAATGTGAATGGGCTGAGCTAAATAGGAGAATGTATTAGAAACCAGAATCCAATTGTATGTTATATTCAAGAGAGAAACTTGAGGCAGAAAGACATGCACAGAGTTGAAGTGAAGAGCTATTATGCTTCAACTGAAGTGTAGAAGGCAGGATAGCAATCATGATTTCAGAGAAAGCAAAAGCAAAATTAGACTTAATTGAAAGATATAACCAGGGAAACTACTTTTCTCTAAAAGGTACCATAGATAGTGAACTAATATAAAAAACTTTTACCATAAGATTCTATAAAAAAGGCCTCATTTCCTAAATAAATAGGGAACTGAGTCAAATTTATAAAAAAATAAAAGCTATTCCCTAACTGATAAATGGTCAGAGGATGTGAATAGAATGTTTTCAGTTAGGTACCTATAGTCATATGAAAAAAAAATGCTCTAAGTCATTATTGATTAGAGAAATGCAAATTAAAACAACTTGGAGGAACCATTTCACACCTATTAGAAATGACATATACTGGAGCAGATAAGAACAAATAAATATACTAATGAATTATTGTTGGAGTAGTGCACTGGGCCAAACATTCTAGAGAACAAACATTCTAGGGTTATAAAACTCTGCATACCCTTTGATTTAGCAATATCCCTACTAGGTCTATTTCCCAAAGAAATCAAAGGAAAAGGAAAAAGGTCTCTATGAACAAACACATAACAGCTCTTTTTTGTGATAGTAAACAATTTGAAATTGAAAGAATGTTCATCAATTGGGGAAAAACTGAAAAAGTTGTCGCCTATTATTGAGATGAAGTACTGTTGTGCTATAAGATGGGTGATTTCAGAAAAAAATATGGCAAGACCAATATGAACTGATGCAAAGTAAAGTGAGAAGAACCAGGAGATTATTGTACACAGGAATAGCAATGTTGTAAAGATGATCAACTGTGAAAGAGTTGGCTACTCTGATCAATATCTTGATCTAAGACAATTTCAAAGGACACATGATGAAAAAGTCCTATCCACCTCAAGGAAAAGAACTGATGAACTCAATGTAGATTGAGATATAATTTTTTCACTTTTTTTTGCAATATAGTTAATATGACAATATGTTTTACATGATTTCACATTTATAATTGATTTATTGCGGGTCTTCTCAGTGGGTGGAGAAGGGGTAAGAGAGAGGGAGAAAATCTGAAACTTAAAAATTAAAAAGAAAGGATATTAAAATTAAATAATAAAATAAGTAAAGAAGCAGAAAATAATAAACTGAAAATCTAAATTGGCAAGGAGCAAAAGTCATCATTATTAGAGAATACTTACTAACAGTAGATATTGATTGATAGACATACATATATAATTTGCATTTTTCTGCATGTGGGCATTTTGCAACAAATGTCACAGTGTTTATTTCTATCTTTATTTACTCATACATGAGAATACTGAATTAAATGTATCACATATGTTTATTTGAAAGTGTGATGAATTAGTCATTTGCAAACAAAAACACAATGAAGTAAATATGATCATTTCAATAAGGACATGAGACACTTCACTAACACTTACTAGCTATGCATACAACTTATGCTATAATACATTACTATAACATATAGCTATGCATACAACATATGCGTGTATCCAAGATATATGTGCTGATGGATTAATTCAAAGGACTGACCACCCAATTACCTGCCATAGTGTAGGCAATGTAAAACTGCATTCTTCATCTGTTTCCTTTTTCCTAAATGGATTGTTATGTTGATCTGTTTTGAGTGACCATGCATCTCATTCATAAGATAGAGATGATAACTCAAGTCTGGCTTCAGTTGCCCAATGTGAAAAAATAGATAAAAATAAAATTTGCTCCTTCTACCTTACAAGGTTTTTGTGATAAAACTGAAATTTTTATGTAAATGTGAGCTATCATTGTTTAATGGGAATTTGTTCTATATATTAAGCTAATTCAATTTGGCGAAAATTAACTAAGCATCCAGGAGGTAAAGGTTACTATGCCAGATGCTGAGGATACAAGTGAAAAAAATGAAACATTCCCTGCTTTAAGGAGTTTATATTTTGTTGGAATCAGCACATATGCATAAGTATAAGTAAATATAAAGTAAGAAGAATTTGGGGAGGTAGAGAACCCTAAACATTGGAGTGAATAAAAAGAGGTCTCATGTAGGAGTGACCTCCAAGCTGTGTTTTATAGGAATCTAAGGACTCTAAACAGCTAAAAATGAGTATGGAATGTTTTCTAAACGTGGTGTGCAGTCTGTGCAAAATCACTGGTTAAATATGAGCACTGAAAATAGGAGGTAAGGGTCTCAATGTTAGAAATATCTTTGGGAAGTAAAAAGGAAAAAGAAAAATATTTAAAGTGAAAAAACAAATGATCATTGCACAATAAAGTGAATTCTTGGTTGAATTTAAGTCTTTGATTCTTAGTGACAAAAAATAATGTTATAGCTATATTTTTGGTCAATGGGACAATGGGAAAATTACTAGGAAGGGACTAAAGGAAATTTAATCAAGTTGGAAAATATTCTGAAATGCCACCTACTAATACTTAATATAACCTATATGTGGAGAAAATGATCTATCAAATACAGAATTATAGAACCTCAAATTTGTGAGGGACTTCTAAGGTCATCTAGTTTAACTCATAACTGAGATGAAATCTCTTGTACACCATGACAAAATGTTATTATTGAGTTGCTGAAGAAATGTAATTTCTTCATTCAGTACTTCCAAAAAAGACTGTTCATTACATAGTGGGATAGGCTTATTTGTTCAAATAATTTATTTGCTCAAATAATTTATTTGCTATTAAGTTATCCTTATATATCCTTTTCATTTATCAACTGGTTGCTCTACCTTGGGATTTTCCAACTATATCTCAAGAAGTTCACAACTGATAAAGACTCATCAATCCTGTAAGATCTTTTTGGCCTTGTTACTCCCATCTTATTACTACCTTCTGTCTCTCTGATTGGAAAGTGAGCCTGGGAATTCTAATTCTCTATTTTAGGAGAGAACTTAGCTTAGAAATCCCCTATTTTTTAATCCACCTCTGCTACCTTGGAACTTCTCTGACAGAGTTCTCCACATAATCTCCCATCAGTTTTGTCCCACTCCCATTTTTAGTTTCTTTTTAGTTTGCATCTTCTCCCATTATCTTATAAACTCCCAAATCCAATTTGCCTCCAAATCTTGCCATTTTAACTTTCATATCATTTTTACATATCCTCTTCTCTCCACTCACACAATTACCATTCTTATCCAGGCCATCTCCTCGCACCTAGAGTTCTGCAAGACCTTTCTAACTTGTCTTTCTGCCTATTCTTCCCCACTCTATTCCATTTCAATCAGATGTCAATGGGATCTTCATAAAGTATACACCAAATAGGTCACTCTCTTACTTTTTAAATGCCAGTGACTTACTATTCCACCATCAAATATAAAATCCTCTGTCATTTAAAGCTATTCTCTATCTGGATCTTTCCTACTTTTCCAACTTCTTATACTTTATTTCACTCCACACATATTGTGAACTAGCTTACTGTCCTACTTTCTGTTCCTTAGACAGGACAATCCAGTTCTTCATTCTGTGCATTTTCATTGGCTATTTCTCATGACTGGTGTCTCCCTACTTACCTCTGACTTAGCTTCCCTGATTTCCTACAATTTAGCTGAAATACATCTTTTCCTCCCACCTGTTATTCTTTTTCTCTTTAAGATTACTTTCCACTAATGCTGTATATATCTTCTATGTATAGTTATTTACATGTTGTCTTGCCTATTAAAATTAGAACTCCCTGAAGACAGGGACTGTGCTTTTGCCTTTCTTTTTACTTCACTTAGCACAATGTCTGGCATTTGGTAAGTCTTAATGGACTGACTAATGCTAAAATTCTAAGACTTATCTTGTGTGTGTAGAAGCTGTTATAGAAGCTGACCAATTCCCATAGAAAGAGAAGGATACTAAATGAGAAATTAACAAGATTAGCCAAGAGGCATATTATAGGAAGAAGTAGAAAATGTTAAAAAAAAAATAAAACAAAACAAAAAAAGATCATATGGTAGATACCTAATGAAAAAATTTAATGGCAGAAAATTAATTAATGCATATTATAATTGTTATACAGGTAACGTAGAGAAAAAGGGTATTAACTGAGATGACTCGATTTATTCCTTTCCATAATATATATTTTCAATATCTTTCAGAATCTATTCTATTTCATTACTTTTATATTTCTTCTTGCTCCATTTATCATTGGCTATTTGACCATAAAAGAGTAACAGAAGTCAGATGCTAGCCATAACTAGAGCCTGTTAAAAGTCTCATTCTACTTAATAAATCATATTGTGTGATAACCACATAAAGCTTTCTGTGATAGTTCTTGGTGGAGGGAGGAAAACTGGATTCTTCCTCAACAGATGCCACCATAATTAGATAACTCATTATATCAAGGAATAAGGAAACAAGATTGACATGGATAAAAATTTGAACATATTGATAGCTTTTTTCTGCATGTGAGCTAGTGCAATCTTGGAAACCGATTTTCTGGACACTACTCAAGGAATGAGTCAGCAGTTGGAGTTGAGTGAGATTTTCCACAATGAAACTCTAATTCCAAAGAAATATCCTAAGACTGAACCTTTAAATTATTCTTAGGGTTGATCAGGTGAGAAGTTGTGAAATTGGTTAGATATTTCCCACCTCCAACCCCAGATTTCCTGTTACCCTTTTGATAAAACCTTTGTTTCCCTTATATATTATCACCTTAAGAATTTCTATCTTCTAAAGGTAGAATGACAAGTGCAATTGTTCAATGGACTGTCACTTTTTTCACTTTTCTAGGATAAGCAGGAGGTTGGGAATATGGAATGCAGAAACGAGAGCTTTCCTTTGACACTCTAACAAAATGTCTGCCACCATTGAAATATGACCAGGAAAGACATTCCATCTATTATCTATTATCTAGGGAATGTTCCTTTCCTCCTTCTCTCCTTGTATTCTTTCCTGCTTCACTTCTCCCATATTTATTGATAGCTTACTTTGTAATGATCTGTGATAGTTGCTATAGTGAACACAAAATGGAATTTGATAGACCCTTCCATCACTGTACCATTTATCAGTTATAGTTCTAATTATAGTTGAACTCTCACTAAACTACTTCCTAAAGGAAGTAAGTTTAAGGATATGTAATAAATTTTTGAACTATTTCTACAATAAAAATGATTATAGGAGTCATATAAGGGGAGAAAGGGAATCAAAGAAAGGGAAGAGGACATTTTTGAGCACGTTTTGATATAAACATAATATGATACATTGAGAGATCTCCAAAAACAATGATCCAAGGTGGCATGAGAAGGTGTAAAATAAGAGGTATGGAAGAAGTATGGAAGATATTTTCTGGCTGGCAGATCATAGAATGCTCCCTGGAGAAAGTGGTATTTAAACTGGGATTAAGAAATTGTATGATGCCATTGAATGCAATAGGTTACTTCTTGTCTCCAGGCTAAACATTTCCTCTTCCTCCAACTAATCCACCTGACATCAAACATTGTACTTGTCATTTAGAATATCTACTTTGTTTCAAATATCTACAGCTATTTGTTCAATGTGTGTGATTTTTAAAAAGTGGCTTTAGAATTGGGTAGCATGCTCCTGGTGTGATTTTGTCAGGGAACAACACTGTGTCATTACCCATTATTTTATTCCAGACTGTTTTTGTTACTGTAGCCTTAGACTATATTAGCTTTGGTGAAAGCCACTTTATAAAGTCTCTTACAGTTTTAACTCTTTGGTTCTATGAACCCATTTCCTATTTTCAGCAATTTATTTAAATATGTCAAATTGGAACCATTTTAATTGCATGCCATAAATTCTCAATTTCATTCTTTTTTTTTCTCTGATTTATTTTGATCTTTGTTCCAATATATAATGGTCTCACAGCTGACTGAGAAATGACTTGCATCACTTACCTTTCATTTCTTATCAAAATCATTGTCAATTTCATTTTCTTTAATGTATCTCATGCTTGCTGTATCTCTTCAAAAAAGCATTAATTTTACATAGGCGTGACTCTTCTGCACAAACAACAAACTTTTGGTGTCTTTTATTTTTGATTCTGAGTAATACTTCTCAGTATATTTTTCATAGTTCTTCCCTAGGACTATCTTTGCTTTAAAGTCACTGTATATATCACTTTAATTTGTAGGTCCTCATCAGGTTTTTTTTATAGAATATTTGATATATTTCTCTATTTTAGCCACTATGAAATTATTATTAATAATTATTGCTTTTAATTATTGATGTCTATAACTGATTGCCTTTCCTTGCCACTTTCTTCTCCCTCCCATTGAGTTTCTTGACCATTTGTTCTTCCATACGAATTTTATTAGAATTTTTTTCTAGTACTATGAAATAATCCTTTGATAGCTTCATTGTTAAAGTATTAAATAAGTAATGTTAGGTACTATTATCATATTTATTTTATTTGTTTGACATATCCCAAAGTATTATTTCTGAAATTACTTAGATTGGTCTTTATGTTTACAAAAAATGTTTTATATCAGATTTATATAGTTCCTAGGTATGTCTTAGGAGAAATATTCTTAAATAATTTATGCATTTTATAGATATTTTGAATGTAATTTCTCTTTCTTATGAGTTTATGTTCATAATATATAAAAGCTATTTCATAATATTTTCATAATATATAAAAGCTATTTTTAAGCTACTTCATACCCTAAAGACATATAGAATTTGTTGTTTGAACTGATTTTCTGGTTGACTCTCTAGTTTTTTGAACAAATCAAATCTTCTATAAAAAGTAATAATTTTGTTTCCTCTTTGCTGGCTTATTCTCTCTCATTTCTTATCTTATAGTATTTCTAGAGCTATGTTCAAATTCAATAGTAGTGATAAAAATAGTCATCCTTGCTTTATCTTTGATCTTTTTGGGAAAGCCTCTAAAATTTTTCCCAGTCCATGTGAAAGTTGTTCTGAATGTGAGAAAGATGTTATATGAATTAGTCCTATCATTGGATGGTGGATTTTGTCAAAAAATTAAAATCTATTAACATAATTATGTGTCTATTACTTATTTTGCCATGACTTCTTAAATTTATAGTATTCCTTATGTTAAATCAACCCTGTAATCCTAACATAGTGTCATAGTGTATAGCCTTTCTCTCATGTTGCCGGTTTGCTAACATTTTATTTAAAAAAATTTTTGTCAGTTTTCATTAAGGTTATTAAGTCTATAATTTTCTTTCTCTGCTTTGTCTTTTCCTGATATCATGGCCATACTTGAATCTTAGAAAGAACTGGAAAGGTTTTTTTTTCTTTTCCTGTTACTGAAAACAGTTTGTGTCATATCAGAATTGTTTTTTGAACATTTTATATAATTCAAATGTAAATTTATCTAGTGCTTTTATTTAGAGTTTTAAAATACATTAAAAGAATATATATCATTCCCTACTTAATATCAATGACAAATACCATTTATCATTACATGATAATCAATTCATCCATTAATGATATTGCTCTGATAATTATTAAAATCTGCTTTGGGTATATATGATGAAAATATTTTCCTTGTATTTTTACTGTAAGTACAGTATTCTGGAGAATACTAATCTCCTAAGTAGAGGCAGGTATGTATGTACATATATGCAAAAGTAGCTCTATATGTCTTTCAAATACAGCTACAGATATGCACACATATATGTAGACATGTTTAGATATTATCACATGCACATGTCTGTAAAATATTAACAATGCAATTTACTGATCAGATCCCTCCTTATTTGTCATAGGCAGCACTGGTTCCTCTCCCTTGACCTTGTGTACATAAACAACTTACATAAACAATCTCTTAATCCAACAGAAGATTCATTTGGACTTCAGCAGCTGATGTGTCCTTCTTACACATTGTTTCTAGCTCTTTCTGAGAATTATCTTCCATTCTTCCAATGTCTTCCATAGTTCAATACATAAAAAGAGCTGGCTGTTGAAATTTTATCTTTTTCTATACATTTTTTTCTATTTTACTCTGTAGATCCCATTAGTTGATTTGATAGTTATCAAGTTGTAGGTACACAGTTGAGGACAGTTTTGATTATTTGCCAGATCTCTCGCAATTGAGTTCAAAAGTTCCTCTTTTGGTCTTGATTGATTGTGATGATGCTGGGTCTTCATCTGGTTTATAATCCACAAATTCTATTTTACTTCAGTCTGCAATATTGATATGGACAATGCTAACCATTTTCCAAGTTGTAGGGCCTAAATTATAGGCATTTTTCACTGTTCCCACGATTAGCTTGTGACGAATTTCAGTCCTAATAAAGTTGTCTTTCATATATTCTTCCACCACAATTATGTAGTGGAAATATATATTCCAGACTCATGAAATATCAAAGAGCCCTCATCCTTATAGAGCCAGGAACTTTATTCTTTAAATTATAAATTTTGTGTGCATACTATTCCTTCTCTCCATCCTTCCCATAAGGTTCATTTGTTAAAACTTCAATACCTTTTCCACCTCCTGTTTCATTTTTACTGGCATCTGTCAGAGAATAAAGTTATCCAACCTGATATTCTTGATCTGAACGTGATAAAATTGAGTGGAATTCTTAATCAGCACTATTGTTCCTTCATTGCCACCTCCAGAGCTTACCTGTTTTACATTTTTGTAACTAATTATCTACTTTCTCTAAATTATCAGTTTTGCTGAAATATATTTGGGCAAAATAGTTTCTGATGATTTCCTTTATTTTCTTCTCATTACTGTGAATTCTCTCTTTTTTTCATTTTCTATGCCATCTATTTAATTTTTTCCTCTCTTTAAAAAAAATCATATAACCTCTTTATCAACTTTCTTTTTTTTTTTAATTCTTGGATTTATCAGTTCAATTTTATTTGGGTTTTAATTATATTTTTCTCTTTAATTTTCAGAATTTCTACTTTTTTGATCATTTGGGGAGTTTAAATTATATTTTGTTTGAATTTTTAATTGCATATCCAATTCAATTGTTCTTTTTCTCATTTATTGATGAAATCATTTAGAGTTACAAAACTTCCCCCAAAAATTGCTGCTCAGAATACCTTATAAGTTTTAATTTGTTGTTTCATTACTGTTCTTTTCTCTGATGAATTTTTATTATTATCCTAATTTGCTCTTTAACCTATCAGTTATTTCAAAAATATGTTATTTAGTTTCCAAGTACTTTTTAATTTTTTTTTTCAAAGACCCTTATTCTTTATTCAGGGACCTCAATTTTTAGCTGTTTTGTGAAACCACTATTGTTTTTTTTTCAGTTATTCAGAGTTCAGTTTTCTCTTAGTAATTTATTAAATTTAGATTGTTGTAACTATTTTATAGTTTTCCTATTTTAGCTTATTTTGCTTTGCATCCTCATGAAATGTGTAGGGTATTAAAGAAGAGCTTGTATCTCTATTGTGAGGGCTAACAATTGTGCAACTCTACCTTACATAAATCTAATTCTCACGGGAGTCCAGCCATCACCCCGTGTTATCATTGGTCTTCTTTGAAAATGAAGAACAGTGATGTCCTCATATATATCGTTTCTTACTACACAATAAAGCTGCATTCCATTGATAAATCATAGTGGGGTTTTTTTTCCAGCCATTCTCCAATTGATAGTCATCCATTTTGTTCTTAGGACATTGAAATAAATATTTTAAAATGAAAAAACTAAATGAATTCTCCATAGTGAGATAATTCTAGAGAGATATATTGCTTATTTAAAAAAAAATTAAAAAAAGAAAGGAAAAGGGGGAAAAAAAGAACAAAAGAGGGAAAAAGGGAAGCTTCTGATGTGACCTAGCATTCTGCTGAGGACATTGAACTCTGAAATCATGACTATGCAGATGGTGTTTTCCCAGGAAGTATCTCCTTGCTGTTTGGCATTGAGTGGACCAATAATGAAATAGTTGGGATTAGAAAAAGAATTTTAACTGTCAGCACTCCTAGGCTCTGGTTTCTCTGTGAGGGAAAAGAAGAGATTGGTTTGTCATTTTATTTTTCTTCAATGGAATGATAGTACTATTCCCATGGCAATAAGTTTGAAAATTTTATTTGGATCTTACAAAGTACAGATAGATTAGGTAGAATTTCAATTTCACTTTTACATTTGATCTATTTTGGAAATTAGTTTAGGCACAAAGGACATTTTGTGGTCTTAAGACAAAAACAAATCCCTCTAGCATGTAGCTATGTTTGATGAAATTTGATGAAAAATGAATTTATGTAAATAGACTTAGAGGCAAGGATAATGCTTTCTAGGTAGTGTGATTTTGGTAGTTCTGGCATGAACCATTTTGTCTTTCTATTAAATACCTTAGAAATCTACTTGTGTTTAAAATTTTAAGGATAGACCGAAGTTTTAATTACATAATTTGAAAAAAAAAAAAAAAAGGCTATCCCTGGTAGAGGCTATACTTAAATTCATACTATAATGTAAAATGGTAAATATTAGATATCAATTTTTTCCTGGGAGTGGGTTTTGAGAAGAAAGAACATGAAGGCATTAATAATAGTAGCTTATGATTATACTATAACTTAAGAATTATAAAATATTTTATATTTATTATCTCCTTTGATTCTCACAAAATCCATGAAGAAATTAGAATCAGAGAATATAAATGACTTGCCCATGGTTATATTGCTAATAAGTGTTTGGAGGCAGAATTTCAGTTCAAGTCTTCCAGCACTCTCTATATATACTCACTATGCCACTTTTCTCAGGTTAATGTAAACCTGAAATTTGGGAGAAACAGGACACAAGAAACTATAAAAGAAATAGAGGAGGATAGAAAAATACAAGGCTAAACATCCCAAAGGTATACTTAGTCAAGTTAATGTTTTGTCGTAATCCTACTCAGTCTTACTCAGAATTGTAGGATAACAACTGACTTGTATCTGCCTGATTAACATTTCTATTTTACTATATTGGAGATGCACTTTCCAAAAGTGAAATGGGCTTCTTTGCAAAGTGGTAAGTCTCTCCATCCTGATAGTTGTTTAAGCAGGAGCTCTCTCAGATCTGTCTGAACTTAGGACTGAAAAAGACCTTAAACATTATTTACTTATATCCCTTTCTCACATTTTACTGATGAAAACAAACAAACATGGAGAGGTAAAGTGATTTATCCAAGGTCACATATTAAATAACAGAAGTGGAATTTTAAATCTGCATGTTTTAACTTCAAATTCAATATTCTTTATTGTTCTTGACACTTTTGTTCAACATTTTAATAAATGCTTTGGTTGACATAAGTGTCATGTATAGAAAATATGGGAATCAGACAGTGACTGCTGGGATCTAATTCTGACCAGCAGAACAGATCCCTTCATGTGAGAAGATGATAAGGAGGTGCCTGAGAGGCAGTTGTATTCTCTAACCTCTCTCCTCTCTCCTCTTCCCTCTTGCCTCCAATTTATTTCATTCCCAATCCACAAGCAACATCTGTGTCAGTACAGGATGCTTTGCAACTCCTTCAAGTGTGTTATAATTCACAGCTGTGGAGGCTCCCAGAGCCCCTTCACACTTAGACATGATCCTTAACAAGACAAAGTTTGGAAATATAATTAATATGATAGGGAGCAGAACTGAGATTCAAAAGAGAGCATGGGTAAATCTCAGAGTTGTAACTAGGTCAGAAGAATAGGAATTTTTTCCAGATCATCAAAATTTAGAGGACCCCAAAATATAATATATGGCCTTTTTCAGCAACCCAATTGTAACAGGGTGTCTGTCCCACTTGACTGAATTTGTTTTAACTGCTCTTTGTACTGCTTTTGCATTATTATTTACAAGGTTGATTTGAGGAAAAAATCATGATGTTTTATGGAGTATAGACCAAGGTTCTGTCTTAAATCCTCTTTGTTTCACTTCATGCATTCTCTAACTCAGTGATCTTATCATTTACCATGGGTTCAATTGACATATTTAAGCAAATAACTCATAGATCTTCATATCTAACCTATATGTCTTCTGACCTCCAATACTGATATCACCTTTTTGCTTGATATATTCATCTACATGTCCCAAAGGCATATCAAAGTCATATTGTCCAAAATGGAACTCTTCATCTTTCCCTCAAATCTATGCCTGTTTCTAACATCCACATTTCTACCAATGATTTCACCAACCTTCCACTTACTCAGATTTACAACATCAAAATCATTCTCAACTTTTTATTCTCTTTCGCCCTATATATCCAATCATTACAACATGTCAATTCCAACTCTAGAACATTTCTCACATTTTTTCTCTTTCTGTCTATTAATAAAGCCACCTTCTATTTCAGACCTCATAAAGTCTTTCCTAGATTACTTTAATGTACTCCTAGTTAATCTCCTTATTTCCTTCTCTCCTCTCTAATTCATCTTCTATATAGGTGCTAAACTGATTTTAATCATAGATCTGACCATATCAATTACCTGCTTAGGAATCTTCAATGACTCCCCATGGCCTCTAAGGCAGGTTCTTCTATTTGTCATTTAAAGCTCTTTAAAATTGGACTCCAAATCATCTTTACAAATTAATTTAACATTACTTTCATTTACAAACTCTCTACTCCAGCCAAAATTGCTTCTTTGCTATTCCTCCATCTACTTCCTTACTTTTTCCTAGGCCCTTGCCTATACCTAGAATACCTTTTCTTCTCACTTCTTTCCCTTATAATCTGTATTTCTCTCTCCTTCCATTTTTTCCTCTTTCTCTATGTTTCTTTTTCTGTCTTAGTCTCTCTCTCTCTCTCTCTCTCTCTCTCTCTCTCTCTCTCTCTCTCTCTCTCTCTCTCTCTCTCTCTCTCTCTCTCTCTCTCTCTCTCTCTCTCTCTCTCTCTCTCTCTCTCTCTCTCTCTCTCTCTCTCTCTCTTTCTCCTCCCCCTTCTCTTTATCTCTGTTTCTGTCTGTCTGTCTCTCTGTTTAATACAAGCTTCTTGAAAGTAAAAGCCTAAATTTTGTTTTGTTTTTTTTTATTGATATTCCAGAACTTGTACTCTCTCTCCCAACTATCCAACAACCCTTTATTTATTATCTTCTTTTATTAGAATACAAGCTTCTTGAAAGTAAAAGCTATTTTGTTTGTTTTTTTTTATTGATATTCCAGAACTTGATATCTGCCTTTACACTTACAAAGTAACTTCCGTTAAGCATATCTTTTTCTGGTTTATATCACATTGGATATTAATAAACTACAGAGTTTTCACTGGTTTTATATCTTCTAAAGAATTTTTATATTATTGAAATATGTGTAGGAGACATCTTTTGGGAGAGAATTTTTTATTATATATTTTTTATAATATTATCCCTTGTATTCATTTTTCCAAATTATCCCCCCCTTCCTCTACTCCCTCCCCCCGATGACAGGCAATCCCATACATTTTACATGTGTTACAATATAACCTAGATACAATACATGTGTGTAAATACCATTTTCTTGTTGCACAATAAGCATTAGATTCCGAAGGTACATGTAACCTGGGCAGACAGATATTAGTGCTAACAATTTACATTCACTTTGGGAGAGAATTTTTTAAAATTTAAATAGTACTTTATTTTTAAAAATGCATGCAAAGATAGTTTTCAACATTCACCTTTGCAAAACTTTGTGTTTCAATTTTTTCTCCCTCTTCTCCCTCTCCTCATCACAAGACAACAAGTAATCTGATATAGGTTGAATATGTATAATTTTCTAAACATATTTCCATATTTTGTCATGATACACACAAAAAAAAAATCAGATTAAAAGGGGAAAACATGGGAAAGGGAAAAACAAACAAACAAACCACCACCAAAAATATTATACTTTGATTCACATTCAGTTTCCATAGTTCTCTCTCTGGAAGTGAATGGAACTTTCTATCACAAGTCTACTGAAATTACCTTGAATCTACCTCATTGTTGAAAAGAGCCAAGTCTATCACAGTTGATCATCATACAATCTTTTTGTTGTATATAATGTTCTTTTGGTTCTACTCACTTCACTTCTCATCAGTTCATCTGTCTTTCCAGGCTTTTCTGAAATCAGCCTGCTCATCATTTTTATAGAACAATAATATTTCATTACATTCATATACCATAACTTATTCCTCAACTGAGGGGTGGAGTAGAATATTTAGACTGGTATTTTGCTCTAGAAAGCCAAATGCCATTTTCATGATCAACAAATAATAAGCATACTAGCATCTTGTATTCTCTGTATCTATTAGTCAGTTGTATAATAAAGATGTTGTCCATATGAAATGTCACTTGTGAAAGTCTGTCTATTCTATCTTAATGTCTTCATAAAAAAATGTATGTAGGTATGAAAGTAGAAAGAGTAATTATTGATACTTTCTTAGTTGCCTTTGCTTTCTTATAAATAAGTTCTTTCTTTTCCTGTGCTTCAACTATTTATCCTCTTATTTAAAATACATTGACAATTGATCCTCAGTGTCTTAAAGATCAGGTTACTTCCATTATGGAATCCTTTGCATATACTTGTTAAGTTTGTTCAGTTTTCCTTTTTTATTCTTCTTCCATGAAATTTCTACCTGTTCTGGCAAAATATTCAGGACTATAGTACTAGAGAATATTATTCTTGATGGAAAAATAATCCTTATAAAAATCTTTGGAAATATTTTCTATTTTTTATATTTGTTGCCTTCCCATTTCATCCTTAAATATTCTTAAGATTGTTTTTCTCAGTTGCATCTCTCTATAAACTGCCTTTAATCCACTTCTCAATGGTTTTTACATTAATATTGCTCATAATTTTCTGCTACCTTTCTATGTAAAATTTTATGAAATCTTATTTTGGGCAAAGTCTTTTTCTTAGCCTAAAAATTATGTGAAATCAACCTTGACAATCTTGATGAGGTTCTACTAAGCAATGAAATTCACCTTTTTTGTTTTATTGACTAGACTCACTAAATACAGAGAGGCCCATTGATACTAAGCTGACCACTTTCATATAAATTATTTGGCCACAATAACTGAGAAAACAGAAAGAAGCAAAATTGTCTTATATAGATATATTTAACTTCTTTAGTCACACTGGAAAATTTGTGGAAAAGTAGGCAAATGTTGTTAAGAATCATACTGCTTTTAGGCCATCAATAAACATCCATATGTAAAGATTCGATCCTATCGAATGGCTAATGGGTGTACAAATATTAAGTTTAGAGGAAATGAATTTTTTCAATAATATCATTCTGTAGCAACATTGAAGAAGGTCTTGTATGTTAGACATAGAGAAGAAAAAAAGGATTTTTAGAGTTCTTTTTATTGTGCATCCCCAAATCAATAAATTATATAATTATTTAGACAAATTTTATTACAATATTCATGATAAAAATTTGAAAAAAGATTAGTAAAAAGCTATCGACTTTTTTTTGCCAGCATTGGTTGTAGAAGTCAAGGAAGGACAAAATTATATGAAGAAATATATAAGATCTATCAAATTTAAAGAAATATATATTTTGACACTGACTTCAGTGCAAAGACAGACATAAGGAAAAATAACCAAAAAATATGACTCATGAGTAAAACATTAAAACAATCAAAGGCTTGTAAATAACAAAAATTCCTCATGGATTTTCTATAACAAAATAATAAGGCCTTTGATAGGTTGAGTACTCTATAGTATCATAACAAATGAAATTGACTATATTTTGAGAGAGAAATGTAGACATTACCAATGTGGAAAGTGGGAATCAAACCACTTGCTTATTAGAACAAAACCTAAAATTAATATGAAGCTAGAAGAAACAATAAATATGCAAAAAAATTGCTTTATATTTGTGTTGCCCTTGCTTAGAGAATGAAAATTCAAACCATCTCACATTTTAGACTGGAAGGAATGATGCAAACTTTATGGAACCTGAATGTGTTAAGTTCAAGGAAAACCTTTTGGAGAACCATGGTGAATGCCTTTCCTTCTTCTCCTTCTGAATCCTAAAGATTACCTTGCTTAAGACCTGGTAGAATCAAACTACCTCTCCCCTTTCCCCCAAACAACTGAAAAAGAGGGAAAAAATGACTATAAAACTAGATTCAAAGAGATAACAATTCAGATAGCTAATAGTCTTATAAGCCAAGTTGTGACATGACTTTTTTTTAAAATTTGTTGTTACAATCTGTGAAGAATTTTACTGAAGTTGTCTCTAAATTGCTATCGTTCTCTGGAGGCAGATCTCTTGGGGAGCTTCTGGAGCCAGCCTTCATTTTAGTTTCAGTTCAATAATCCCCAAATGCAGCCAAGAGTTAAAAGTCCAGATCCTATATTGTGTCTTTCAAAGTCTTGAATTTTTTCCTGTCAGAATGTCCCCAGCCAGCTTCAGTCTTTACCTTCCTCTGAATCCAAAGTCTCTAGCCAATAGACTTGGGAATGAAATCTTGACTTTGAATCTCCTAGAATGTGGGAATCAGACTCCGCCTCTGAGAGTGTGGGATTGTGGGTTTCCCAGAAGTCAATCTTAGATGTGAATCTCCCTGAAGTCCATGAGCAGGTTTTTCCTTTACATGTATGAATCTGCTGGATTTGCGAATCCACTGAATCCTCGTTCTGAATCTCCTTGAGCTTCCCTGAAGTTCTCCTGGGAAGTCTTCTCCTTGACCCAATCCAGTTGAGGGTGATAGTCATTTGCATGATATTATTTAATATGATATAAGTTAATAAATAATTGTGAATAAATGGTTGGAAGTTGTTTTTTGATATGAGATTCTTTCTGAACAATTTGTTAGATCTAATCTTCTTGTTGAAAGATCTATGAGGATTGCTGAATAGAAATATTAGGAAATATATTTTCTTAGCATTATGTAATACTCTTACAAAAACTGATCATGCAATAAATCATAAATATGTATAGAACTGAATTATCTGTATATTACATTGTAGTAATAGTTACCAAAAAAAGAAAATATTGGCAATTTTTTAAAAAAAGAGATGAATAATATTTTATATAGTTGGCTAAAGAAGTCATTGAATCATTGAAATAATTAATTTAATGAAAATGATAATGACATAACATGCTAAAATGTATGGAGTGTAGCTAAAGCAACCTTCTGAAGAAAATATCTATCTCTGAAAATGTTTTAACAAAGAAGAAATGGAAAATTAACAAATTATGTTTAGCAACATTTGCCTTAAAAATTAAATTAATCATACTTTTAAAAATTAATACAAGTATTAAATAATTAAATCAAGGAAAGAAGACTAAAAACCAATTTTTAATCTTAAAAATAAAAAGATGAATTTCATATAAATAAAGAAAAAGAATTATTTTTAAAAATTAAAATCATATGCCTTCATGCTTGAGAATATAATGGAAATAAATAAATAGATTTAAAAATAGGAAACACCTAAATTAATGAAACAAGGAATAGATAACATAAACAATCCAATCTTAGAAAGTCAAATTGAATAAATCATAAAGTATCTATCAGATGAAAATAAATACATATTCATGCAGATGTATTTTGTTATTAAATGTTAATAAACATTTAAAGGTCCCTAATACTTCTGCTGAATAAAATTTTATCAGCAAAAGATAAACTTTATCAAACTGCTTACACATATGGTCTTTCCTCCCAACCAAGGGGGAGATAAAGAGAAAAGGAGAACTATTTTTCAATATTACTAGTGAGCTTTAATACAAAAAAATTAAAAGACCCTATTAATAAGATTAAAACAAGATATCAGAAAACCTTATTTTTCCTGAGTTGGATTTATAACAGGTATACATGAATGTTTGAGCATTAGGACAACAATTAGAATAGTCACTTTATTGTTTTGGACTTAATCTGGAATTCATTAACATAGGAAAATCTATTTGAAAATTTTCTTTGCAAGTTATTAAACTGTGCATACCCTTTGATCCAGCAGTGTTACTACTGGGTTTGTATGCCAAAGAGATCTTAAAAGAGGGAAAGAGACCTGTATATGCAAAAATGTTTGTGGCAGCTCTTTTCATAGTGGCTAGAAACTGGCAATTGAATGGATGCCCATCAATTGGAGAATGGCTGAGTAAATTATGGTATATGAAGGTCATGGAATATTATTGTTCTGTAAGAAATGACCAGCAGGATGACTTTAGAGAGGCCTGGAGAGACTTACATGAACTGATGCTAAGTGAAATGAGCAGAACCAGGAGATCGGTATACATTTCAACAACAATATTATATGAGGATCAATTCTGATGGAAATGGCTATCTTTGGCAATGAGAGGATTCAATTCAGTTCCAGTTGATCAGTGATGAATAGAACCAGTTATACCCAGTGAAAGAACACTGGGAAATGAGTGTGGACTGCTTGCATTTTTGTTTTTCTTCTCAGGTTATTTTTACCTTTATAAATCCAATGTTTCTTGTGCAACAAGAGAAGTATAAATATGTACACATATATTGTATTTAAGATATACTTTGACTTGTTTAACATGTATGAGACTGCCTGCCATCTAGGGGAGGGGGTGGAAGGAAGGAAGGGAAAAGTTGGAACAGAAGTGATTGTAAGGGTCAATGTTGAAAAATTACCCATGAATATAGTCTGTCAATAAAAAGCTATAATAAATAAATGAATGAAGGAATGCCACAAATAAAAAAAGAAAAAGAATTTTTTTGCTAATGCAAATCAGCTATTTATTGCTCTGCAACTTACAAAATTGGGGAATTACCCAGAACACTGAGTTTCACTAATTTCCCCAAGGTCACTTAGCCAGTATGTGGGATTTAAAATAAGGTCTTCCTAATTCAAAAACCAGTTCTCTACCCATTATATCACATTGCTTCTCAAATAAAAAAATAAGTCAGCAAAAACAACATGATTATGCCATTTGCAAAACGGAGTTTTCATTTGTGTTTTTATCAAAAATATATATCTAAAACAGAAAACTTGTATTATGCACAATGAAAACACTGTTTCCAATAAGTTCAAATAACACAAAAGTCTTCTTTTTCCCACTAATCAATATATAACAAGAAATGGCAGTTAGGTGACATTCATAAAATGGAACCAAAATTATCTTTATGATTTGATGATTTGCTTAGAAAATCACAGGAAATCAAAGAAAAAACTATTTGAGATGATTAATAGCTTCAGCAATGTAGTATTCAGCATTTCTGAATATTACTAACAAAATTTTCAAGGAAATGATAAGAAAAATTCCATTTAAAACAGTTTAAAAATACACAAAACATCTAGGAGCTAGCCTACCAAGACACATAAGACATATAAATACAGTCCTGAAGTACTACTATCTCTTTGGCATGTGAATAGTCTTTTTTTTTTTCTTTTTTGAAAGAGGAAGAAAAAGAACATTTATGTAAAGAACAAATATTTATTTGTGAAAAATTATCTCTCAGGCAAAATATTGAGGATAGACTATTCTGAGTTCTGAGTTTCTTTTAGCTGAATGTACTGAAGGGGGGGGGCTGTTGAAAAAAAGAATTATCTTCAAAATGACAATGGTTGTAGAGTATTACAATCCAACTCATTTGCATTTAAGTCTTTTAAAAGTTTTGAAGTTTATATTGGACAAAAATTATACATCAAGTAACAGTTCAGAGGCTTTGAGAAAACTATTTAGAGACTATTAAGGTTTTACCAGCCAGAAAGACATTTATTGATTTTTACCTCTTGAGATAAGATTGACTATGAATCTCTGATTTGTGGCATTAAAAGCTGGTAAGGAACCAGAGAAGGAGCTTTAAGGCAAAGGTATGAGAAGAGAGAAGCAGAAAAATCAAAAGAGCAAGCCAAGTTCATGAAAGGCTTCAAAAAAACTTATATGAACATAATAACAAGTAATTAAAACATAAAATAATAACTCATCTCAGCATACTTTTCTAGGAAGTATAGACATCTTTATAGGGCTACTGAAAAGATATTTAACTTTTGCCTTAGATCTATATTGTCTGTGCAATTTGCAAGATCAGATGTCTTAATAAGACAGGAATGGATCTTTAGTGCTTTGAACTGAAGAATACTTCTTGCAGGTCATCTGTTCTCTAAGAAGTGATCTAGTTGCATGGAGCCCTTCCTTCCTGCTGTAGTAGATTTAGGAATCTGGGGACTTTCAAAACACCAAGACTGGAGAGTTCCACCTCTCAGTTCCTCATTTCCAGAACCTCTCCAGTTCCACCTCTCAAATTCATTATTTAGTCACCTGTTCTCAGGGAAAGAATCATAAATCTGAAGATGCAGTCAGAGGCTTAAGGTCCCATCTCAAGTCTGTCCAAATAAGGACATTTTCTCACTGCATTTTGTACAAAACCTCCATGTTTTGTTTATTTGTTTGGAGTGAGAGTCCAAAGGAAATGTAGTATGTCCTGAGTGGTCTGAGAGAGAGGAGTTGTTTTTTTTTTTGTTTGTTTGTTTGTTTGTTTTTTACATCTCTCATAGCCCATTATGGTGGTTTCTTTTTCTGGCTTCAAAACATCCTGAAGGAGCCAAAAGTCCAGTCTGGAACTGCCTGTCCTCTACCAGAGGATGGTGGGTGTAGAGGTGGTGATAGAAGAGTAATTGAAGAGTAAGTTATAATCCACATTGGCAATAGGATGTTTTCACTGTGATACCAATGAAATAACAAGGGGGAAAAAAGAACAAATTTGGGGAACTTAGAGAAATACATGAATACTTAAATGAATTAGCAGATTCTAAAAAAAAAAAAAAAAGCAGAACCAGGGGAATAATATCTATAATAAGTTAAGATAAAATACAAGAAAACAAAAATCCATCCAGAACATAGATGAAATGTAATGACCGATACTATAAATTAGGAGAGCAAGGGATAATTTACCTATCAGATCTTTGGAGAAGGGAGGAATTTATGACCAAAGAAGAATTAGAGAACATTGTAAAAAAGCAAATTGGACAACTTTGATTAAATTAAAAAGGTTTTGCACAAATAAAACTAGCAGAAACAAGATTAAAATGGAAATACAAAGCTGGAAAAAAAATTTTTTACAACCAGTGTTGTAAAAATTTCTAAAATATATGAAGAACTGTGTCAAATTTATAAGAGTACAAGTCATTTCCCAGCTGATAAATAATCAAAGGATATGAATAGACAATTTTTAGATGATGAAATTAAAGTCATCTATAGTCATGAAAAATGCTCTGAATCACTATTGATTAGAGAAATGCAAATTAAAACAACTCTGAGGTACCACCTCACACCTCTCAGATTGGCTAAGATGACAGGAAAAGATAAATATTGGAAGGGATGTGAGAAAACTGGGTTACTAATGCATAGTTGGTGGAGATTGAAATGATATAGCTATTCTGGAGAACAATATGGAACTATGCCCAAAGGGCTATCAAACTTGCATTACCCTTTGATCCAGCAGTGCCACTACTGATTGGGTCTATATCCCAAGGATATCATAAAGAAGAGAAAAGGACTCACATGTGCAAAAATATTTGTAGCATATTTTTGTGATACCAAGGAATTGGAAAATAGGTAGATGCCCATCAATTGGGAATGGCTAAATAAGTTGTGGCATATGAAGATGATGGAATCTTATTGTTCTATTAAAAATTGATGAGCAAGATGATTTTAGAAAGACCTGGAAAAATTTATATGAACTGATGCTGAACAAAACAAGCAGAACCAGCAATTCATTATACACCTTAGCAGCAAGAATGTGTGATGATCAACTATTAAAGATTTGGTTCTTTTCTGTAGTTCAGTGATCTAAAGCAATCCCAATAGACTTTGGACAGAAACTGTCATCTGCATCCAGAAAAAGAACAATGGAAATTGAATGTAAATCAACACATGCTATGTTCCGTCCTTTTTTCTGCTTTTTTTTCCCTTTCCCATGATTTTTCCCTTTTGTTCTTATTTTTCTCTCACATCATGATTCATAAAGCAATGTGTATTAAAAATAAAATAAATAGAACTGTTGATTCTAGATGGCTAATATTAGAACATACTTTATTCCTTTCTATTGGGAGGTGGTGGATTATAATTGTGTATTTTCATATATCTTGTCAACTCTCATTGTATTAGTCAATAAACATTTAAGTATCTACAGTGTGCCAGACACTGTGCTAAGCACTAAACTTAAGTAAAAAGTTTTACTTAACTGTTTTTGGTTTTTTTGTAAGGGTGAATAATGTGAGGGGATTTTATTGTGAAATAATTATGGTGTTAAGATGCATCAATAAAATGTTTAAGAAAGGCAACATGAAAGAAGTCATTAGCTAAACAATAGTTAATTAGAGTTAAGCAGGATACAAAGTACCCAATAAGTACTTTAAAATTTTTGTTTCTTTTTTATTTTTCCAACTGCAGTATTTCACAATTTATACATAGAAAATAGTTAATTACTTTCCTTGCTTTGATATAAATATAAATAGAATGCAAATACATTGAACAATCTAGCCTTGTCTTTTTTTAGTCTCACGTTTTTGAACTAACCTCTGAGCCTATGGTCCTTTTAAGACATCAGTTTCCATGTACTATTTCTATAAGTTTGGACAAATCACTTTAACCCCACTTACCTCATCTATAAAATGGGATTAAAAATCCTTTTTTACTGCCTAAGCACTTCCCTGGTAGACTTTTGATTAGAGATTTATTGACTCTGGGACAAATATCACAAACAATGTTCATAACATAAAACATTCTGTATTTTGAGTGAAGGTGGAAAGGAAAAAAGAGGCTGAAGACAGAGACCCCAGAGCACTGGCCTTTTCTGGGAAGACTTCCACAGGGCAGAACTCTTCCTCATATGGTCATCTGCTATCTTTCTAGTATAACTAATTATTCTTGCTAATTAAAATACTAAAGAACTTTGACTGCTATGAGCATCTTCTAAATATAATACCCACTAAATTTGGCATTCTGGGACAAAGCCCTAAACACAACACCTTAGTTATGGCTCTGCTTGGAGAAATGGTATAAGGAAAGAACTGTATTAAACTTGAAGTGATATATAAAAGGTCTACTAATAACTGGTGGCAGTTACTAGACTTGAGACCTGGAATGAGATAAGAATGAAAAAGCCTCTCTAGGACATACTCTGTAATTTTAACTTCCTTTTAAAGAGATGGCAATGTGATAGTGCTCTGTTTCCTCCATGTGCCAGAGCCCCAATCACTGAATGTCTTTGTTCTTCCTTAGAGGCCTTAAGTGGCCCACAGTTGAGCCTGGGGTTTTCTCTGAAACTCTGGAAATTGTACCCAGCTGTTTCACACCTCTTCCTAGCAACTGATGTATTACGGTATGGGTTAAAAGGATATCAACACTGCCACACTCTTTTCCTTTTCCCAGATTAATCAAAAAATAGAGAATTCTGACAAATGCCATCTGCTGATTTTTCCAAAAGACAAGTTTCAGTGGTATGGCCAGCAGGTGCCTCAGCTTTTTCTAGCATGCAGTACCAAAATAATCACCATGGTAACATTCTTAGGGCAGATTTCCAAACAGATTTATTGTGAACACAGAAGCTACATAGCACTTTCAAACAGGAATCCAGGCAAATGGGAATGTAGGGAAGTTGTTTGGATGACGGAGAGCAAAGTTGGACTAGCTCAGAAACAACCCAGAGCCTCTCTGCTCAGAGGGTTTGCTCCAAGTGGTGAGTTAATACACTCTGGCTCTGGATTTTGCCTAACTCTCACCCTATTCCTAACCCTTTCTCTTAGAGAAATTGCCTTATCTTATAAGGAATGAGCCAGACTACTTCCTTGCTGGCTGTGGAATCAGGAAAACCTGAGTTCAAATCCTGCCTCATTTAGTAACTTTATAACCCTGGACAAATCAGTT
The DNA here is from genome assembly GCF_048593235.1 of Sminthopsis crassicaudata. Classification (NCBI taxonomy): domain Eukaryota; kingdom Metazoa; phylum Chordata; class Mammalia; order Dasyuromorphia; family Dasyuridae; genus Sminthopsis; species Sminthopsis crassicaudata. The sequence continues at coordinate 405,810,152 of NC_133617.1, forward strand.
AACATTTATTTATTTATCTAGATATGTATATGTATGTGTGTAGTATTTATATTGCTCTGCATATCTTAAAGTGATATATAAATACTATTTATTATTAGGGTGTGTGAGAAAATTTATGATTCTACTGGAATGGCAAAGAGGTATTGAAGGAAAGAACAGAATCTTTGTACATTGAGTAAAGCTGGAATCTTATCTCTTATAGACAGAGAGACTGAAAAATGTTTCTTTTAAGATCTCACTCAAATCCCAACTTCTAGAAGAGGCTTTTCTCAGTCTCTCTAGCCACTAGTGTCTTTTCCTCTTAGACTACCTTCCAGACACATAGACAGACATTCACACACACACACGCATGTTTATAGATACAGAAATATACGTATATAGATATACATACATATATGTAGATATATATATATATATATTTGTATGTACCTATTTATTTACATGCTGCCTTCCATTATAATGCAAGTTCTATGAGGATGGAGACTATTTTCCCTATTATTTGTCCTCCTATATCACATAACATAAGAATAGGTTTCTTCTGCTGCTACTGCTGCCTTCTTCTCCTCCTCCTCCATCTCTTCCTTCTCCTTCTCTTCCTCCTCCTCCTCCTCCATCTCCTCCTTCTCCTCCTCTCCCTCCTCTTTTTTCTTCTCTCTCTCTCTCTCTCTCTCTCTCTCTCTCTCTCTCTCTCTCTCTCTCTCTCTCTCACTCCTCCTCCTCTTCCTCTTTGTCCTCATCTTCAGATCGGTTTAATGATCATTTCTGTGCAGATGACTCACAGATCTATACATTTAGCCACAATCCCTTTACAGAATTTTAGACCCACATCACTAACTACTCATTCATTGGATATGCCAAAGGGGGTTTCCTAGAAACATCTTGAATTCCACAAATCCAAAACAGAACTTCTTATATTTCTTCCCAAATCCACTCATTTTTCCCTGAGCTAAGGTTTCTCCACCCTCCTGTAAATGTTCTATACAGCTGTCAAAGTGATTTTCCTTAAACACTAATCTGCCCACATCATTGTTCTATTCAATAAACAAATATGAACTACCTAGCCCAATCTATCTTTCCAGCCTTATTGTACATCATTTCCCCTCCCTTACCCTGTAATCCAGACAAAATGGCCTTCTCTCTGGTATTCCCAGATGACTTTCCATGTCCTTTTTTCATAATCTGATTATTCTCCTCATCTCCATATCATAGAAACCTCTCTTTTCCTTCAAGACAACTCAAGAACCTCTTTTAACAAGTTTCTGAGTCCCACATTATTCTCTCATACTACTTTGCTTTAAACTACTATGCTTTTATTTGTATTTATTTATTAAGGCATTTAAATAGGTATGTGTGCACTTGCATTCCAGTTACAATATAATCTCTTTAAGTGAGGAGATTGTTTAAATCTTTATATTCACATCCTTTTATCATTTGTCACTGGGCTTGATACATAGTAGATGTTTCAACCATCCTTGTTTACTGACTGCTTGCTTGCTTTATTGAATATGCATTTACTCTGCCCTTCTCTTATGTGTCATCACAAAAACTCAAATGTGTGTGTGAGTGTGTGTGTGTGTGTGTGTGTGTGTGTGTGTGTGTGTGTGTGTGTGTGTGTGTGTTTGCTGAAATAGGGCAGTGAGGAGTGAGGGAGGGGAAGAGGAAAGATTCACATGCCAGATCTATCCCTTCTCTTGACTGAATTTTAAGAAATGTTAAGAATTCACTAATTCATTGGTTCAACATTGAGTCCCTCCTTCTTCTGGTTCTCCTTTGGCCTTGATAATGTTGCCTTCAAGAAATGGTATTTATTGCCTTTTATCGAGTTCCCTAGCCTATTCCTGGACTCTCATTATCTTGGCTCCCTATATTTACACAAATGCTCCATTACTTCCTGAAATCTTTTTCTTTTTCACATGTCTATTATTTTGGCCCAATAAGGATTTTCTGATTCACTCTTGCCTAATAAAACCTTTTGCCCTTGCTTCCACCTCAGTCTACCTGTCCTTGGTCTTGTGCCTATTTTGAGACAATTTAACCTCTTCATACTCCCACTAGCTCTTCTGAACTCCAGGCCTAGCAGTTTAACTGGGACCTATTAATTAAATTAAATTATTATTATTATTAATATTATTATTAAATTATTAAATATAATGTTGGGAAGAAGGAATATAAATTAGCCATTAGAAAAGTAAAAACTATTTCCTAGACTACCACTATTTTATATAACTAATCATAGATATTATCTATTTATTACATAACTCATTACATCTCAATATTTCCAAAAAGTTGATCTACAGAATTTCCCAATATGTTCATCATAGCATGCTTAAATGATTTTTTTGTTTTCTTCAATGTAACAGAGGTCTGGTGCACATGTAAGTATTCTTAGATGGTGTCTTTTCATATGAAAAGACTTGTTGTCTGCTTCTGAGAGAAACTGTCATCACATATAAGGAAAATTCCTTGAAGAGGTACTCTTAAAGCTTCCCATTTACCACATGGGTATCAGAAGAGCATGTCTAGTTACAGAATTTCTATGCATGTATGCTCTCTTCCAGACCCTTCCATTACATGTCATCATAACTCTCCCAGGAACAAATTCCCAGTCTCTCCATGTGGAAATATGCCAGTTGAGGTCCTCTGCATATGTGACAGAAATTAGTCTCATTATACCACAAACCCAGAAAGCGTTATGTGATATATGCAGGAAATCTTCTAGTTTCTAAAAACATCGTCTTTAGACAAAATTTGGAAAATGTGTCTGGAGACCCTAAGCCTTGCCATCTATCCTACAATAGAAACTTCTATGTGTCTCCTTCAATTAGAACGTGTGCTGTTTGAGAGCATGGACCATCTCTTTATATGTATGTGTGTATATATATATGTGTATATATATATATGTGTGTGTGTGTGTGTGTGTGTTTATGTATATGTATATATATGTGTATATATATATATATGTGTGTGTGTGTGTGTGTGTGTTTATGTATATGTATACACACACATATATATATGCATATATATGTGTATACACACACACACACACACACACACACACACATATATATATATATATACATATACTTAAGCACAATACTTGGTACATTATAAGTACTCAATAAAGGCTGTTTTATAAATTCTAAAGAAATCAAACTTATATGGTGTGTAATTTCCCTCTATGGGGCTATCAATGGAGTTGGGTCTGCCAATAAAAGTGTAGAGGGGAAAGGGAAGCGAATAAGCTTTTATATGGCTCCTATCATATACCAGGGAGTATGCTAAGTACATTATAAATATTAAGAAAATTCCTGGTGAGGGATTTTCTTTACCACTGCAGATGTGTAACTCATATCCATAGGGAATGGCCTATGGCAAAAAGAGGTATTGAATAAAGTGACACAGCTAGATTGTATGAGAGGTAAGAGCATGAATCAAGGTTTGCCTGACTCTGAAGCTTGCTCTCTTTATTTTATTTTGATTTTTGGCTACAGAGACTTTTTGGGGTGTTTTTTTTAGGTAGTATTTTATTTTTCCAATTACATGTAAATTTAATTTTTAACATTCATTTTAAAAAATTCAGAATTCCAAATTTTCTTCCTTTTTTCCTCCCTTCCTTGCTCCTTCCCTAAAATGACAAGCAATTTGATATAGGTTAAATGTGTGCAATCATGTAAATTATATTTCCATATTACTCATGTTGTGAGAAAAGAAACAGGCCAAAAAGAAAAAAAAACATGAAAAAATAAAATGAAAATAGAATACTTTGATCTATATTCAGATGACATCAGTTCTTTCCCGGGATGTGGATAGCATTTTCTGAAAAGTCTTGAATTGTTGTATTGCTAAGAAGAGCTTAGTTTTTCATAATTGATCATTGTACAATATACTGTGTATAATGCTCTCACTTCACTTTGTTTCAGATCATGTAAGTTTTTCTAGCTTTTTCTGAAATCTTCCTGCTCATCTGTTCCATTCATATCCATCATAGCTTTTTCAACCATTCCTCAATTGACAGACCCCCTCAATTTCCAATTCTTTGCCACTACATAAAATGCTGGTTTGCTCTCTTTACATGACATCAGGTTATACATAGGCATAGATAAGTAAAAGACCAGTTTCAGAGTGAAGGTGCCTTCAATCATTACTTTCTAAGTTCACTATCATTCTCATTAAAAACCAAATATAAGCCTGTCAAACTTATGGATTCATTCCCAAGAAATCATTGGTTCATTTTTCTCTTGGGTCCGAGGCTTTTCAATTCAATTCAATAAGGGCTTATTCAACGTATGCCACGAACTATGATAGGACTAAGAATAAGGAAATAAATGAAACTGTCCCTATCCTCACAGAGGTCATGTTCTATTGGAAGTGAAACAACATCTCTAGAAATGAGGAAATATGAAATCTATACAAAGTTAAATACAAAGTAATTTCAAACTGAGATCCTAACAATCAGGAATGATGAGAAAAGGTCTCACACAGAAGATAACACAAGCTGGGCTTCCAAGGTGTGGAAGTAAGAAAAGAGAATATTCTAGATATGGTGAACATACTGAAAGAATGGATATGAGAGAAGAACCACTGAAGAATGGAGAAAAGCAAGTATGGCAATTCAGCTAGAATAAAATATGTGGGAGTGAGGGAGGAATGTGATGGAAAATAAAAAATATAGCTGGAAGTCATATCATAAAGGAAAAATAGTACTCATTTTCACCAATGTGTAAATCCATATAATGTTACATATACTAAGATGTAAACATATAACATAATATACATGTATGTATGTATGTATATGTATACACACATATATGCACATAAGCACAAATACACACAATAATAATGGCAACAAAATAGGAAAAATTATTTGGGCAACTGTGGCAAATTTAGACAAATTTGCTATGTATTGCAAGGAATTTCCAGTGAAATTATATTAATTTAGTCTTCTAGGAACATAGTACATATATATTTCATAAACAAAGTCAGCATTTATTTAAGTACTATGTGTAGAGCCCTATACTAGGAACTAGGGAAGACCTACAATAACAACTGTATTATTAAAAAATGAATATATTATTAAAAAGTGAACATGGTTCATATGGAACCATAGGTTACACGGTTAAATAGCCAATTTAAGGCAAGAATTGAGTGGGGAGATGCAAGATGAAAAGCAAGGATAGGTTTAAAGATATAGATGAAAAAAGATAGCAGGAAAGTGAGAGAGACTAATCAGAGTCCAATAGACAATTACTTATTTGTGGCCTTTCCATGCATCTTTTTGATCTGTGGAGGTGAGGGACTATGGGAAGGGAAAAATAGTCAAATTCTTAAAAGGGATCTTTTTCAATAGCTTCAAGGTCTTGCATTAAATGTATGAGAAAACTTTAAACAATCACAAAATTTAAAAAAATGATGATGAATTGTTCACATTTATACAGAACTTTCAGCTTTATATCAAATCTATAATCTACTTTTAAATTTTTTGTTGCATTTCTTTAAACTAAATTTCCATATGATGAATTCCATACTAGTAAAAAGCCCTTATTTCCTGAAAGTACAATCTCAAGGGGCAGCTAGGTGGCGCAGTGGATAGAGTACCAGCCCTGAAGTCAGGAGGACCTGAGTTCAAATTTGACCACAGACACTTAACACTTCCTAGCTGTGTGACCCTGGGCAAATCACTTAACCCCAATTACCTCAAGGGGAAAAAAGTACAATCTCAGTAAGAGGCAGCCTGACACTGGATAATGGGTTGGATTCAGAGTTGAGAAGAATTCCTTTAAGTCCCACCACTTATGTTTACTGACTTTGTGACCCTGGACAAATCACTTAAATTTTCTAAGCTACATTCAAATTTCTAACAAACACCTCCTGAGATTACCTGTGGTCTATACTGTACTTATCTTTTCATAGAGCTTGGAAAGCTCATATTGGTCTGATTAGCCAGTCAGACACATAATGATTTTATTTTTGTCCTTTTTGAAAATGAAAGACAACAATGAAATAGATTATCTTGTTACTGATATGTTGTTTCCCCACTAAAATGCAAGCATCTCTAGAGCAGGAATTGTTTTCATCTTTCTTCCAAGCATATAATACGTATTTAAGAGATGGTTATTGACCAACTAACTGGCTATAAATTATGGAGATTATTCCCACACTGAAGAAAATATAGATCCTTGATGTATTGCTTTTCCCAATGAGGAAGCTCTCACTCTCACTAGAAAAAAAAAAATTGCTTTTCAGAATCTTTACACATTGAGCATGTCATAAAAAATGACTTGCCACATGGAGAACCATCTAAATCTGGTATAGGCATGTGGAGGGGTTGACTCTGGCATTTGAGTTATTTATTTTTTTTTCCTCATTTGGTTTTCCTTGAGGCAAGAAGCACAAGTTCTAAGAAAGAAGCAGATGGGAAAGTGGACAGTTGGAATAATTTTTCCTAAGGCCTTTGTTTTCAAGAACATGGGCATCCTTCAGCAGGAGTGGCATCCATTGCCAAACCTAAGCACAATGCCCCATTGGTGTAGAAAAGGTAGAATTACTCTGAAGATAACAGGAAGTGCTATCAGCATATCGATTTTCCTTCTTTCCTTTTCCTTTTCTTTTCTTCTTTCTCAATTTCACAATGAGAGTAAAATCACTTGCCAGGATTGGTGGTCATTCAACCCAATGGTTTGTTTAGGACTTTTCTTTTGAATTTTGAGGAAGAAAAATCACGTTGTACTGAAAAAGACTCTAGTAATAAAAAGGCTCTAAAAGGATTTCAAGCCATTAATCCTAGACAGGTGACAATTGTATCTTCTAGAACATCCATAAAGGCTCAAGGAGAAACTGAAGTTATTGTGCTATAACCTCAAACAAGCCCCCAGGGTTGGTAGTTCATGGCTACTATCATGTGCTACTGAACCACAGGGTCTGAGCACAGCCTGTTCTTCTGCAGTAATTTTGATTGCTCAGTTAATGAACCTTATTAGGCTGATTGCTAGACCTGCAAATAGTAACAGAAAAGTCTGAACTGTGGTTAGAACAATATACAAACTAGGGGATATGAGGGAACAGAGATTCGAAGAAACTTATTTTTAACAGGGGATTTAATTTTATTTGCCATACTTGTAGAGAGATACCTCCACTTTGATTTGATTTGAAATTTACCTTTTTTTCCTTTGGCTTCTACGTTTTGGGATATATCATATTGTGGATCCATGTGATGAAGGCAGCAGAAAAAGTGATTTAAAAATTTAGAATGTCTGGCCCATTTGTAACAAGAATGGCTCTTTCTTTTTCCTAAGCCAAAAAATAATTCTGTGAGTGAACGCCCACATATATCTAGTTTTTTCCATCTCATCAATGAGAATAAGCCAGTTTTTTAAAAAAGATTTAACAAATATTAAGAACCTACTGTATGCAGAGGTTTGTCTTAATCATTGATGGCTTTACAAAATCTGGATAAATTATAATTTTTGCTCTACTGGAGTTTATGGTTTAGTTAGGAGGAGGGGGGAGTTAAATCACACATACACACAGTTAACTAGAATACATGATAAGTACATAAGTATAACCACAGAATCACAGGAATGCACAGCTGGAAGGAACATCAGTGTCCATCTAATCCAAATTATGCCCTCCCACATATTCACACTACCACACACAATTCAGCTTTTTCTTAGAGTTCTCCAGAACAGGGGGTTGGGGGTGGGGTGGGGTGAATCTGTTATTACTTAAAACAGCCCATTCCACTTACAGACATCTTAGATTATAAGGAAGTATTTTTCCTAACATCAAACTAAAATTTGACTCATTGAAATTTCCACTCATGTCTCCTGGTTTTGGCCACCAGGACCAAAGATGTTCAATCCTGACTTTCCATGACAGCCTCTCAGATGTATAAAAATCAATATCATTCCATGGGGTTCAAGGGAGTAGAAGGAAGGAATTGCAGGGATTAGGGAAGGATACTAATAAAGAGGTAATATTTGATTTAGACTCTAAAGAATGAGTAAAAATAAGCAGGAATAGACATAAAGCACATAACAAACAGAGTGAATAATGCCACAAAGATAAAGTATAATGTATATACAAAGGATAGTGACTCCTTTTTGACTGGAGCAAAGAATTTGTGAAGGGATTAGTATGAGATGAACCTGGGAAGACAGATCAGATGGTGAAGAGACTTTAATGCCAGATTATAAAGAATTCAAATTTTACTAAAAAGGTAATAGGAAACTAGTCCTGAACTTTGAGCAGAGGGATGGTTTGAACAGATCGGTGCATAAGGGACTAAAATTAGGTTGGCACTAGAACCAAGGATAGAAAGGGGAAACTGAATAGAAGGTGATTGTAATAGGCCATGGAGCTGATAATAAGGGCTTTTTTTTTTTCTTTTTTTTTTTTTAGGATGATCCAAGTGGGAGTAGAAAAGAGGTGTGAGATTTAAGAGAAAAGGTGTTGAAGAAATGGAGAATAATTTAAATGTTTGGATAATTATTTAAAGAAAGTTAAGTGAAACAGTGGATAGAGCATTGAACTTGGGGCCAGGATAGTCCTTTCTGAGTTCAAATTCAGCTTCAGACACTTATCAGCTTTGTGATCCTGGGCAAGTCATTTAACCTGTTTGCCTCAGTTTCCTCATTTGTAAAATGAAATGGAGAAGAGAAAGGCAAACCATTTCAGTGGCTTTGCCAAGAAAACTCCAAATAGAATGACAGTCAGACATAGCTGAAATGACTAAACACATTTAAATATGTGAGAGTGAAAGGAACGATAAAGGTAGGATCATATAGTTATATAAAAGTTTTTGGATTTTATGTTTATGGGCAGTTGAAATGAAGTCAAGGGAGAGAAGAAAAGTGAAGGAATATTTGGAGAAGGAAGAATAACTGGGGCAAGGTCTTGGAAAAGGCCATTATGGCAGCTAGATAGTGGCTTGTGTGCTGGACTTGTACTTCAAAATGCCTGAGTTCACATGCTGTATTAAACACTGGGATTAAGTCTGTTTCCTTCTCTGCATCTCAGTTTCCACATCTGTAAAATGGGTACACTGGTCTCTATGTCCCTTCAAGCTCTAGGAAGTTGAGAATGGAAAGCAAGGACATATTGGAAACATTTCTTTCTGGCTTAAGTATTTCCCCAAACAAATTTATTTCTAGGGACTTCTTCATAAACAAATCATAATTTCTTCTGGATTCTATATTTTTTAGCCTTTAATATTGTAACACTATTCTGGTGAATATTGTCAGAAGCATGGAATTCTAGAGCTAGAAAGAAGGGATTCTATGCAACAATCTCACTTTACAAACAAGGAGACTGGCCCACATAACACAGCCAATTTATAGAAGTGCTAGGACCACAACAAGCCAAGTCTTCCTAATTCCTAGTCCATTGATTGTTTTGTTATCCAGTACTCTTTTGCCCTCAGATTATTTTTTAATTTTTTTTTAATTTAACAGCTTGGATATTAAGTAAAATTAGAGAAAAAAGTATCTATTTCACTATTTCCCCAAAACTTTTCTCACAAGAAAACTTCCCATAAGCTAAGTGATTTTCTTTTGTTTGTCACAGATTTTGTCCCATCATTTCCTGGCCCCATTTCTCCCTACCTTTGTCCCTTTCAGTTTGGTTTCTGTCTCTTTTCCTCTAGAATCTAGAGATTCCTCTAGATTCCACTTAATTTTTTTCTTTTTCTTTTTCCATTCCCGCATTTCAGCACTGTGAGAACACAAACATCTGCATTTCAAAGAGACCCTTGTCCACTTTCCAAGGCAAGCAAAAGAAAGAAAGAATGAATGAAAGAGAGAGAGGGAAAGAGAAAAAAGAAAGAAAGAGAAAGAGAATAAGAGAGAGAAAGAAGAATGAGAGAGAGAAAAGAGAGAGGCAGAGAGAGAGAGAGAATAAAAGAGAAAGGAGAGAGAAGGAGAGAGAAAGAAGAATGAGAGAGAAGAATGTGAGAGAGAGAGAGAGAGACAGAGAGAGAGAGACAGAGAGAGAGAGAGAAGAATTTAGAAAAAGTGGGGGAGATTAATTTACGTCTCATTGTAGGTACTGTACTAATTACAGAGTAGGTCCTCATTTCTTTTCTCCCCTTTTCTCCCTTCTCTGACGCACAAACTCTATAATAAGCTTCTGTTACTTGGAGCTTATGAGGCTCAATAGTAAGTTGAAACCGCTACTATATTTACACACTTTCCACATTTAGACAAAGGCTATTTTTAACTAGCTTGCTATTTGTGGGGGCTGCCGACGTCACTTGATACTCACATGCAGAAGAAGCATCATATATTTGTTATTTTTTTTGTTGTTTACTGTGCTTGTACCAGGTTTGTCTCCCCCAAACACCCCCACCTCATAAGGAAGGAAGAATGAAAGAGGTTCTGCAGGTCATTTGTGAAAGTCCTTTTGTGAGCACAGACCCATAGATTAGTGAAGAAATATATCCTTGGCAGTCTGCCTGAAAAGCCCATTCTTAGTGGTTCACTGCTAGGATGCTGGGCATCCAATCAGAGATGTGTTTTCATGTTGGTGTGAAGACCTAAATTTGCTAGTTACAAAGCTTTTGGGATGGGGACACTTGCCATCACTACTTAACTGAGAGTCTGTCATTCCTTTTGTACAATCACAGCAAGGAAACATTCTCTAATGAGACATACTAACTCCTTGCCCCCTTTTAAAAATGCTTTTTCTTCCTAGGTGCTTATAGTCATTTTTGTAGGTCTTGTGCTTAAAAGAAAGTGATTTATAATTATGTGAGTCAATGTGTTTGTTATACACTAACATTTGGGACTGGTTATATTCTAGGACATATAAACATATACATATATACATACACATATAATATAGAGAGAAAGAGACAGAGAGAAGGAGGAGGAGGAAGAGGAGGAGAAGGAAGAATGGAGGAGGAAAAGATGAGAAGGAGGAGGAGGAGGAGGATGAGGAGGAGGAGGAGGAGGAGGAGGAGGAGGAAGACACATGATTAAATTCTCCTTGGATCAAATAGAGGTAATTGTTTTTAAATTGAAAATCTACCAACCAGCAAGACAAATAAAAAGATAAATCTGATTTGTAAATTTATATTTACCCTAAATTTTAGGCATGGCATAGTGGATAAAGGATTGGATTTGGATACAGAAAGACCTGGATTCAAAATCCCAATCTCACAATGTCAGTGAGCTCCTTTGCACTTCAGTTTCCTCATCTGCAAAGTGAATATTTGTAATATGTGCCTGACTGACAGTCACATAAGACTTAAATGAAATAATGTGTTTAAAAACATTTGCAAACTCTAAAACCCTCTATGGGGATTGCCCACTATTATTACTATTGTTATTGTTCTCCTAAGTGAAGTTTGCCACTATTCTAGTCAAACTAGCTTCTTAACTATTTCCTACATCTCTTGCCATCCTCTGCCTTTATACTGGAAAGCCCCTCTTACTTCTCCTCTACTCACTTCCTTCAAAGCATAGCTAAGGAACCCATCCCTCTGAGAAATCTACTCTAATTTCCCCCTTTATCAGTGCCCTTTTCTTAAAATCATTGTATGTTGTTATCTGTGTATGTATATATTTTCAATAGAAGAAAATAACCATTTTTTATTTTGTCTCTTTATCATCAGTACCACTTTTGGAACCTGGTAATAAGTAGGTATTTTTAAAAGATTTTTAAAATTGAATTGAGTTTTCTTTTGAAAGATTCTTTTGGGAGAGACAAAAACCACACATAAGCAATCTGGTTCAATGCTCACAGAATGTAGAAATGGAAGAGCCTCAGGTAGAGATTGTCTAGGGCTATTCCCCTCATTTTACAAACAGAGAAACTATGATCCAAAGAGGTGAATTTGTCACCTTTAGAGTCACCAAACAAGCAAGCAGACAACTATATATACATATACTCACAACCTTACCTGAATTCATAAAGATTCTTTTAATAAACCTCTAGCAAAGTCATACTGAGTAAAAAAAAAAAAAATCAGATATCATCTCTCCAGTATGAAGTCTTACCTAAACCAAGCTATAGACAATCTAAGTGACACAGTGCAGACAGAGTGCTTGCCTGGAGTCAAGAAGACTTGAGTTCAAATGTGGTTTCTAATACTTACTAGCTATATCACCCTGGGCAAGTCACTTAACTGTTTGCCTCAGTTTCCTCATCTGTAAAACAAGCTGGAGAAGGAAGTAGGCAACCTCTCCAATATCTTTGCCAAGAAAACCCTAAAAAGAGGTCATGAAAAGTCAGACACATCTGAACAAATATTATCAACATTAAAACCAAGAGAGACTAACATACAACCCATCTATAAACATATTTATTAAATGATTACTGGGTGCCAAAAATTGTACTAATTACTGGATCACAAATAAAATGAATAAAACAATCCCCATTTACAGGGAGCATACATCTATAATATGGACAACACTAGGAAGACCTTTACAAACCAGCAAGCAAATATATATATATATATATATATATACATATATATATATATATATATATATATATTTCCTGAATTTTCTGAAAAATGTGATTTTAAAATTCCCATGAACTTCTGTCAGTGGCAAAAGAAGCATTAGTGGGTTGAAAAGATGAAAAGTTAATAAAAAAAAAAAAAAGGATAGCCCTCAAGATTGATGAATACTGATAATTACCTTTGCAAGGATCTGAAAGGGAATGCACAGCTTTGTTAGAGTGTAGCCAATTACTTCAGCTCCCAGGCTGACTTAGAGAGAGCTGTCTTCCTCTGAATCAGAGCAAGAAGGACTTCAAATTGTTTACTCAGGCTTTCATTGTCTTGAAGGGATTTTGAGAGATTCTTATTTCCCATAAAGGTAGTGTGAGTGAAGCATTACTCACTCTTGAGGATGGCCCTTAAAGAACTAAGAGAAGGCTTGTTTTTCAAATGATGGCCTATCAATTAAGCCAGACATTCCCCTTTTAGCTACTTATTCCTTTGGTTGATATTAAAATATTAATCCTATGGACATATAAATGTTCCTTGAATAATAGAATGAACTTTTGTATGTCATTAACACATTAATATTATTGAGTTTATTACCTTCTTTCTGAGAGGGAAAGCTAACAGAGATGTAGGAAATATGAATGGATTTGAGAGGCAAGTTATGTGCTGGATAAAGAGAGACAACTGATCTATAGACATGGGTATAAGGAATGAGATGGTGAAAGGAACTAAAAATAGAAAGTTGGAAGGGACAAAGACGTAACTTATCTACTTTTCCCTACTCATCTTTAGAGAAATGTCTTTATCAGCGTATAGATTTAGGGTCTGATGGGACCTTAGAGATCAACTAATATCTTGTTCCCTTTTTACAGATGAAGGAACTGAGATTTATAAAGATCAATTGGTTTCTCTAAGGTTACATAGATAATTAAGAGGCATAGCCAGAAATTCCAGCCTTTTTATCTTCATTAATAATTAAAGCTCACCTTTTCTAACGGGACTTTATTTGCCATAGTCTGGAAAGAGGTACTATTATCTATGTTTTACATATGAGGAAACTATCTTAGAAGAGTCCAAGTGACTTACTCACAGCCACATAACTCGGAAGTAGAAGAAGTATTGTAAAATGGCTAGAACTTGAATTAAGAAGGTCTAGATTCAAAGACTCAAGAAAGAGGCTGTGTGAGCCTAAGAAACTAATTTCTCTGGCCTTTAGTTTTCCTCATATGGAAAATGAGACATTTTAGCTTTGACTCTATTTCTATTTCCATTTCCAAATCTATGATCATATGATCTTTTGGAAATTGGAATTGGAAATCTTTTGCCTTCAAATCCAGTGGTCTTTACATGATGCCCTGCTGCCTTTTTCATGGAGCTATAGAATAAATGGCTTTTACAAGAGTGAAATCTAACTAATGGCTCATCTATGCAGCAATAGTTACCTTGGACTCAATTCAGCAGAGAAAGAAATGGGGACACTGATTTGGGAACTAGCCCAGACATTGCCAACATTGAAGAAACACTTTTGTTCCTGTGGTTTTTCAGGTTTCATTGCAATTTGGGTGTTCTGCCTAAACCAGGGCTGAAATCCCCAAGTGATGAAAGAAGGTCCAGTGTCACCATGTTTCCGGTTTCAGATATACTAGAAACATGAGAAGGAAGGTTTCCTTTTGCCAGCTCTCCAGTCCAAGGAGGTAGAGATAGGGACTCAGTAGCTGGGATATTCCCTAGTAGCTAGCTAAGGCATCCCTATTCCCATGAGACTATGGAGACAATTAAGTGTCTTACTGATATAACAGGGACAATCTGCAATTGAAAATCTACTCACTTAGCACCTCACTTACAAAAACTCCATGAAAGCCCTCCTCTGATGCTTCACCATTCCATACTTACAAACCTGACTTCTGAGCCTCTAATCTAGACTACCATTTAATGACATGCTCAAACCATACTTATTTCACCACCAGCACCAACTCTTCATTATTCTCACTCACTAATCCCTTGGTTATCTTCCCCACCCTAAGCTACCCTTTTATGTGGCAACTTTCCCTTTAGGAGTTAAGTTCCTTAGAAATAGAAATTACCTATTTTGCTCATATTCATGCCCAAACAAACATACATTGAACATATTAAGTGCATAACAAATACTCTAGTCATCTATTAAATCCATGTCAGTACAGCAAAAACTCTGGGAAACCTTGATATCTGGAAAAACTTCAACTATGGGCCTGGAAATCTAATCTCATCCTACTATATCCAAGGCTCAAATCTGCTCATCCAACGCTGTCCTCTTACCTGACCTCTAGTTTTACTTTTCCTGTTACCTATTAGATGTCTTAAACAGGATGTCCCATAGACATCTTAAATTGAACATGTATAAAACTGACTTCACCTTTCACTCCCAAATCTCCCATCATCCAAATTTCCCCATTACTGTTAAAGTTACCACCATCTTCCAAATTCTAGCTCATGACCTTTGGGTTTGCATGTTTGTATCATTCCTGACTTCTCACATTCTCACTTTCCATATCCAATCTAATCCAACCTAAGATCTATTAAATTTATCTTTATCTCTCACATCCAACCCTTCTGGCACATGCTACTGAATTTTCAGCTTTCTCTCTGATCCAGTCTCCAATTTAATATGTATGTATCCTATTGTACATGGTTAATTACATGTCTCCCTCATTTGAGCAAAAAATTTTTGGGTTTTTTTTTTTTGCCTTTTTTGTATCCCCAAGGTTATTCTAGTACATGGTGCATATAAATGCTTAGTAAAAATCAGTTGAATGACAAAAGAAAATAAAGACAAACTAAACATATAGCCCCTGTCTTTAAGGAGAAGACAACGAGATAGGGAAATCATGAAAGACAGTCCTGAAACATAATGCCATCTCTGGAAGAAAAAATAATAAAAAAAAGTTGCTTTAGAATTTGGGGGCAGATTTTAACATGATTCTGTCTAAAGATTTAAAATTAAACATTTTCAACTATCCTAGTTTTTTTTTTTTTTACATTTTTAAGTTATGAATTCAATTATCAACAAACATTCCAACATACAAAGAACAAAAACAACAAAAAGGGATTGGATGTGAAATCACTAACTTGCAGAAAATCAAAATGCAGAAAAGCCTTTATGTATAAAAGAGTAACCCTTATGTAGAAATATCCACCCACTTCCCAAAAGGATTTTGAAGTAAACAAAGCAGGTCATTTAAATGCAAAAGTAACTAAACCCCAAAGTGGTTCATGAAAAGAAAATTCAATTTAATAAGTTTTTATTTAGTGCCTAAGACAAAAATGAAAGATTGTCTTTGGTTTTTCATTCTTTTTAAAAGTTTTATTGCTATTTTACTTTTTTGTAACACCTATATTTTCAAATGCATCTCTCCATCCCAAAGAGCCCTGTCTTATAAAAAATAATAAAAAATAGAAAATATATAGAGAGAAAGAGAAAGAAAAAAAAATTACCAGCATCAAAAATTAAGAGAATGAACTTACCACCAAATGAAGAAAAAATTAAAGCAATAATTGGGAGCTATTTTGCCCAATTATATGCCAACAGATCTGATAATCTAATTGAAATATATGAATATTTGCAGAAATACAAATTGCCCAGATTAACAGAAGAGGAAACAAAACTAACCAGCCTGCTATATATCTGACGGAGTATGAAGCATTTCATTCCCATTGCCTTCCAAATCCCTATTGAGAGAACAGGTAAGGGGGGGAAAGGGCCTTTATTGAGAGAAGGAAGACTTTTTTTCCCCCTTATCTGTTCTTTAGAACAAAGATGATTCATTCCAATTATTCAAAGTCCAAATTTATTTTGGTGGTTTTTAACTTGTTTTGTTGTATGCACTCGGTATGCCATTTTTCTGATACTACTCTGTATTAATTTCTAAACCTTTCCACATATTCAATAATTCCTCACATATGTTGTTTTTTATGGCCTAATAATATTCCTTGACATTCACTGACCACAGTTCATAGAATCATAGATCTAGCGCTGAGACCATCTAGCTCAATAGATGAGGAAACTGAGGTACATGAAGTCGTGATTTGTTCAAGTTCACATATATAGTATCACAGGCAGGATTATTGAGATATTCCTCAACTGATAGTTAATTACTTTATTTCTAGTTGCTTGGTACCATAAAAAAAAAGAGTATCCTGCAGTTTGCCTCATAAAGGGAAAATTTTCACTTTTATCTAATTTTTCATGACCTTATTTGGAGTTTTCTTGGCAGAGATTCTGGAGTGCTTTGCCATTTCCTTCTCTAGTTTATTTTCAGAGGAGGAAACTGAGGCAAACAGAGTTAAGTGACTTGCCCATGGTCACACCGCAAGTATTTGGGGCTGATTTTGAACTCAGGTTTCCCTAACTCTAGACCCAGACCTTTAGTCACTGTGCCACCCAAGTGCTCTTAAAATGCCCATTATAGTTCTATGTCTTTTCCCCACTTCCACTCTCACTACTACCCAAATGTTTGTTTTCAGTTACTATCTGAAAATGGTCACTAGCTAAATCATTCTTGCTTGGAATTGACTCAGACTAGAATGAGAAGGAAATAAAAGGAAGCTGAGTTGACTATTGTTGTTTGTCCTTCATTCTGGAAAAAGACCAATGACATCACAAGGGTGATATCTTGATTTGCATGCAGATTGCAGGACAAAGTCATTAGCCTCATTCTCTCCTCCAGAGTAATGGAAGTCCAGTGGTAAGAAAAAGTAAAGATTACTGAGCTGAGGCTAAAATAGCAAACCACCTCAGTTTTCAGTTCCATGATAACTCTGGTCACATTCCACTCACAAGATTCTAGGCTTTAGACGTCCGAATTGTCTTGTTTTTATATCATTGTCATTTCTGGAAATGATACCTCCCTTTTGACTGCATTCCTTTTTTGAATGAATAAGAAATGTTATGTGCTTACTATGTAACATGCACTGTATTGAGCTTGTCACTGGAAATAAAAAAAAAAAAAAAAAAAAAAAGCACAAACCAAAGATATAGTGACTGCCTCTGAAAATAGATACAGTATTCTATCCTAGAATCTTTGCCCTTCATTATCTGTTCCTTGAGACCATTACTCGATTTTTAAGTTTGGCTTTCTTTTGATCATCTTTTACACTGTTGCAGTCACTGTATATGTTGTTCTTTTGGTTTCACTTGTATAGTAAATGCTGCCTGAGCTTCTGAACTAGGAAGAACTATATTTAAAGATCCCCTCTGATAATATTGGCTCTTTGACCCTGAGCACATTCTTTAACCTCTTAAGTATCGCCGGCAGATTTCTAAGACTACAAGTTGCATAAGAGGTGCCAACTCTCATTAGCAGAGGGAATTTCCTTATTAAAGAATTCCCTCTCCTGATAAAATCACAAATTCAGTCCCCTTCCTATCTTTATTATTATCATACAAACCTTATCATATTTATCTGAATCTGCTATTAGACTTTCTAATCATATAATATTTCACATTTATATGTTACAGTTTTTCCAGAAATTGTCCAATTAAAAGCAATTCTTTGTTTCCTATTCTTTACCACCACAGAAAGTACTGCTGTGACTATTTTGGAATCCATTGGACCCTTGTTTATGTCTTTGACTTCTTTGGGATTAATATGAGTTCTTGATCTTTTCTTAGCTGGATCTTGGACTTATTTATTGATGTTATTCATCACTTTCCCATATTGGGTTTCTTATCTCTGCTGGTTATCCTCTTAGATAAGCACAGGGCAATACACCTTAATGATGACTGGAATTATGGTATCTATTCAAGAAAGGGATGGTCAGGTATAAATAGACATGTGAATATGGCAGAAAAGACATGGGCAAGAGACTGACTATGTAAAATTGTCTGTTGGGTGCTTTTGACATCTGGGTGATCTAGTACGTCTTAACATTGAGATACTCAGAAAACACTAAGGTGTGGTTGTGATGGGAAAAGCACTGTAGTGGCACAAGATCTTGGCTCTGTAGTGGCACAAGATCTTGGCTCTGCAACTGGGGTCTTTAGGGGTCTTAGTTTTGTTCTCTGAAATAAAATAGAATTAGATGAACTAAATAACATCTAAAGACTCTTCAAATTCTAATATCCCAGGGTTCTATGTATCCAAAATTTTGTAGCTTCTTTAGTGTCATCAGTGATGTATCATCCATGTTCTACAGTTATCTAACTCCACATTGGCACTGCTGGCATTGCCACCAGAAGGCAACTGCTACTTGTCCCTTCAGAGTTCTAAGTAAGGATGCCCCTGAGTGGGTTGAGAATTGTTTTTCTAATATAATCTCCCATGTTTAAGGTATCAGGCCAGAGCATTCTGTCACTTCAATTAGGGTAAGGATGGTGGAGAGATTGATTTAGTTGACAGCTCCTCATCCTTACAGATAACTTATAGTTGCAACATAAAAAAAAAAAAAAAACATCAGTACCTGAACATCAATCCAACACATTTTATAGTACCTACTGTGAAAAACTCTGAAGAAATACAAAACTTCATGAACATCCCCAAAATGGATGATCACATCTGATTAAGGAGAGCAGGCAAAGGATGAGGGAGAAGGCATTTGAACCAGACTTTACAGAATCAATAGAATTTTAAGTGATAAGAGACATAGGCATAAGAGAAGGCAGGCTTTCCAAAAAGGAAAAACAAAGATAACAAAGACATCAAGACAGGAAAACTAAGGACAAATTTGTGGAATAGCAAAGTAGGCCAGTTTGACTCAAATATATATGTCATAGGAAACGGTGTATTCATATCTCCAAAGGTAGGTTGGAGCAGAGTTATAAGTGAACTTGAATGGCAAACTGAGACATTGTTGGAAAAGGTTAAGCCATTGAAGATTTTTTGAACATTCAAGTGATATGATCAAATTTCCACATTAGGAAAATTGATCCAGAACCTATGAAAAGTGTGGTTTGAAAGAAATGATATTTAGCTATATTTGGGATTAAGAAATCACTACATAGATCCCTTCAAAGACTGTATTCTGTCCAATTGTGTTTTAATGTTGTTCATAAGAAAAAAAATAACTGACTCATTTAAGAAAAATGCTTTGTGGCAAGCTACAGAAAGAGATTAATGAGGAAACCAGTTCTGTTTTATAGTAAGAGATCAGATTGATTCTTTATTAATATCATAGAGGCAGCATGGGACAATGTAAGTGGTATTCACTATAGTCATAGAGAATATAAGTTTGAATTTTGACTTATAGTTATAACCAGTGTGAACTCGGAAAAGTCACAACTTCTAAGCCTCAGTTTCCTCATTTCTTAATTGATGATTTGTACTATATCATCTCTAATTCTAAGTATACAATATTATATACTATTAAGTCTATAGTGCTGTAATACTATATGATACAATTAGTAATAGCTAATATCATGACAAAACCCATGCTTTGGAAAAAAAAAAAAAAAGTAGAAGAATCCAAAGAACATATTGGATAAAGAGCTGATCTTTGGTAAGAAAAGCAGAATTCAATTCTTGCCTCTGACATATATTGGCCATTTGATCTTAAGCAAAACACTTAACTACTAAATGCCCCAGGCAATCCTTTAAGTTGTAAACTGCAGTACAGTTGCCAAACTACATTAGTAAAGACAGAGCTCATAAAATTGCACATCGGACCTTAAAAAAAAAAAAAAAAAAAAAAAAAAAAAGTTGATGAAAATCCAGGTGGCACAATGGATAGAATGGGGGTCCTGAAGTCATCAAGACCTGAGTTCCATTTATAAGCTGTATGCAAGTTACTTAACCCCATTTGCCTCAGGTTTCTCACCTGTAAAATGAGCTGGAGAAGGAAATGGCAAACCACTTTAATATCTTTGTCAAGAAAATCCCCCCAAATTACTGAAATATAACTGAACAGATAAAAATCTAAGTGACTGTATGTGAAAGTTATATAGAAGGCTCAAGGATTCTGATACTAGAAGCTTTATAGGTAAAAAAATAAATAAATAAAGATTTATTCTTAATTAAGTAAAATAAGAAAATTAAAATTAGATTAAGCTATGATGGCTAATAACTGAGTCAGAAATTTATTAGCTAAGTGTTAGGATTCTTATAATCAGAATTGCCTCTGTGACCAACTTCTGTTTGCTGTGAACTGTCCCAATAAAGACTGATCTGCTTATTGTCAGCTTCACCATGAAACTAGTTCCCTGCAGCAGATGAAGGATAAAGACATGGAGAATGGACACTTCTCAAACCCTGTCAGGAAATAGGTCAGTGAAGTAGAAGTGAGGAAGTTTGCTCTCTTCCAAGCATTGGAGTGGAAATGGAGGTTTATGTTACCTAGACTAGAGAATTAGAGAAGTCAGTACTCTCATCCTGTCCTCTGGGATCAACAGGATAGGATGGGGAGGAGGAGGGAGGAGGGAAGGTTGGATCCTAGCATTCCCCTTCTCTTAGATTCAATTTTCCAAAGAAGACATTTCTCTCAGTTTTAATATGTCTCTCAATTATTAAAGGAATGAATGAATTTAATCTCAGGAATAAAAATAAGAGTTGATACTTACATACAAGTTTACAAATCACCTTATAAACATTACTTCTTTTGATTCTCATTAGGTTCCCATCAAGCCTATACAAGATTTATTTGTTCTGGGGCTCCTCTTTTCATGGCCCCCACATGACCCTTTGGCAAAGGTACTAGAATAGTTTTACATTTCCTTCTCTAGTAGATTAAGGTAAACAGGGTTAAGTGACACAGTGAGTATCTGAGGCCAGATATTAAGTCTGACCTTCTTGACTTCAGGCCCAGGACTTATCCACTAAGCCATCTACCACACAGTTTTCTTATTTTATAGATAAGAAAGCAGAAGCCCAGAGAATTTGTGACTTGTCCAAAATAAAATGGCTAATAAATGGTAGAGTTGAAAATTAACAAAAGTTATTTAACCTCAAAATATGAATATTAAAATATGAAAGGACTATAGAAATCATTAGTTCTGTGTTTAGGAATAAACAGAACCCTAACATGTGATTATCCAGACTGCACTTGAAGATGCATACGATGGAAAACTCACTACTTTTTAAGGCATCCCACTGAAAGACTGTGGAATATAAGTAAATGCTGCTTTTAATGTGGCTAATCATTTTCAACCAAAACACAATACAAAACAATGATGTGGAAGTTTTGGTAAATTAATAAATATGTAACTGAGCAAGTCATATAACATCTCTGAACCTCAATTTCTTCCATTGTAAAATGGGGATGCTGACATTTGTACTAACTGGCTTTCCAAGTCATTTCAATCTTTATAAACTTTTTTTGTTGTTTCATTACTTCAGTCATATCCAAGTCTTTATGACCCCATTTGGGGTTTTCTTGGCAAAAATACTGGAGTGGTTTGCCATTTCCTTCTCCAGTTCATTTTACAGATGAGGAAACTAAGGCAAACAGAAGTAAGTGATTGGTTCAGGGTCACATTATTAGTGAGTATCTTGAGGACAGATTTGAACTCAGGAAGATGAGTCTTCCTAATTCCATGCCCAGAGCTCTATCTACTACCCTATCCCTGTTGTCCTTTGTAAACTTTAAATCATCATAAAAACATAAATTTGTTTTAAAATGATATTATAATAATTTTCATAATATAAAGGGTTATGCAGAATATGCCTATATTATGCAAAATCAAGGATCTCCAAATTCTTAATTACATGGACAGGCAATCCCCTAGGAATGAGATGTTGGGGAAAGCTCTGAATTTGGAGGTAGAGGACTTACATTCAAACAATAGAACAAAATCGAGAGGTAGCACAATTTCCTGCTCCCTACCATCAGCCCCAGGTTGATTATACCCAACTCCTCATTTTAGCATACTCTTTAGCATAACAGAAATGGTGAATGAATAAAAGAAGTGGTTAAAAATATCAAGGAATATCCAAGATGATTTATAATTGAGAAAATGTTGCTCTCAGACAAATCACTAGATATATACATTGTCTGTGCTAGGAGGGATTTTTACAATCTTTGGATCTAAATCCTTTATTTAACAAATGAAGAAACTGAGGCTTCTCAGAAAACAATGACTCAAATCTGGGACCTCAATAGATCTTCTGACTCCTGATATAGTAAGTGATCATTTCTGTATTATGTCAAGTTAGGAGCCTGAGGTCCAGTTCTGATTTAGCTATTACCTTACTGTGTAACCTCTTTATACATCTGTTAGCTCATCTGTAAAATGAGGGGGCTGGACTGGCTGATCTCTGAAGTCCCTTTCAGCTCTTGTATTCCAAGATCCTATGATTCAAAGAATTGGAATGTTTGAGCCCAGAGAAGGGAAGCCTGAGTTGATTTCAGTACTCATTCAACAAATATGTAAGAGCCTACTCCAGGCATAGCTTTGTGCAAAAATGCTATGAAGGATAAACAGATTCCTATCTCTAGTGACTGTGCAATCCTTGCTTTTAAGAATCCTTTATTCTAGTTGGGGAGGCCAGTCTAAGAACAGAAACTATTTAAACAACAGAGTAAGACGCAATTAAATTAAATACCAAAAATAAGTGGTCAAGACACCCACTATTATAGAAGCTGAGAAAAGATGGGGAATGGTGTGGGTTGAACAAATAGGAAAAAGTGATATTATCTGCCAAAGGACATGGGCTTTCCTTTGCTCAGCAAAGGGCCAGGGTTCTCACTTCTCTGTAACCATGGGTATTTTCACCAGCTGTCTTCCATCCCTGGAATGTTTTTCCTCTTCATCTCTGTCTTATAGCTTCCCTGCCTTTCTTTAAATCCCAGATACAATCTCACTTTCAATAAGAAACCTTCTTGTTTCCCTTAGTAGTAGTGTCTTCTGTCTATTGATTAATCTTCATTTACCTTGTATACAGCTTAGAAGCTTATAACTGTACCAAGAATTCTAGAAGCCATGAGCTTCAGTAGTAGAAAGACTGACTTTTTTCTCACATCCACACTTGTGGAATTAATCTGTTAGCCAGTAAACATTTCATAAGTACCTACTAAGTGCTAGGCATTGTTCTAAGTGCTGAGGATAAGAAAACAACCCCTCCAAAACAAAACAAAACAAAAACCAGATCCTACTGTCTAGGAGCTCAGATTGAGGAGCAACATGCAAAAAACTATGTACAAACAAGTGGGGTATCTTAGAAATCAGTTCAGGACAATAACGTATCAATGAGATTATTGTATGAGTTTTGTATATGTTTTCTTTTAATAACATTTAATTTATGGAATAAAGCAAGCATTTTCATAAGATTAAAAAATATGATTTCATATAAATTTACAAATCATCTCAATAGATTATGATGATCACTAAATCATATCTAATACAGTAGCACACTCAATCACAGAATTTAGTCATGGCTTTAACTACAATCATATCCTCAGCTAGAAAAAATTCTTAAGGAAGTTTAGAAGTTGTCCAGTGGATAAAATAACACGGATAATAATAATGAATACTTAAAAGATACTTACTATGTGTCAGGCAATTATTATATCATTTGATCTTCATAGCAACCCTGAAAGGTAAGTATTATTATTATCCCCATTTTACAAATAAAAAGACTAAGGCAGAGGCTTAGTGACATATCCAACATAACAGAGCTAGTATCTAGAGCTGGATTTGAATTCAACTCTTCATGAGTCTAGGCCCAAAACTGAGCTACCTGCTGCCTAAAAACAAATAAATATTTCTGATTAGAAGATTAAGGAAGGAGTTTCCTGAAAATAGTCTCAAAAATTATTTTTGTATTCCTCTTGCCCAATAGGCCAACAGATGGGTACTACATCAATATGCCTAAGAGGAACATTAATGCCAACAGCTCCAAGTTTGCACCAAACTTCCTTGCCTAAATGGCTACTGTTATCGGAGTCTGAGATTTAACTCACTTCTCTCTGGGTCCATCAGTGGTCTGGTCCACATTATAGGGTTTAAAATCAACCTTCACAGATGTGTTAAGTTGAGAAAGTGGAGAGAGGAAGAGTTCAACATTCTAGGTAGAAGGAATAATATGAGAGAAAATGAAGTAGACATGATCAAAATATAGTAAGTTGGCAAAACTGTGAGAGAGACTTCATATCAATGAATAGTTTAGTTATTTAATGGACAAACCATATTAAATTAGTGTGTGTTGTAAGGGGATGAACTGAGCTAGGAAATCTCTGATCTATTTGATGAGTTCACTTCATCAACCTGATAAAAATCACAGAGTATAGGCATCTAAAGGATGGGGTATAGGGATGACTGTCAGTGATTGATATTTCCTAATGATTGTCTGACAACTCAGGCAATAGAAACTTGTCAGAAAAGACCCTCCTCTTCATTTATTCTTCATAGAGGATCTACCCACTGTTTTGGAGCCCTTCTTAATGTTCTCCCTAGTCCTTCAAGAAATCTCACATTCCTCTCTACTCATACATATCTTTGGTGGTGTCCTGTAAATTGCTTCTCAATTGGAACTATGTTCAAAAAGTTATCAAACTGTGTATACCCTTTGATCTAGGAGTGTTTCTATTGGGCATGTATCCCAAAGAGATCTTAAAGGAGGGAAAGGGACTCACATATGCAAAAATGCTTGTTGCAGCCCTTTCTGTGGTGGCAAGAAACTGGAAACTGAGTGGATGCCCATCAACTGGAGAATGGCTGAATAAATTGTGGTATATGAATGTTATGGAATGTTATTATTCTGTAAGAAATGATGAGAGGGATGATTTCAGAGACGCCTGGAGAGACTTGCATGAATTGATGCTAAGTAAAATGAGCAGAACCATGAGGCATTGTACATGACAATATCAATATTATACAACTATCAATTCTGATGAAGGTAACTCTTAACAACAATAAGATGATTGAAGTCAGTTCCAATGATCTTGTGATAAAGAGAACCATCTACCCCCAAAGAGAGGACTGTGGGAACTAAATGTGGATTACAATATAACATTCCCACTCTTTTTGTTATTGTTTGCTTGCATTTTGTTTTCTTATTCATTTACTTTCTTTTTTTAATCTGATTTTTTTGGGGGGCAAGAGAGTTGTATAAATATATTTATATATATTGGATTTAATATATATTTCAACATATATTGGATTGCTTTCCATCTAGGGGAGGAGGTGGGAGGAAGGAGAAGAAAATCTGAAACACAAAGCTATGCAAAGGTCAATGTTATCAAATTGTCTGTGCTTATGTTTTGAAAACAAAAAGCTTTAAAAATTTAATAAATAAATAAACTGCTTCTAAGCATAAGTCATTAGTAACTAGTTGTACAAGAGACATAAGACAGAACAATTCAAAAGAAATACATTTGGGAACCCCCAGAATGTGCACAGTTAATTCACTAAGAGTCCTCTGTCTTGTCTTCATATATATTACATATACTCAAATAGATGTGGTGTAGGTATATTCTAAAATAATCAGGATCACACCCATTCATACCTGCTCATTCTGTATGACTCTTGCCCATATAGCTCCATAAATTAAACTCATATTTTAAGGTCTACCCAATATAGTGATGAGAGGCAGTAGGGTAGGGGGAAGCATCCTTACTTTCCTTTAGATATTGCTAGGATACCAGTAAAGCGAATTATGTCAAGAGCCCCTCTGTTTTGCTCATACATTTATGTGATGAAGGCTTTTACACTGCTTCTTCTTTGTAATTTTTATTTGTAACATGCTTTCATTCTTGAAGAAAATACTGAGCTTATGATCAAGTAATGAAAATGTTTTACTGGCACCTGAGAATGGACGAGTCCTTCTGTCAGCACTTACTGGCATCCCATTCCTATGGGGGAGGAAGTTGAGATGAAGAGCCCTTTGTTCTCCATGTCATTTATGGGGGAGGGGAGATCAGTTGGCACAATTTCAGTCATTGTATTCAACATGGCATTTCCAAAGGTACATGCATGTGTCTGTCTATCTGTCTTCCTCTCTTTCTCTCTCCTTCCCCCCCCCACTCTGTCTTTCTATATGTGTCTCTTGCTTTTTCTATCTCTCTCTTTCTGTCTCTTTCTCTCTGTGTCTTTGGTCCTACGATTTTTCTCTCTATGATGAACACAATTTAATCATACACATAATGCAGCTGTAATGTTAAAGTATTTTAGTCCATTTAAAATTCATACCCAGACCCCATTTTTGCTAGGTCTAGGGCAAAGGTTTTCCTTCCTTGACCCCTCTACCAAGTGTCAGAATATTACATTTTTCTCCATATGAAACACTTTGAGTTTGTTCTGATTTTGACAACATTATGATAACAAGTGTCAAATGATTTCAAAAAACTTAATTTCTTTTATTGTTATTGAGGTCCTCTCCTCTTTCAAAGTCCAGTCAAAAGATCATCTCATCTCTGAAACTTTCCCTAGTTGGCCATGCTGAAGTAATTACTCCCTTTCCTCTTTTTTTATGGTAACTTTCCATGTCTCCTTTGCCTGTATCATATGCTCTTTTATGTTATAATATCCTATCATGTGTCATAATTGTTTGTGGACTTGTCATTCTGTCTAACAGATCATAAGGTTTCTGAGGGCAGGCAAGGTTTCTGGGTGTGTATGTGTATGTGTGTGTGTGTGTGTGTGTGTGTGTGTGTGTGTGTGTGTGTGTGTGTGTGTTTTGATTTTTATTGCCTACCACTATACCTGGTTACTTGATAAATGTACTGGGCTCTTGATAAATGTTCATAGAATTGAATTGAGGTGTCTAAGGTCAACTTACTCTTTCATTAAACACACACACACACACACACACACACACACACACACACACACACACAGCACATGTTAGAACTACAAAGTTAACCAACTGGTAGGTTTTCCAGCTCTGGATACAGAGTGTTCCATGCTATCATCTTACAAATTCTTGCCAATGAAAGTACCTTTAATCACATAGACATGAAGCATGCAAATAGGTTGGGGAAACAAACAAAACTCTAGCAGCTTTTGCCATCACATACAATCATAAAATTACAGATTTGGAACAATTCTCAGAGGTCAAATTAGAGTTGTTACATGATACCTGAATAATTTGATCTTTCAGTCTCTGAAGAAGTCAAAAGATGAGGAATTCAGTACCCTACAAGGTAGCCTTTTCTACTTTGGAATAATTCTATTATTAGGAAGGAGTTTTTCCCACTTAAAGAATAAACATTTTCTTTTCTCTGTTTAGTCATTTGCTAGGTATTTCATGGCTCTCTGGGGTATACTAGAATGGATCTAACCCATCTCCAACCTAACAGTCTTTCAAATAATTGATCTCTGATTCTCAGTTCAAAATCTGGTCTTCTTTAAGATAAATATCTCCACTTCTTTCAGCTTTTCATTTCCTATGCCTGGAAGGCATTCCTTCCTCGGCTTAGAATCCCAATTTGTTTTAATGGACAGTCCAATTCTCATTTACATGAAGCCTTTCCTGACCACCCCTTCCCCAGTATTGTGTCCACAGCAAAATCAATACAAACCTAACAATACCTATCATATACATATAGCATCCCTCAATAGAATATAGGGACCTTGAAGATGGTTTCAGTTTTGACTTTGTATCCCTAGTATCTTCCATAGTGCCTGGCATATAAAGTTTAAGAAATTCTTCAAAGTGAATTGATTAATTCATTCAATCAATTTGCAGATATCTTGACTTATACTCCCTTCATCATCATAATCATTCTCCCCTGGACATATTATAAGGCTTTATTCTGGGCCTTGTTCTTGTTAACATTTAATATTTTTAAGGTTAAATATTCACTTATCCCAAAACCTCCACTATTCTGAGTGGCTTATTGTTTTAGGGTAAAGATTCTTTTTTGTGTTGTGGAGTCCTTTGGCAGTCTGGTAAAGCTAAGGGACCCCTTCCAGAGGAATTTTTTAAATTTTTAATTGAAGGAAATGCTATTTCAATTAGATGTAAGTCAAAATAAAGATGTAATTTTTTTTCCCCATTCAAGTTCATGAACTCATAACCACCAAACTTTCCATGAGCCCCATGGATTCCAGATTAAAAACCCCTGCTCTATCATTTCAAATTCTTTTATTGTATAAATTTCTACATCATATATATGTCAAATCTAAATCCATATTAAAAGTGCACAGATCAAACTTTTACCATGCTACTTGTTACCTTCATAACTTAAGGATCATAAGATCCAGTATTTAGAGTTAGAAGGAACCTCAGGGTTCATTACCAACCTTTTTGTTTTACCTCTGGGAAAACTGAGACCAGAAGAAATTAAATGACTTGTCCAAGTCACTTATAATATCTGAAAAAATAAAGAAGTAAATAAGTACAATGTTATTTCCACAGCATGCCTATATAGGATAAGTTTAGGTTTCTCTATTTTGTAAATATTTTAGTGCATAGTGAATGCTGCTGAATTATAACTTCTACTTGTTTTTCTCAACTTTTGGTCATTGAATTCTTTTCTTTTGTGAGGTTCTTGGTCAGAATATGAGAGTGAGAGGGGTGACGATGGGGGTATAGGTGAGGTACAATACAGTGAGAGAGGGAAGGAAAGAAGGAAGGAGAAAGGACAGAGAAAGAGAAATAGAAAGGGGAAAGGAAAGATAAGAGAGATGAGGAAAAAGAGGAAGATGAAAGAGAGGGGAGAAAGAGCAAAGAGAGGGCAGAGAAAGAAAGAATAGTAGAGAGAGGGGTAAAAGTGAGAGGGAGGGAGAGAGGAAGAGAAAGAGAAAAAAAAAATCCACATCCCCACTATTTGTAAATCTTCCTTCTGAGGAACAGAGCAGATTGCCTGGATCTTCTGATTGTTGTTCTGGCTCCTGTTTCAGAACTGAACGCACTCCTTCTGCTCCGTCTGTTTCAGTTTTGACAATGCAATGGGTAGAGCTGGAGGAAGTCCCATACATAAGGGTACTCTGAGCTTTGGGTGTGTTTTTTTTTTTTTTGTTTAAATTTTAAATTGAATTTGAATTTAAGAAATAAATTTCTAATTTTTTTCTTCTCACAAGAGAAACATTTTACAATTATTTTACACATTCCCCTTTCTCATGCTACTCTTTTTCATTTCTCTATTTTTTCTGATACTGTTCCTCATACCTGTAATTTCTCCAGCTACCCCTGCCTTCCTTTGAGATTCAAGTCAGGAGTCACCTCCCCCATTAAAGCTACCCTGGCTGCCTTTCTCCACTCCTTACCCCTCCAACACCAGCTGAAAATAATGTCTTTTTCCTTAAGTTTCTCACAACAGTTTGGGTGGACTTCTTTTCAGTTATCATACTCTTTTATCATAGTTATTTCTGCAAAAGTATTTTTAATCTCAACACCCCCCTTAAACTGTATCTGCCTTAAAGACAGGGCCCCATATCCTATGTTTTCCTGGAGTGCCTCACACAGTGCTAAATTGTTGCAGAACAAGAGCATCAATAGCAATAGCAATAGCAATAAAATATTAGCAACAGCATCATCTGTATTAATCCCAAATGATGTATTTCCTCTAAGAATGACTGATGGTACTTTGTCCTAGTGGAAAGAGTGCTAGATTGATAGCACAAAAATTGAATGTGAATTTTAATGTTAATCCTAATGTTGAATTGTATGATCCTGGGCAAAATATTTAACCTTATTTAGCCTCAGTTTCCTTCAGCATAAAGCAGAGATAATATTTGAATTTTATGCCTCAGTTTGTTGTCATACTCTTGAAAGTGCTATATAGGTTTTAGGAACATTGATTTAGAGAGGTGATAAAATTCAACTGGTTCATTCTATAGATGACAAAACTAAGGCTGAGAAGGTAAAGTGATTTGCCTTTCACACTAAGCTGCTAAGTGTCAGAAGTGCTATAAATGTGAGTTACCATTATTAAGAATAAGAAGTTCTTTGTTACAAAGAAAAGTTTTATTCATAGGTGGAGTCATTGAAAACAAATTTTTTCTAAAAAACCGTTAATTTAAAAAGACTAATAAGACTTGATGAAACATGGAAACCATGTTTAGGATAGCAAATGCATATATATATATATATATATACATACATACATATATATGTTACTGTTCTGTTAATCCTAGCTTATTATTATTTATATGTCTCATATAAATCCATTTGCTTAATTCCTAATGATATGTTATAATTCTGTATTAAGATTTTAAAGAATGAGGAGACTAGGCAGATCATCAAGTTCATTAAGTTTTAATAAACTAACTTCCTCTATGAGTCTATTCTCATTCCCTGGTTCCTACATGGGTACCTTAGCTGTGGTATCTTGCTTATAACAATCAGTATTTGCCATAGTGATAGTTTTTTGTTAAACATAGACATTTATCTACATTCTGCTTCTAAGAGTTAGAGTCATTGGTTTCAATCATATTACTTTCTTCCACAATGATAAATTCTCTTATGCCCTTATTTATTTTTTTTAAAAGCTTGAATAGTTCATTTGGGCTATTCCATCTTTTAATGAGACTTTGTAAGAATGGCTCCATAGCTGATTCTAAAGCATGGACTCAGCAGAACTCCCTCCTCAGGGATAAAATACATTCTAGGACCTTAGCACTGCCAAAAATCTAAAGCACACTCCTGCCCAAGAAGAATATTCACAGGACAAAACATTGAAAGGCCAAAGATGGGCCTTTATGGCTTTATGAATACTATTTTGTGAAGCTCAGTTCCTAAATACAATAAAAATGACTCTATTATTCTTTCCCTACTTAAATGAGTTTCCTGAATGAAAGGGCAAGAAGTTGATGTACTCAGCAAGGCTAATAGCTGCTACTATTCTGCTTAGCCTGCTGTACTAACCAAGAGGACTAGTGAAAGGAATATATGTAACTGTAGATAATAGTATTATCCAAAGAAATTATAGTAAAATATTTACTATAGTGATAGCTGTAGGGATAAGATGCTTAGTTATTTGAAATCATGACCAATAAAGAAGATTAGGAAGGCAGAATGTTCCATTCAGCAAGTGATGTTTATTAATTTCTGTTTCCACATAGCTTTGATTGCTGTCCTTAGTTGTTGTAGACGACCAAAATGACATCACTATGTTGGGGTCAAGGTACAGTGTGTCCAACTGTGACTGATTAGACCATTACAAACTCTAAAGGTTCTACCACCAGTCAAGCAGAAATAGTTTATATAAACATCTGTAGTGGAGAAGTCTCTAAAATAGCTTATAATAACAGTGCATCATAATAACACAACATCACAGAGAAATGGTTTTATATTTCATTGAAGAAATGATTCAACATATTTGTTCACGTCATAGTAACTAAGCTGTATAAACAAAATACTATGAACAACCTTAGTATTTTAAGACTAATAAAATTTTGAGACCATTGAATTTCATACGTCAAAGAATTGGGTAACATCTATGTAAAGATGATAGAAAAATAAGATTAAAATAAAAACCATTGACTTTAGAAAGAGTGAGGTTATTGTTGATCTTGAAGGGATCAGCCTCAGATATTGTAAAGCTCAAAAGAGTAAAATCATTATGGAAAAATTTAAAGTATTACGTAAATGGTAGTTATTATGATGATTATCATTCTATTTATTTTGTTTTCCTCATATTTTTCAATGGAGTGCAGACCAAATGATCCTTTATTAGTACTCTCAGCATCAGCATCATCATTATTATAAGTTATTTGTGTTACTTATGTATGTATATATTCACAAAGATTGTCTAAATGCTGCTCTCAGGGATGCATGAACAGATGTTTCTCCAATATTGCATATTCCTTTCTAAGGGAAACTGTGGTTACTGCCTATAAGGCAGCAGGATATTAGGATTATTAGACTGATTGCTCTGTTCTCCTGTGAGAAGCGATACTGGAATCTTAAATTACATCTATCTGTCTCACCCTAAGAGGTAATTATATAGTTCAATGGATAGAGCCCTTAGTCTGGAGTCAGGAGGACCTGAGTTCAAATGCGGCCTCAGACACTTATGAGCTCTATGATCCTGGACAAGTCACTTAGGCTTTGTTTGTCGGAACCCATTAGCTAGAAAACCATCATGAACAGTATTGGTGTGCTATGATCCATCTTTATAAAAAATTGGACATGACTGAATGACAACACAACACTCTAAATATTGTTAGTCTAAGGAAAATTATTTTTAGGCTAAAGTTTCTTTTTTTTTTGGTCACTATCTTTTAAATGGGAAGGAAAATAACTTATATTTAAATACTTAGCCCCATCTCACTAAATTCTAGTTATACAAAATACCATTACAAATAGTGAATAATATAGTGCCTATAAATAGTATAGTGAATAAACTCTTTTAAAAACACTAGTGAGAAAACAGAGAAGTTATACAAATAAGAATATGTCAGAAATGAATGAGCTCTCCCACTGGGAGAGAGAAATTGCAACTCAATCAGGAGAGAGAATTGCCAATTTCAATCAAGGGGAAATTTCCCAAAATCTGTGAGGAAGCTAACTGAAACCCAGGGATATGTTGAGGTGTTGAACTTTCTACATGTCTTCATTCCAAAATTTGTTCTGCTTCTCTTCAGAATTCTCCCTAAAGAAAGTCTGGAAATATATTCCTAGGAAAAGGAAAGGAAAGGAAAAAAGAAAGGAGAAAGGAAAAAAAGGAAAAAGAAAGGAAAGGAAAAAGGAAAAGAAAGAACAGAAGGAAAGGAGAGGAGAGGAGAAGAGAGGAGAAGAGAGGAGAAAAGAGGAGAGGAGAAAGAAAAGGAAAAAGGGAAACTTTCCTATCCTAGGTAGGATACTACCTTCATCCTGATCCAGGCATATAATATTAAATAATTTTTCTCTCTATCAGTAAAGGGAATCTCACCTACACATCAGTTCATAAACTGTCTCAGAATTTTTAAACCCAGGGGACATTCTTATTATTGTAGAAAATTATTTCTATCATGTCAGATGGGAGGGTAGATAAAGAGGGTCTTGGGACAAGTTACTATCTTTTTTTAAGGTGAAAATACTATGTTATGATCCCACATTCCATTCTGAGGGTTCTCTCTCTGGATACAGATGGTTTTCTCCATCACAAGTCTATTGGAATTGGCCAGAATTACCTCATTGTTGAAAAGAGCCAAGTTCATCACAGTTTATCATCACATAATCTTCTTGTTGCTGTGTACAATGTTTTCTTGGTTCCACTTAGACAAGTTACCATCTTGAATACAGAGTAAAAATGAAGAGTGGAGTAGAACTTAATATGTTTCATATTAATAAAAAACATTAAATAGCAATAATAGTTTTTAATAACACCATAGTAAATATAGTTAAGAGAGACAAGCCAGGAAGCTACTTGATGTTTAAGGAACCTTAGACAATGAAACAATAGCAGTATTAATTATGTATGTGCTGAATCATATTAGACCTAAGTATTTACAGGAAAGATAAACGAATCACAAGACATATATTAAAATAATAGGGGAAGATTTCAATTTGTCTCTTTTTGACTTAAAAATATCTAACAGAAAGATAAACAATAAAATAATTTGTTTCTAAACAAAGTGTCTAAGGAGAACACAGATGAATTCTAAAGTACAAGGACTTGCACGTATACTATAGTACATGATGATTCCAAAGGACTCTTAATGAAAAATGCTATCCACCTCTAGATAGAGAACTGATGAGCTTTAAGTATGCTTTGAAACATAATGTTTTCACTTTATTTTTCTGGATTTTTGCAACATGGCAAATAAGGAATTTTTTTATTTTTATTATTTCACATGTATAATGGATGCCATATTGCTTTCTTTCTCAATGAAGGAGGGAAGCTAGGATGAGAGAAATTGGAACTTGAAATGTTAAAAAAAAATTAATGTTAAAAAATAAAAAGACTATTGCTTCTGATATACAAATTATTTGCAAAAAAACAAAAGCAAAAAAGAACTTTACCAAATTCATATTTTTAGATAAATTTAGGAGAGATAAAGCAGAGAAAGAAAATGATAGACAACTATCACTAATTGATGACAATGCAGTTTATGTTGAATAAAATATCAACAAAAAAGATCTATAACAACATATATCTTAAGATTTATTATGATGAGATTGGATTCATATTAATAAAGCAGGTGATTCAAAATTGGGAAAATTATAAATGCAATAAATATCAATAGCAACAATAATTTACATGACATCAATAGATGTAAAATGAACCTCTGAAAAACAAGCATACCGAAAGATAGAGAACATAATAAAAGGATCTTTATTTTATATGATCAAAATGTCTTACAAAAACCAAGGGCTAACATTATTTGTAATAAAGAAACATTTTCTTATTGGGAAATTTTCCCAATAAGATCAGCAATTAAGCAAGGATGCTCATTCTCTACTTTTATTTGACATAGTGTTAGAAATGCTAGCTACAGCAATAAGATTAAACAAGAAATTAAAAATAGGCATAGTCAAAGAGAAATGAAAATTATAATTTTTTTGGCAGATGATATCACAGTTTACTCAGAGAGCTGCAGAGGATTACTGAAAAAATAAAAATTATTGTCTTTAGTAAAATAGTAGGATATAAAATAAATCCACAAAAGTCATTAGATTTTTAATATCTTACTAACTAAATGTAGCAAGAAGAGGTAGGAAGACAAATTCCATTTGGGGTAAAACCAAAATATACCAACTATTTGGGAATTAACCTACCAAGACACAGGTAGAACTTAGGTAACTGAAACCATGAAACAATTTTATAGTAATTAAATAATTAGAGATATACTTATAGTTGAACTATATATATATATATATATATATATATATTTGTCATTTGTCAAGAATTGTCATTTTTGTTATTCAAATTATTTCTAAAACTTTGTTTCTGAGCCAGAGAAAGCAATAAACATTTATATTGTATCAACTACATTCTAAAAACTGTGCTAATGCCTTATAAATATTATTTTATTTAATCCTCAGAACAATTTTGCTAGATAGGTGTTGTGAATTTGAGGAAACTAAAGCAGAGGTTGTGTGACTTGTCCAGAATCACACAGCTACTACATGATTAAAGTCAGGTTTGAAATCAGGTCTTACTGATTCCAGGTCCAGGACTTGCAAAAGATTTATGTCAGAGCATTAGGCAAAATAACAACAAAATTCACTTGCAGGAATAAAAAGTCAAGATTATTAACAGATATGATGAAAATAAACTAGAAGAAATATCTTGGTGCTACTGAATTTCAAATTATTCTGCAAGAGAATAATTATCAAAACTAGTTGTGAATAAAAATAGAAAAGCAACTATTGGGATAAATTAGATAATCAAGTACTAAAAACAAATTCCCATATCAGTCTAAGTATTCCATAAAACCAAGGGTATAAATCACTGAAGAAGGACCTTTTTCATTTGAGAATTTCTGAGACAATAGGAAAACAATTAGGCAAAAAATAAGTTAATATTACCATCATTTACCTTACAATAAATCTTTGTCACACCAAAAAAAAAAAAAAAATTAGAAAATGCACAATTATGGAGGGGTAAAATTTGTAGCCATATTTAAGGTAGAGTTGACTTAATAAAAGATAGCTAGGATAGTTTAATTATATGAAACATAAATGTTTGGGGGTAAATAAAACTAGATTAAAAAAAAAAGAACACTTTGGGAACTTGTATTATATAATTCCAGTATTATCAGGGAATTGACACAAGGAAATAAGATTTAAAACCATTTCTTAATAAAGTAGTCAAAGAACATAAACAACTGTTGGAAATGCAGAGTAAAAAAAAATGTCAGCTCAAAACAGTTCAAATAGTAATCATTAAAATTATTATTTAATCACTAAACTATTAATGACTAAATTATTAATAAACAAAGAAAAATAAAACAGTCCTGATGTTCTCTTTCACAGTTCTCAAGCTAAAAAAATATATAAAGGAGGGGAAATGTCATTGTTGGAAAGATTCTAAGGAAAATAGGCATTTTGAGCTGTGTAATAGATCAATTTCTCTGGAAGATAATTTAGAATTGTGCAAGAGAAGTGTTCAAATATTCCACTGCTGGGACTATATTCCATGAAGGTTATTGGCAGCAAAAGAAGACCCATATGTACAAAAAATGTTCATAGTCACATTTGTCACTAAAAGCTGGAAATAAGATATATGCCTAATGATTGAGAAATGCTTGAATAAACTATGGTATGAAGTATAACAGAATATCACTGTACCTTTAGGAATGGCAATTATGAGGAAGTCGAAAAATCATGGGAAAACTTGTATAAAATGAATCAGAATGACAAAAACAGAGCCAAAAAATGAACATTAAACACAATGTCTAAAAAAAAATAGAGAGGTCATCCATAATGAGGTCCCTTTCTCTTTGATTCCATTCCTCAAAACTGCTCTAAATCATTTCCCATTCTTTCCTTCTTTGCTCTAGTTTCTAAATAAGATGCAGAATCTTTCCTTGACATTACCAATATTTCTAAAATGTATTATCAATTCCATCCCCTCTCCTTTGTTCCAAAAGCTCACACATTTTTCTATCAACTTCAATATTTCTATATTTATTAGTTTCTTTTGTTTTGTCTACATATATATCTTTCTCTTCTATCCTTAAAAAAACAAACAAACAAACAAACAAACAAACAAACAAAATTACCTTCATATGACCCTGTTATAATTCTTTTGCTCTTCTCCCTTTCATGGCTAAAATTTTAGTCCTGTTCACTAGTCTCCTTTTAAGGAAATACTTACCCCTCAAAACCTCATGATCTATCTTTAATATCAGTATTTCAATGAAACTGCTCTCTCCAACTTTAATGTTTTTATTCAGTCATTTTTAGCCATGTCTGATTCTTCATTGACTGGAGTGGTTTGCCATTTCCTATTCTAGCTCATTTTATAGATGAGGAAACTGAGGCAAACAGGGTTAAGTGATTTGCCCAGGATTTAGACTGAGAAAGTATCTAAGTTAGATTTGAACATAGAAAGTTAGGTATTTACTTCCTGATTCCAAACCTGACAGTCTATTCTGCTCTACTTAACTGCTCAATGATCTTTTAATGGCTAAATCAAATGTTTTTTACTGTACTATTTTTTTACTTCTATGAAATTTTGATACTATTGACCACTATTTTTTCTTGTATGCCCTATCCAAAACAGACTTTAATATCTTCTTCCTGAAATACATTCAACTTCCAAATTTCCATGTCTTTGCTGTCAAAACTGTCTATTCAGTAATCCAAGTTCATAGCTAAAATCATTCTTTCCTCCTCTATGTGACTATATTCCATCAGTATGAAACATCTTTCTATATGACATCTTTTAAATCCTTCCCTTTCTCTTCAGTCACATATCTATATCGGGCCATCATCATTTCTCAAAAATACCAGTGTAGTAGCCTCCTTAGCAATCTTTCTGCTTCTACCTCTTCTCTAATCTGACTTCCACACAATGGCCACAAAATTTTTGTAAGGCACAGATTATTTGTGTCACTCCACTACTCAAAACTACTGACTCTATAGTCTAGTATTTGAGGCCCTTAGAGTTCCCATCCTCTTTCCATATTCATTTTCCCTTACTTACTAGTCACCCTTCATACAATGTGTGATCCAGACATACTGAACTACTCCTCAAATTTATATTACTTTTCCCATCTCAGTACCTTCTCTCTGGCTGCTCCTATATCTAAAATGTACTTTCTTTTCATTTTCCCCCTTAGCATCCTTAGCTTTCTTCAATACTCAATTCAGATGCCATTTCCTCTCTGCATCCTGTCCTAATTCTTCCAATTTTTAAACATTTTATTGTTTCCAAAAATAATATGCATTATTAGCCTGTGTCTAGGTTGAAACTTGGTAAAATTTAAGCTCCCAAGCATAAGGATAGTGTGATTTTTGTCTTTATGTCACCTTTTCTTTCCTCAAGCTATGCTTTATGAAACTGTACCTGTGAGATGAAGTCTTAAAATTTTTCATAATTATTGTATAGGTTCACA
This sequence comes from Sminthopsis crassicaudata, assembly GCF_048593235.1. Lineage (NCBI taxonomy): Eukaryota > Metazoa > Chordata > Mammalia > Dasyuromorphia > Dasyuridae > Sminthopsis > Sminthopsis crassicaudata. Next base: position 405,848,437 of record NC_133617.1, read on the forward strand.
ATAATTTAATAATACAGCTTTTAAAAAAATCTGGCCACTGATTTGATTAATTCAGCAAGCATTTATTAAACATTTACTATGTAAACCACACTATGCCGAGTCTTGAGGAAGACAAAATGTATAGAGAAGAAATATAGTTCTTATCCTCATGGAGCTTAGAATTCCAGTAAGGGAGTAAGATGTAAATATAAATAAGTACAAAGTTCAATATTGCATAGTGAATGAATTAGAGAAGTATAAAACAAATTGCAACATGAAGTCTAAAGGAGAAGATTATCACCACCAAGAGAAATCCTGGAATATTTGATGGAGAAGGTGTCATTTGAGTTTATCTTTAAAAGATAGCAATAAAACAAGCAAAGATGGAGAAAGAGGACATTGTAGGCAAAGGGAGCAACAGAAGCAAAGATTAAAAGATAAAAAGCTATATAGAACATATCGGAGAACTGATTCTAGTCCTGTTAGGCTGTCATCTCTCTTATCCCATTTGCTATTTTTTTTCTTGTTCTGCGATTTCATGCTATTCGATTTTTCACATTGGCAGAATTCTGTTGCCTATAATTTCCTTTTAATTCAATAAAATAGTGACCCTTCTACAAATTGGAGCTCTGACTCCAGTGAACTGGTTAGTGGTTTACATGGAAAAAAATTTTCAGAATGAACTTGTCTTACTCAGTGTTCTGTTGTAGTGTAGACAACTACCATTAGTCTGAGAAGCTGAGAATTTAATCCATTGCAAACAATTTTTCTCTGATGAGAAATATATTGGAAAAGCACTGTCCTTGCCACTGGGATTGAAATCAATATGTCTTCAACTTGGACTAAGCATGAGTTTAAGAAATAACAATAGCCAGTTAAATTTAGAGCCCTTGTTCCCTTTAATATCCTCACTTTTGGATTCAATATCCTGGAGCCACAACATAAGAAAGGAACTAGCTGCCACTTTGAACTTTTCAGTACTACACTTTAGCAGTTGCACCCTGTTCCCTTGATGTTGATTAATGGTTACATAGAGCTCATTCAATCCAGTTAACATTTATTAAGTGCTTACTATGTATCAAGGATACTTGATACTAAGTATCAAGGATAAGACAGTACAAACAAAAATTAGCCACGATTTTGAGGAACTTTCAACATGGTCCTATCCAAAATCAAAGCTGACCTTACTGGTGGTGTTTGAAATGCAGGAAGTGGAAGCTTATAGGTTGTAGTAGAAGAGTGCTCAGATGTTTTTCAGAATGGCTGGCTCAGAAAACAAGTAGCAAGAAGAAAGAGAACATTTTTAAAATTACCATAGTAATGTAAAGGAAGCATCAGTGTATGGCAGAAAGAGAAATGGCAATATGGCAGAAAAAAGAAAATAACGCCATGTTCTATAGATGATGGAACAAATAATATTTTCTTGTCTGGAGAAGAGTATAGTCTTATTTAAGAGACTAAATTAAGGTCTAGCATCACCTTATGAGTATTTAAAGAAACCAAGCTTAAGCAGTTTTCATATTGGATACAGAGGAGAAAAACCTCCCTGATTTGGCTTACTTCTAAACTTTGGCCTGGCTCCTTATGCACAGCTCTCTGGAACAGATTATAAGAAAATTTCAGAGTAGAACATTGGAGCTTCATATAAATATGGTAGAGAAAACATGGGGATACTTATAAGAAGTAGAGGAGACATTAGACAAGGGGCAAGGGAAAGTAGGGATGGTGGGGGGGAGCAATCTGTTGGAGATGATGGGATAGAATGAGTTTGCTTATAGTGTAAAGGGGTTAGCTATGGCAAGGTAAAGGGTCTTTTCATGAAACAGTAGGAAGGAGAAGATAATGTTAACTATGAAACAAACAAAAGTATTTTCTTATATAAACAAGTTTATAAACAAATGGTTTTAAGGACGTTAAAAGGAATATTACATAAAATGGGTATACTTATAATAAATCATTTTAATCTTTCCATTAAAGTAGGTACTCCTTCTCTCCATGTCCTTTATCAACTCTTTTATAGCTCAGTAAGGGTCTTAGTGTCTGCTTTAAATAACATAACTTATTATGTTCATTCCATTAGGTGGTCATGGATTGCATTCCCCACTCTCACCAGACCTTTTTTATATGGTCACATTGTTCAGCAAGGAAACTAAATAAACTAATGTGAGTGAAGTCAACCAAAATTTTTTCCCATGTGAAAAAAATGAAAAATTCATGTTTGAAAATATACTAGAAAAGTCACTAAATTGGCTATACCTTTTGATTTAGCAATATCTATCAATAAGCAAGTCAGAAACTAAGAAATGAACTCTGCATATACCAAAATTTTTCTAGCAGCACTATTGTTATACCTTAACAAATGAAAAATGTTACATAGACTTGTACAGAGCATATAGCAAAAAGCAAGAGAACATTTTATATAATTGCATTATAATGTAAAGGAATCATCAGTAAAACAACTCCATGTCCACTAGATGATGGAACCAAATAATATTTCCTTTTATGAATAACAGCATATTCTTAATTACAAGACTAAATTAAAGCCTAGCACCACTTTATGAGTATTTAAAGAAACTAAGCACAGTTTCCATATTATGTACAAAACCTTGCTTTGGCTTACTCCTAAAGTTTGGTCTGGCTCCTTAGGCTGGCTCCTGTTTCTTTGAAACAGATCATAAGAAAATTTCAGAGGAGAGAAAAGGAGTTCCACATAAATATGTTATAACCATCACCCATAGTCAGTCTCTAATGTGTGTTAGATCAGATCTTAAACTGTGGGTTGTAATGCCATATAGGGCCTCATAACTGAATGTGGGGTTTGTAAAATTATGATTTATTATCAATAAATATTTGATTTATAAACCTATTTTATATACCTGTATACCTGGGGTTGTGGAAAATTTTCTTTGGCAAAAGAGAATTGCATGTGAAAAAAGTTTAAGAAGCTCTGTGCTAGATGCTGTCACCTGGGATTAGTGGGTAAGAACCATGATAATTCAATCATCAAAGACTGAAGAGAGGCAGTATGGTGCAGGTACTCTGTTCTGAGTTCTTTCCTCTGCTCCCCTAATACTACTTTATTTGATGATCTTTTTCTGCTACCATAGATTTAATTACCATCTCTGGGGCTGATGATTCTTCAATTTGCTTTTGTTTCCCTCTTCTTTCTGCTTCTCTGATCTCTGGTCTCAAATCTATAACTCCTTTTTAGATATATCAAATTGAACATCTCATGGACATCTTAAACTCAAAATATCCAAAAATAAGCTCATTATCTTTACACTTCATCTTCTTCACCACCATCCTATCTTTCCCCCAGATCAACTCTTTGATGTTTCCTACCTCCATCATCATATCTAATATGTTGTCAAGATCTGTAGATTTCACCTTGCAACATCTGTTGGATACATCCTGTTATCTCTGCCACTTGCCACCTGCCACCATTTTAGTTAAGATCCTCAACACTTCATACTTGGACTATTGCAATATCCTACTGGAGAATCTATCTTCAAGTCTTTTCAATCCATTTTCTATTGGCCACCACAGTGATTTTCTGGAAGCATGTCATCATCTTATTCAATATGCTCCAGTAGCTTCCTATTGCTTCAAAAATCAAATAAAAAATGGTCTGTTTTTGCTTGCATTTTGTTTTCTTACTCATTTTCTTTCTTTTTTGATGTGATTTTTCTTGTGCAGCAAGATAATTGTATAAATATGTTCACATATATTGGATTTAACATATAGTTTAATGTGTGTAACACATATTGGATTTCTTGCCATCTAGGGGGAAAGAGGGGAAAATTTGGAACACAAGACTATACAAGGGTCAATGTTGAAAAATCATTCATGCATATGTTTTGAAAATAAAAAGCTTTAATTAAAAAAAGAAAGAAAAAGAAAAAGATTGCAAATGAACTTGGGGAGGAAGAAAGAAATCATTACTACTACTACTTTGGAAATTTGTGGATGTGCTGGCAGTACCACAGCACAGAAAGCAAGCACCTTGAAATAACTGAACACATGAGAGCCAGCTTCAGAGTACATACATTCTAGTGTGAATACATGTATCTGTATATTGAAATCTGACCCACAATTCCAGGGATTCCTACTACCAAGTGACCATTGGAACACAAGGCTTTCTATACCCTCCTAACACTTTCCTCTCCCAGTCCAGAGTTATTCTCAATTTGGTCACCAATGCTGCTACTAATTCAATTTCACAGCAGGTGAAAAAGATACTGTGGTTTTCATTAAGGGAGCAACTGGCCAGCTGATTTGGCCATGGTGGGATTAGCAACAGAGAGACCTGGTTTTCAGGAAAGGGATGATGTGACACAGCAGCAGCATCAAGTGGTTGGTTTGGCGATGGGTGATTGCTAAAAATACTCTCTGCTGTGCTGTTGTAGGGATGTTCTTTGCACGTGTCCACATGATGCCCCCCGGGTGTCAGTGACTCACCAATTTAGGTTCCAGTTGGACCCTTTCTCTCTCTTTTACAAGGCAGCCAGCCTAGTCAGCTGAAGCAAAAGTCTGATTGTGTGGATGACCCCATTCACGAGGTGGATCTGGGCATTTGACTTGAGTTAGCAGCTGTGGTTTAGTAGACGCTGAGGTCTGCATATCTACCGAGCTGACAAAAGTAATCCTAGAAGCCACAGGTAGGAGTTTGCCCCAACAGAATATGCAGTGCTTGGGGGATTAAGAAGGGAAAGACCTTCTGAAATCCCTCTATCCTGTCTTTATACCAAGGCACAAGATGTGGCCCAAGTAGAGTTTTACAAAATTGCCCTTAAGGGCTCAGGCAAAGCCAGATTTACTAGTCAGCTGAGTAGGAGACTTTCCATATGAGGGTGTAATCCTTTCAATCACCCAATGGATAATGACTTGTTTACTACCCTATTGTTCACTACCTGAAATTATACAATTAGAAAATTATTCTTAAGGGGTTATGGGAAAAGACCCCTGTTAAAAAGCAAATACTCCTGAAGAGCATAGTACATTAATCAATAAATTAATTTTATTATTAATATTTAATTAATAACATTATTATCAACAGGTTAACCAATAAGCATTTAGTAAGCGCCTACAATTTGTCAGATTTAGTGCTAAGTGCCAGAGATACAATAGAGGCAAAAAAAAACAAAACAGTAATTGCCCTCAAAGATCAAATGTTCTAATGGAAAAGACAACATGTAAATAAACAGGTACATATAAGACTATATAAAGTAGAGAGAAAAGCCACCAAAAGTGTAGGGTAAAACTGGGGCATCAAGAAAGACCTTCTGCTGGAGTTGTGATTTGAAATGAATCTTTAAGAAAGCCAGAGAAACTAAAAGAATGAGATGAAGGGACAGCACATCCCAGGCAGGCATGGGTATTAGTGTGAAAAGGCACAGAAAGGGAGATAGGATGTTGTATTTGAGGAAATGCAAGTTGGCCTTTGTAACTAAGTTGTTGAATACGTGGAGGGAAGGTGTAAAAAAGTTAGAAAGAGGCCCGGTTATAATAGAAGTAGACAGCTTTAAATGCCAAACAGTAGCCTTTATATTTGATCTTGGAGGCAACAGGGAAGCAGGGGAGTTAGTGGGATGGAGTACGGTGGTAGTGGTGGTGAGAAGGACATGGTCAATCCTGGGAGTTAAAATAGTTATCAAAGAAAATGATGGATTAGAATGAGAAGAGACATGAGGCAGGGAGACCAGTTAGAAAGCTATTACAGTAGTCCCAGTGGAGAGGAAAGGAAGGATTGAACAAGAGTTGTGACTCTGTGAGTGGGAAGGAAGGGATGTAGAGAAGATATTACTGGCTACCATTAATTGCTTTTCTACTAACCAATAACTGAAAGCAAGATGTTTAGTATAGGGCAAGTAGGTGACACAATGGATAGAGTATAGACCTAAAATAAGGAAAACTGAGTCTTCCATTAGTAACCAAGAATTAAGATCTGATGGAGGAGAAAAATGTGAATCCACTTTAAACCTATGAACCTATCAGTGATCCAAAAACCATAAGGTGAAAGTGATTTGAAAGGTAAGAAGAATTCTTGAGCTATGGTATGTTAGCAATATAATATCTCCTTCAAGAGAAAGAATGATGTAGTAGGGGGGAAAAAAAGAACTTGGAGTAAGGAAATCTGAATTCAAGTGCCAATTCTGACACTAGCTGTGTGACCAGGGGCAAATCATTTTACCTCCCTGAATCTCACTTTCCCCACCTGCAAAAGAGAATAATTAATTTTGCATTGTTTACCTTATATAGTTATTGTGAACAAAAAAGTTTGCAAATTTTAAATAAGTACTATGGAAATGTGATGTATCATCATGTAGATTGTGTCTCAGCCAGTAATCACTTCAAGATTGTTCTTATTTGTGCTTTTATTTTTTATTTTTGCCAAACTACAGATGAAACATCCTGAGAGATAAAGGTCTTTTCCAGATGGAAAACTGCACTAGCAAAACTTATTTTGAGAACCAGAGAGGGAGATGAACTTTGGTCCATTGGCATGCAATTAAAAAGAGAATTTGCCTAAGGGCAGGGAAGTGGGAAAGATTTGGTCCAAACCAAAAGAGAGATCCAAATGAGTAAACAAAAAGCCAATTGAGGTCAAAGCTAAGGTTTTACAACATTATGAAATAAGTCTAAAAGCAGAAAAAGTCCAAAGCAGGGGAAATTAGGAAGAGCAAACGATTCACATGAATGAGATGTGGGCCATGGTTAGAATTAAATACATTAAGGCTTAGTGAATGGACTTAGTGCTGGACTTGGATTCCAGGATATCTGGATTTAAATTATATCTGAGTGGTGTGAGCCTGGACAATTCCCTTAACTTCTCTCAAACTCATTTTTTTTCATCCATAAAATGCAGACAATAATAGTACCTACCTCATTATTATTATTGTGAGATTATTGTGAGGATCAAATGATATTTTGAAGTGCTTTACAAAATGTGTACTATATAAATGGTAGCTATGATAATGATAAGTAGGATGAAGATGAAGTACTGGCAACTGACAATTTGTCTCAGGAAAAAATTTATCCAACACAGGTTAATTTGGAACTATGTTAGTAATGGTGCTGACTATCCTTCACTCAACTGTTGACTGTTCAGCAGGAGACCCAGACATGGTGCATTTTTTAGTAGTACAGTATGAGTTAGGAAGTGATATTTTAGGCCAGGGAGATTTAAGTATGTTCTAAATAAATAAGCAACTCAGACCTAAATAGGAGATGTGGGCATTTAATTTAGGTGTCTTAATGGAAGCTTGGGCAGGGCATTTTAAAAACTAGGAAGTTTATATTTTCTCTAAGAAGTTAGCCTGGGTAAAAAGTCTGTTCCAAAATTTTGAAATCTTGAAATTTCTCTTAGATTCCTGGCATTTTGCATATTCTGACCCACCCTTTGGGCAATGGATAGAATTGAATTCAAATTTAGCACTTACCAGCCATGTGACCCTAAGCAAGTCACTAAACTCTGTTTGTCTCTATTCCTCATCTGTAAATGAACTAACAAAGGAAATGGCAAGTGAGTCCAGTATCTTTGCCAAGAAAATCCTAAATGGAGTCATGAAGAGTTAATATGAGGGGAAAACCCTCTGATCTCTGAGGGATGCTTCTATATCTACATCTATAATATTGTAATAAGATGGGCTTGCCTCACTGTATTTTCTAAACTATTCTTGCATCATTTCTACTAAAGTCCCATATGATTTCTAGGTTCTCCCCATCAAGATGGGAAGAGAATAATGCCTGCTCTACCAATCAATCTGTCAAAATGTTTCAGCTGTGACCAATTCTTTGTGATCCTATTTGGAGTTTTCTTGGCAGAGATACTGCAGTGGTTTGACATTTTTTCCTCCAGCTTTTTTTCAGATAAGGAAACTGAGGCAAACAGGGTTAAGTGACTTGTCCAAGATCACACAGATAGGAAGTGTCTGAAGCCACATTTGAATTCAGGAAGATGAGCCTTCCTGACTCCAGATCTGGCATTCTATCTACTGTGCCACTTGCTTTCCAACAACAACAACAACAAATATGCCAGATGTTGTGTAAAGCAATAGAGATAGACTATAAAGAATGAAACACTATTCTCACAAGTATTGTGGTTTAGGAGAACAATCCTTAGTCCCAAAAGATGTGCTTAGGGTTCAGCACCAAATGTTGAGTTTGGTCAAAATTCACAATGGTCATTCTCTTTGGCAAAAAGTAGATTTATTTAAGAGAAGAGGTTACAGACATGGAAAGATACAATAGACATCAGAGTGGTATAGAATTAGCAAGGAAAGGTGTTTTAACAATTAATGATGGAAACGTCCCCTAGCAGAACTCATAATTAACCTGAAGAAAGGGAATACCCCATGAGATTGGAGCATGTCCCTAGATGGCAGGCTAAATCCATAGAGGAATTTAACACCCTAAAAAAAGTTAGGTATAAGGAGAAAAACATCACAAGCCATGGTGGAGGTGAAATGAGAGACACCATGAAGCATGGGAGGAGAAGCAAAAAGATACCATGAGACAAAGTACTGGGGTGGACTATAATCCAAAGAGAGATTCAGGAAAGATGCTGTGAGTCATGGACAAATTTATAAAGGAAATTCAACCTCAAGGGTTTGACATAACTGGAATTTCTGATCTAAGTTAGTAAGGTGGGGCCACCCACAACTTCCACAGAGGATGGGACCATGAGACTAAACTAATCTCTATTCCTGTCTGCCCCAGAGAGCAATTCCATCAATACTCCAGTGCTCCTCTGCCAACTGCACCCAGTTACTGAGGACCTCATCACAAGGACTTTACATTCTAAAGCTTATGAAGTTTATACCAAAGGCCATTCCATATCAGTGTATGATATCAGAATATAATACCAAATTTCTGCCTTCCAAAGGAATATCTTACTTTCTACTCTCTGTGTGATGTTGGGCAGCAAGTCACTTCCCTTGGTCTCTATTTCCTCTCCAATAAAATGGCAAGGTTGTTCTAGATAACTTCCAAAATCCCTTTCAGTTCTAAACCTATGATCTTGCTCCTGATTTAATATGGCTATTTGATCATATGATTTCCTTGATGAGGCTGATTTGCAAATACATGTTTTATTTACAGCTTGAATTATGAAAAAGCTTTTCTCCTAAACAGTCTCACTTGTAAAAACCCCGTGAATCCTTCTCAAATGGAGCAGACAGCTGAGCCTAGACACAGTTCTGCTACATGATACAGAACACTCTGTGTGGATCACATGGCCTCTCAGCTCTCACCACCTGCCCCTGGATGGGTTCCCTCTTCCTGGCAAACTACTCTGGAGTTTTTGGCCTATAGAACCAGCAGAGTGGATGAGGACAAAGAGGCAGAGGGAGATGCAGCAGGTCAAAATAGCTTGGGTTCCAACCTCTTCCAATATTAAAAAATAGCTCAATCCCTCCTGTTGCTTCAGAGGGATTACCCAGTAAGCAAAGGCTAATAGTGCTTGAAAGTGACGCGGAATTATGACAATCCTGGTTGTATTTCAGTCATCTGATCACAAGAACTAGAGATCATTTTTCATAGATGTACAAGACTCCATAGAAGAAGTTCCCTGGAAGCCAGTTAAATAATCCAATATTACTCCTAGTGGAGAGGGTGGGAACCATGTATCATCATGGATTAATATTATAAACAAAATGGGGAGAATACAATGTTTTTTTTAAATTACAATAAAGAAATAAAGTAAAAAGAAAATGCTTCTGGCAGAAAATGGACTCCAGATAATACAGATTTGTACTGTCTTATAAGAATGAATCAGCCAAAACAAGATCCACTGGCCACTTTCGACAACATTGATTAAATTCTGTGTATTGAACCAAAGCATCAATTTTCCTGTACCCTATCCTGCTGTGATCAGTAGTCTAGTTCACAATATAGAGAAGCTATGTTTATATGTTTTCCATTGGTTTTGCTTGAATTATAATAGAAGTTTTCTGTATAACTGGAAAGATTGTCCCTTCAGAGAATTAAAGGCCAATCTTAGTTTTGGGGGGCAGGTAGGAGAAAATTGGAGGGGGATAGTGGGGAAGTCAGGATCTGGACCATTTTGTAAATGTGGAGAATTGGTGCTTATACCCTTTACACCAATGCAGATTGGTGAGTAATCTATAAATCATAGCCTTAAGAAATTCTCAGGGAAGCACTGATCTTTTTTTTTTAATAGTATTTTATTTTTCCAAATACATGCAAAGATAGTTTTCAACATTCACCTTTGTAAAACTTTGTTCCAAAAATTTTCTCTCTCTCTCCTTTCCCACCCCCTTCCCTAGAGAGCAAATAATTAATATAGCTTAAACATGTGCAATTCTTCTAAACATATTTCCATATTTGTCATGCTGCACGAAAAAGTCAGAACAAAAGGGAAATAAAAAATGATAAAGAAAAATAAAACTAAGCAAACTAACAGCTCAAATCCCTCATTTTAGATATGAGGAAACTATTTTCATATGTGACTTGACCAAGGTCCCACAATAATAAGTAGCAGAGCCAAGGTTTGATTCCAGGTTCTGTGCCTCCAAATCCTGTACTTTTTTCATTGTCTCCAATTTATCTCATAAGAATCTCATTTATACATAAGTGTTTGTATATTATTCCTTCTTCCCACCCCCTTAAACTGTAAGCTTCTTGACAGTAGGAAGTATATGGTTTGTTTTGTTTGTTTATTTGTCTTTCTTTGTTTTCCCAGTGCTTAGCATATTTGGCCCATGGTAGATATTTAATAAATGTTAGTTGATTATATATGTGCCACAATGACTTAAATGACTTGCTTATGAGCATACAGCTACAAATAACATGTGTCCATAACAGGACTTAACACTCAGTTCTCCCTGAACTCCAAGGCTAGTTTTCTACCCACTATTATTTGCTGCCTCTGCAAAGTTCATTCTGTTGAACCATCCATCCTGAAAGGATTTGAAGACCCAGAAAAGAACATTGAAATAGAAATGATGTAGTTGAGGGTGTAGGAATTGCTAACAGGAAACTGTTATCTGAGAAAAGTGAGACACTCCCCTAAGATAAGTAAGAGGAAAAATAACTGCTCTTGATTAATTCACATAATCTTGGGTACTAAAGAATTGGCCCAAACTAGCCTTATTTCCTTTTTTTTTTTTTTTTTTTTTTTTGGACAATGTTATTAAATTAATAGATCAAAAAATGCTGTTATTATTTTCTAGATTTTAGCAAAGCAAATAAAACATGTGATGAATTATTTCATCATATTCTTGTGGGAAAGATGGAGAAATGTAACAGACAGTAATGGTGGAAACTGCTCAAGCAAACTTTGGATGACCACTTTCTGGATGCAATGTGTTTTGGATATAATTACGATTCTTCTACTATGCATGGGCTGGACTACCTGCTGACAGAGGTTCCTTCCAACCCTGAAAATCTGTGATTCTGAATTGTTTATCCCTCATTATTTTGAAAAAGTGCACTTCCAATGTAACTGTGTTTTAAGATTCCGAGGATCAAGAAGGCAAAAAGAGGCAAAAATAGTAGCCATAGTCATGTTTGTTCCCCTTGCCATTGTCTGAATAAATTTGTGATAGTCAAATCATATTCCCTATGTGTTAGGTTCTTGGATATTTGAGCAAAAAGGATGAATATGAATGAGTGAATTAAAACTTTATTAAGCACTTACTATATGTAAAATATTGTACTAAGTACTGAGACCACAAATAAAAAACACGATAGTCCATGATCTCCAGAAGTTTACATTCTAATGGGAGAAAAACTACATGTGGAAGGTTTCAATTTCAATCAGATGGAAAGTTCCTGTGGTTTTTAATGTGGAGCTAATACCTTTTCTTTAATGTCATTTAAACCGATAAAATATTTGATATTAATTTGACAGTGCCAAAGATTGGCAAAGAGCTTTCTTTTCTCGATCTTAAGTAGCTTGGCTATAGCATCTGCAGGAACAATTGCCAGGATGTATTTTCCATAGGGGTTGCTTCCTGGGATGATAACTGATGACTGAAGGCCATGGGCTGGAAACATTGCTGTTCACAAGGCTTAGGATTCAGGTTCTTGGAGTTCTGACCCATTGGATCAGAATCTCTTGAAGATGATGCTCAAGATGGTGTAATGGCTTACCTAAGAGCTGAAGCAATCCTTTTCAGCATAGGATTTCAAGGATAGATAGGTAAGTAAACCAGACCTGGAGTTGACAATCTTAATCTTTCAGTATCTAATGGAAACAGAAACAACCTTGGTGGGGAAGCCTAGCATGGTACTCATTCAGTATTGCAGGGATGTTGATTGTTCCCTGAAAGACTGCTTGCTTGCATCTTTAGCAAGCATCATTAATGGTGGTTTTCACATTTAGAATGCATCTGGAGTGAAAGAAAATGAAAGGTACATTTTCATCTAATGAATTTAATGATTTCTCCCATGTGGAGCTTGGGAGGCTGAAGGTTTGCCCTCAACCTAATTTTTTTTCCTCCTTGTCTTCAGGATTTGGAATTTAAAAGTGAGTGAAATGTTGCAATTTTTAATTCCTGAATATTTTTATAACTTTTATTAATCTTTTCTCCAATCCTATTAAACTGTTAAGCTAGAATTATTGTAGCCTGAGTATCTAGAACAAAAAGCTAAGCCTGAAATAAAAAGAAGGGGTTGGCAGATTTCAACCCATATGTAGCACTATTTTCACCTATGTTAAGTTTCATCATGTTAGATTAAGCTCCATTTCTACCCAATAGATGTCTATTACCCAGTTATATAGATATATCACCCAGTTTTTAGCAATTCCTCCCAGCTTCTTGCATGTATATATATATATATATATATATATATATATATATATATATATATATATATATATATATATCCACATATATATATATCTTTATGTCTGCACATATTTAAGAATGTCTTTAGAGAATTGTGTTTGTGTGTGTGTGTGTGTGTTGTGTTGGAGTAGTAGTGACTCAAATCTGCTGTAAGTATCTGCATGACGCAAAGTTTGGGTAAAAGGAAACATTTCTTTTTTTGTGATAACATGGGCTCAGAAGAAAGATCGTTTAAAACTTCCAAGGGCAAAGCAAAGCAAAACTTTTCTTGAAATTCTTCATTGATGTGCTGTTGCTTTAGAAAATATCCCCTGTGCCAGGATGGCTCATTAGCCAGCCATTGCTTTGGCATGGGACATGAAATAAGGCTCACCCAGCAGGGACTACAAAATTCAGAGTGAAAAAGCAGTTGATGCTTGATAGTGTTTTGGATCTTGTAGTAATCTAAAAATATCTTTGAATATATGCACATATGTGGTCCTTCTGTAATCAGAACATCTGGGGAAATGATCAAATGTTCTCATTTTAATTTGTCTATAACTTTATGAGAGTTCTTTGGATTCATCCTCACATAAATTTTACCAGAACATTGGAGCTGAGGTTAAGGGATGCTCATCACTCCAAAGACCTGAAATCCTCATCGAAGGTAAGTCTTCAGACTGCACATAGGAGTGATGTATTTCTGGGAACTTTTTCCTAAAAGAAGAGGAAGAAGTATTGTGTATAGGTACAAATAATTTCTGTCAAATCTAGAATGACCTCTCAGCTGTGTACTTAATTAAATTGCAAATAATTATGGTTATGCAAAGATCAGTATTGGTGGAATGTATGATTATATATCAATTTCATCAAAAAACACATTATTTTCCTTGGAAGGAAGAAATGTATAAAAATAAATTTTGGTATTGTCCTAAGTAGAAATTCATGATAAGAGGTTTTAATTGCTTTAGCATAAGAAGAATAAAGTACATTTGTTGCAAGACAAGAGAGCAGTGATAGGAACTGTTTTCAGTGAAATAGTTCCAGCTTCCCAGGCTTAAAACCTGGGAGTCTTCCCCTCCTCCCATTTACACTTCTTCGCTCCCCACATCCAGTCTGTCACAAAGTCTGGTTATTTCTTTATTTGAAATGAAGTTTGATTTCTTCTCTCCCTTCATTTTCACTGCCACCCCCATAGGAGAGGCTTTTATTAATCTGAATTATTTCAATAGATCATTCAGTAACTAAGCTTCAGGTTTCCCCCTTTCCATTACGGTTTGTTCAGTTTTGTGAGTATAACTTTCGCGAAACTTTTAATATGTCATTTCCTTGTTATCTTGCTAATGATTTTTAGTCTGAACTCTACAGCCTGTCTTTCAAGGCCCCCCATAACATGGCTCTATTCTATCTTCCCAATTTTACTTTCCATATCTCCTCACCATACACTATCTTCTCCAATCAAATCAGTCTCTTAATTTTCCCTTGCATAGCACTCTGAGTCATCGTTCTGAGCACACATATCAAGTGTGCTGCCTACAAAGACCCTTAGCTTCCCCCTCCACTGCCCAATGACTCTTTTATCCCTGCCATCCAATCGAACCCTTCTTTATAATAAATCTGAAAATTTGAGTAAAGCTAATTAATATGTTGAAAATATATGAAAAAAAATGATGATTTATGGCTATAGTTCATTACTTCTTGTCAAGACATAGGATATGTGGTTCTTTAGATCTTTTGTCACATGAACAACTTTTCAGCTATGATTTGACCATCTTATAATTAGGTAGTTGATTTTTTAAATCCATTTGTAAAATTTAGTTGCATCAATATTTTATTAAATTCAGTTAATTTTTCAAGCCTATTGAAATATATTAATATTCTAATTCTGTCATATTAATAGTTAGTCTTTATATAACACATTAAAGTATATAAAACTTTGCAAATATCATCTCAATTGTATAGCTCACAACAACCCTTTGGGGTAGGAACTAATATTATCCCCATTTTACAGATGAGGAAATGAAGTAGACAGAAATTAGCTTCCCCAGCATCACACAAGTAGTTGGTGACTGAAAGCAAATTTGAACTCAGGGTCTTCTTGATTCCAGATCCAATTCTCTATCCACTGCACCACCTAGTGGCTGATCCAAAAGCTCATCATCATCCTAAGTATTAACTTTCCCTCTTAGTTTCAAATTGTCCAAAAATTTGATAAGTCATTGAAAAAAAAAAAGGGAGGAGTTCAAGACTGGTACCTTGTGAGCTATCATTAGAGACCCCTTCCCTACTTTGACATCAACTCATTAATCAACTTTCTTTAAATTCAGTTTTTCCACCAGTTCAAAATCCACCTAATTATATTAACATCCAAGCCACATCTTTCCATTTCATCCTTAAAGATATCATTAAAGATTTAAACAAATATTTTGGTAAAATCTAAGTATCATTACATCTGTGGCATTAGGGAAAGCTGGAATAGGTACAAAAGGATACCTAAACTGAACAGTTTCAAGATGAACTTTAACAAAAAAAAAAAAAAAAAAAAAAAAAAAAAAAAAATTAAATACAGAAATTAAATTGGACAAAAGGTATAGGATATAAAACTAGTTTGGTTGACAGCCGAGGAGGTAATAAAATGTAATATACCTCAGTTACTGATTCTATCAAGATAACAAGATGAATAAAGAATGGACTAAAATATATAAGGTAACCTGGATTAGTTTAGGCTATATCTGTATAATATTTTTGAGGTGATGCCCAGGAAGATGAGGACAGAAATATTGAACTCCATACTGTTGCCTACAATTATCTACACAACATGGTGTCAATTCACTTGTTCATGATGAACCATATTGGTTCACAGGGAACATATTCTCCTTTACTAGATAATAGAATATCTTTTTAACCATCTACTTGCAATATCTACTTTCTTCTATTTTAGGAAATTCAAAACATCTGTTCCTTTCTATTTTTGTGAGACTTCTTACTAAGCTATAAAATCTTCCCAAATCACCAATAACAGTTGAATATTAGCAAGTCCTTTTTCACTAGTTTTAGCTGTTTTAATTCTTGTCAGATTACTTGGACTCATTTAAAGTAACTAGATCTTGACTTACTATTTCCTCTTATGTACTGGTTTCAGTTCTCTCTTAACTTGTTTTATTCTATCCCTTTCATTCTGAAGATCATTTTCCTTGATAGATAAAAACAAAAGCAAAATAGAATGAAATGCAGTTCCATAAACATTCAATAGGATGTCAACTCCTCAAGATTAGGGACTGTTGGACTTTGAAGCCTTGGAGGCAGACAGCTGCTTGAGCTCTGTGTTTTCTCTCAGGACTTACTTCATGACAAGCCTCGGAATTAATGATCGACTGGAAAAGAATCCCACAAATAAACACCAACAGAAGACAGCCTTGAAATTCTCCAGAGAAGGTCTGTGTTTGCTCTAGGAAGGGTCGGACAGACTGGGTGCAGACTGAGGGCAGGCAGCTAGAACAAGACAAGCAGCTCACACAGCTGGACCAGAGGGGGTAGGGTGCGATCTCTTCCATTTCTGGGAAGACATTTATCCCAATGTGGATGTTCCGTCTTGGCAGCAAGCCAGGAGAAGTGGAGAAGGTGTAAACACCAGAGGTAAAGAATAAAACCCTGGAAAGCTAGCATCTCTCGGGACCCAGCCACTCCCACCCCCACCCCCACCCAGAGTGACTCAGAGCATTCTTAGATCCTCAGTGCAGAAGCGGTGAAGCCATGGCTGTCCTGTAAGTACCTAGCTGCTGTCTCCTGTAGTCTGTAGAGGAAGCCCAGTAACACCATTCAGCCCATTCCCCCAAAAAAAACAGACCAATTGTTTCTCTTGTCAATTTGTTTTCTTTGATTTCTGCTCTGACAAAATGAACAAAAAATTTAAAAGGGTTCTAACCATTGACAGCTTCTGTATGGAGAGAGAGCAGACTTCAAATACTGAGGAGACCAAAAGCAGATTGTCTCCAAAGGATCCCCTAAGGGGGATATGACCTGCTCCTCAATACAAAAGAATCTCATAGAGGAAATCAAAAAGGCTCTCACAAAAGAGCTAGAAGCGAAATGGGAAAAGGAAAAGGAAGCTTGGCAAGAGAGCCTGGAGAAGCTATCCAGAGTGGATAAAGAGAGCAAATCATTGAGAAATAAAATTAGTGAATTAGAAAAGGTAAACAACTCCAAGGAAAACAGGATTAATGAGCTGGAAAAAGAAAACAGCTCTCTAAAAAATAAAATGCATGAAATGGAAAAAAATTCCATAGAACAGAAAAATTCAATTGGACAATTACAAAAAAGATATTTAAAAAGTGAATGAAGAAAATACATCATTAAAAATTAGAATGGAACAAGTAGAAATGAATGACTCAAGGAGAAACCAAGAAGTAGTCAAGCAAAACCAGAAAAATGAAACAATTGAAAAGAATGTCAGGTACCTTATTGGAAAGACAACAGACCTGGAAAACAGATTCAGGAAAGACAATTTGAGAATAATTGGACTCTGAAAAATGTGAGGAAAAAAAGAGCCTGGACACATTTTCCAGGAAATTATCAAAGAGAACTGCCCAGATGTTTTGGAAACAGAGGGTAAAATAGACATTGAAAAAAATTCATCGATCACCTACTGAAAGGGACCCTAAAATTGAAACGCTAAGAAATATAGTGGCCAAGTTCAAGAACCATCAGACAAAGGAAAAAATACTGGAAGCTGCTTGAAAAAAAGCAATTCCCAGATATGGAGAAGCCACAATAAGGATAACCCAGGATCTAGCAGCATCCACATTAAAAGAACGAAGGGCCTGGAATATGATATTCTGAAAGGCTAAGGAACTTGGTATGCAGCCAAGAATAACTTACCCAGCAAAAATGAGCATCATTTTCCAGTGAAGAAGATGGACATTTAATGAAATAAATGAACTCCATCTATTCTTGATGAAAAAAAACAGATCTACACAAAATATTTGATCTTCAAATACAGAACTCAAGAGATTTCTAAAAAGGTAAAAAGAAATCTTGAGAACTATATTTCTTCCATAAAGATATGTAAAGAACACATGTATAATTTGTCCTAGAAACTAGAGGTGAAAAGGAAATTATATCATAAAAAAGGGTAAAGTGGTGGTACTACATCTCATGAAGAGGCAAAGGTAACCTATTCTATCTGAGAGAAAGAAAGGAGGGAGATGAACATAGTGTGTATCAATAGACATATTCGATTTATGGTGAAACTTCTTCCACTTCATTGAAAAGTGAGAGGGAAGGAGTAAGCTAAGGGGAAGGGAATACAGAAATTGTGAGGAAAAAGGGGTAAAAGAGGAAGAGGAACTTTAAGGTGGGGGAGGGATACTAAAAAGGGAGGGCTGTGAAAAGCAAGTGGTGTTCACAAGCTTAATACTGGCTAGGGGGGTAAGAGGGAAGGAAAGGAGAAAAGCATAAGCAAGGGTTAACAGGATGGCAAGCACTATAGAATTAGTCATTCTAACCATAAACGTGAATGGGATAAACTCCCTCATGAAAAAGAAGCAGTTAGCAGACTGGATTAAAAGCCAGAATCCCACTATATATTGCTTACAGGAAACACACCTGAAGCAGAGTGATACATTCAAAATAAAAGTAAAAGGGTGGAGCAGTATCTACCATGCTTCAGGTGAAGCCAAAAAAACAGGGGTAGCCATCCTCATCTCAGATCAAGCAAAAACAAAAATTGATCTAATTAAAAGAGATAAGGAAGGGCATTATATCCTGCTAAAGGGTAGCATAGATAATGAAGCAGTATTAAACATATACGCACCAAGTGGTACAGCATCTAAATTCTTAAAAGAGAAATTAAGAGAGCTGCAAAAAGAAATAGATAGCAAAACTATAATATTGGGAGGTCTCAACTTAGCACTCTCAGAATTAGATAAACCAAACCACAAAATAAATAAGAAAGTCAAAGAGGTAAATAGAATACTAG
This sequence comes from Sminthopsis crassicaudata, assembly GCF_048593235.1. Lineage (NCBI taxonomy): Eukaryota > Metazoa > Chordata > Mammalia > Dasyuromorphia > Dasyuridae > Sminthopsis > Sminthopsis crassicaudata. Next base: position 405,867,184 of record NC_133617.1, read on the forward strand.
AAAAGTTTGATATGACAGATCTTTGGCAAAAACTAAATGGAGACAGAAAGGAGTACACTTTCTTCTCAGCAGTTCATGGAACCTATACAAATATTGATCATATACTAGGACATCAAAACCTCAAAATCAAATGCAGTAAGGCAGAAATAATAAATGCATCCTTTTCAGACCACAATGCAATGAAAATTACATTTAATAAAAAAGCCAGGGGAAAATAGACCAAAAAATAATTGGAAACTAAATAATCTTATACTAAAGAATGATTGGGTAAAACAGCAACTCATAGACATAATTAATAACTTCACCCAAGAAAATGACAGTAATGAGATATCATAGCAAAATGTGTGGGATATAGCCAAAGCAGTAATAAGGGGAAGTTTTTAATCTCTACAGGCCTACTTGCATAAAATAGAGAAAGAGAGGGTCAACAAATTGGGCTTACAATTAAAATTGCTAGAAAAGGAACAAATTAAAAACCCCCAGACAAACACGAAACTTGAAATTCTAAAAATAAAAGGTGAGATTAATAAAATTGAAAGTTAAAAAAAAAACTATTGAATTAATTAATAAAAATAAGAGTTGGTTCTATGAAAAACCAACAAAATAGACAAACCCTTAGTAAATCTGATTTTAAAAAAAGAAAGGAAATAGGAAAAGCAAATTGTTAGTCTTGAAAATGAAAAGGAAGAACTCACCACTAATGAAGAGGAAATTAGAACAATAGTTAGGAGCTACTTTGCTCAACTTTATGCCAATAAATTCGATAACTTAAATGAAATGGAAGAATACCTTCAAAAATATAGCTTGCTCAGATTAACAGAAGAAGAAGTAAATAGTCTAAATAGTCCCATTTCAGAAAAAGAAATAGAACAAGCTATTAACCAACTTCCCAAGAAAAAATCCCCAGGACCAGATGGATTTACATGTGAATTCTACCAAACATTCAAAGAACAACTAACTCCATCCAATGCTATATAAACTATTTGAAAAAATAGGGATTGAAGGAGTCCTACCAAATTCCTTTTATGACACAGACATGGTACTGATACCTAAACCAGGTAGATCGAAAACGGAGAAAGAAAACTATAGACCAATTTCCTTAATGTATATTGATGCTAAAATCTTAAATAAGATACTAGCAAAAAAGACTTCAGAAAATCATCCCCACGATAATACACTATGACCAAGTGGGATCTATACCAGGAATGCAGGGCTGGTTCAATATTAGGAAAACTATTAGCATAATCAACTATATCAATAACCAAATTTACAAAAAACATATGATCATCTCAATAGATGCAGAAAAAGCATTTGATAAAATCCAACATCCATTTCTACTAAAAACACTTGAGAGTATAGGAATAAATGGATTATTCCTTAAAATAGTAAGGAGCATATATTTAAAACCGTCAGTAAACATCATATGTAATGGTGATAAACTGGAACCTTTCCCTGGTAAGATCAGGAGTGAAACAAGTTTGCCCACTATCACCATTACTATTCAACATTGTACTAGAAACATTAGCCTCGGCAATAAGAGCAGAGAAAGAGATTCAAGGAATTAGAGTAGGAAATCAAACTATCACTCTTTGCAGATGACGTGATGGTATACTTAGAGAACCCCAAAGACTCTGCTAAAAAGCTATTAGAAATAATTCAGAACTTTAGCAAAGTTGCAGGATACAAAATAAACCCACATAAATCCTCAGCATTTTAATACATTACCAACACAATCCAACAGCAAGAGATACAAAGAGAAATTCCATTCAAAATAACAGTCGATAGTATAAAATGTTTGGGAATATATCTACCAAAGGAAAGTCAGGAATTATATAAGCAAAATTATGAAACACTTGCCACAAAAATAAAGTCAGATTTAAATAATTGGAAAGACATTGAGTGCTCTTGGATAGGCCGAGTGAATATAATTAAGATGACAATACTCCCTAAACTAATCTATTTATTTAGTGCTATACCAATCAGACTCCCAAGAAACTATTTTAATGACCTAGAAAAAATAACAATAAAATTCATATGGAAGAACAAAAGGTCAAGAATTTCAAGGGAAGTAATGAAAAAAAAAAATCAAATGAACCTGATCTAGAACTATATTATAAAGCAGCAGTCACCAAAACCATCTGGTATTGGCTAAGAAATAGACTAGTTGATCAGTGGAATAGGTTAGGTTCACAGGGCTAGATAGTGAATAAAAATAGCAATCTAGTGTTTGACAGACCCAAAGAGCCCAACTTCTGGGATAAGAATTCATTATTTGACAAAAACTTCTGGGAAAATTGGAAATTAGTATGGCAGAAACTAGGCATGATCCCACATTTAACACCACATACTAAGATAAGATCAAAATGGATCGAAGATTTAGGCATAAAGAACGAAATCATAAATAAATTAGAGGAACACAAGATAGTTTACCTCTCAGACTTGTGGAGAAGGAAGGAATTTGTGTCCAAAGGAGAACTAGATATCATTATTGATCACAAAATAGAAAATTTTGATTACATCAAATTAAAAAGCTTTTGCACAAACAAAACTAATGCAAACAAGATTAGAAGGGAAGTAAAAAATTGGGAAAACATTTTTGCAGTTAAAGGTTCTGATAAAGACCTTATCTCCAAAATATACAGAGAATTGACTTTAATTTATAAGGGGACAGCTAGGTGGCGCAGTGGAGAGAGCACCAGCCTTGAATTCAGGAGGACCCAAGTTCAAATGTGGTCTCAGACACTTAATACTTTCTAGCTGTGTGACCCTGGGCAAGTCACTTAACCCCAGCCTCAGGGGGAACAAAAAAAAAACAAAACTTTAATTTATAAGAAATCAAGCCATTCTCCAATTCATAAATGGTCAAAGGATATGAACAGACAATTTTCAGATGTTGAAATTGAAACTATTTCCACTCCTATGAAAGAGTGTTACAAATCATTATTGATCAGAGAAATGCAAATTAAGACAACTCTGAGATACCACTATACACCTGTCAGATTGGCTAAGATGACAGGAACAAATAATGATGAATGTTGGAGGAGCTGTGGGAAAACTGGGACACTGATGCATTGTTGGTGGAATTGTGAAAGAATCCAACCATTCTGGAGAGCAATCTGGAATTATGCTCAAAAAGTTATCAAACTGTGCATACCCTTTGATCCAGCAGTGCTACTACTGGGCTTATATCCCAAGGAAATACTAAAGAAGGGAAAGGGACCTGTATGTGCCAAAATGTTTGTGGCAACCCTTTTTATAGTGACTAGAAAATGGAAAATGAATGGATGCCCATCAATTGGAGAATGGTTGGGTAAATTATGGTATATGAATGTTATGGAATATTATTGTTCTGTAAGAAATTACCAACAGGATGAATACAAAGAGGCTTGGAGAGACTTACATCAACTGATGCTGAGTGAAATGAGCAGAACTAGGAGATCATTATACACCTCAACAATGATACTGTATGAGGATGTATTCTGATGGAAGTGGATATCTTCAACATAGAGAAGAGCTAATCCAATTCCAATTGATCAATGATGGACAGAATCAGCTATACCCAGAAAAAGGAACACTGGGAAATGAGTGTAAACTGTTAGCATTTTTTTTTGTTTTTCTCCCCAGATTATTTTTTACTTTCTGAATCCATTTCTTCCTTTGCAACAACAACAACAACAACAAAATTCAGTTCTGCACATATATATTTTACCTAGGATATACTATAACATATTTAATATGTATGGGAATACCTGCCATCTAGGGGAGGGGGTGGAGGGGCGATGGGGAAAATTCGGAACAGAAGGGAGTACAAGGGATAATGTTGTAAAAAATGGTATAATTATAAAATTAATAAAAAATTTAAAAAAAAATTAGGGACTGTTTTTCATTTTGTCTTTGTATGTCTCTAGTGCCTTGCACACAGTAGGCACTTAGTAAATGCTTGTTGGATTCAGATAAGCTAATATGTCCAAGATGCTAGATAACAACTACTGTGTATATTTGTAGTGCTCTAATGTTGACAAAGTGTTTGAATATATTATTTCATCCTAATAAGTAATTTAGTAGGTAGATACTACAGCTATTGTTTTCTCCTTTTTAGAGGTGAAGACTAAGATTCAGAGAGGCTGAGTGGATTTCTCCTAATCACACACGTAGCAGGTATTAGAGGTAGAATTTGAGACCATGTTTTCCTGACTCCAAGGAGAGCACTCTCTCTATCAATTCCAATGGGACTCACTTGCTCTCTATCATATCACCATTAAATATATCTACTAAGCAATAAGCTATCCCTTCTTTGTTCTTAAATGTCTTTCTTACTACCCCATTTCAGCATAGTTTTAAAAGCCCCTTCACCCTTTCTTATTTTGTAGACCTCAGCTCACTCTGGGCTTTATCCTTCCTAATGCCATCATTGCAAGATAATGCCATGCCTTTGCGTTCATATTTGGTCACAATTCATTCTTTCCCTCACCCCTTTGATCTTTTGGATGTATATTTTAAAAATATAAGTTAATCCAAGAATTCCCTGTGTACCACAGTGATCTCTACTGAGGCTTTGCAAGAACTTTTGCAAATGTTGAAGGAACATAGAAATAGAAAGTGAAAATGCATAACTACAGCATAAATAGGAAAGATATTTGTAGACCAAAAAATTATTTTTAAAGAATAAACATACACATGCCCACATATACTTATGTACATAAATATAAATATACATGTATATTTCTGACTAGAACTTTATAATTTAATTTAAGGTTCAACATCTGATATATCTCCCATCAGAATTGTGCAGCACCACGTGGAAAACAATCTATTTCCCAACAAACTTTAGGACGCAACAAATATTTAATGACACCCTACCTAGGAACAATAAGTACATTTGAGTCAGTCTTGGACTCCTGTGGAAAGGGATGATGAAAATTTGATGAAAGGGATTAATAAATTATAACTTAGCTATTAAAACGTGAATCACTAAGGACTCCTGACACCCCTTTCCTTTCTCTAATTAGAATTCGAAAATAAATAAACAAATAAATAAACTCACTGTGCTTAGATGTTGGCTTCTTCCTGAGTACATAGTGTGAAACTAATAAAGTCTGACATTGATGTTGCTCGGGTTCACATGCCTTCATTTACAAATTAAAGTAGCTCTGAGGGACAACAGCAAGACACAATACAAATGATTTAGAGAGGAGACATAAAATGCCCAGACTTTATGACCATGTCAATAAGATGCCAAATGTTGCAAGTGGGAGAGAATGTCAGTTCATTTTACTGCAAAGTACTTTTGAGAACCAAATGTTTTCATCTTTTGCCCCAAGTAGCACCAAAAGAGTCAATCCAATTATTCTTCTTGACCAACATTCAATTTTTTGGGGGGAAGGGGACTCATCACAAAGAAGATGGCTAACCAGAAAAGAAGGTGAGTTGATAACATAAAGTGAGAATCAGAGATTATTATTAGAGTATACATGAATTACTTAGAGATCTATGGCAAAAGTGGTAGAGAAAGTTTTCAGCTGAGCTTTCTCAATATTCACCTCAAAAACAACTTTAAAGTTATGTCTCAAATCAAATTCTAGAGTATCAGAGACAACAAAAGGTTGAGACATTCTTCTATACATGATATCAGAGGTCAGAAAGAGAGATCTCTAATATGGGGGTGGAAGCCAACTTGGAGCCCAAGTGAATGAAATATCAGGGCTTTGACTAGGTGGTGGCAACAAAACAAGCAGCAACTTTGGGAGATCTCAAGCTAAAGATTTGTAAGGGGAAATGGCAACTGGTCAGAAGATTATAGAGTGGCCCTGTGTTAGTACTTGATGCAGTCCTAGAAGTTGTTTGGCAGCTTCATTGACTATATCCACTTCTGGGTAATAGTTCAAAGGTAGAGAGAACTATTTTAAGTCAAAAGAGAGGGACATTATCACTTTTGATCCCAATGGATGAGGGACCCTGAGGAACAATGTTCTTTCTGGTCCCAATAGAAAAGAGCTCCTGAGAAGCAATATTGACTGCAATCCCAAGAAATCAGGAGTCCTTCTTGAATAAGGACCAAAGTTTAAACCCAGAGAACAGTGGTCATATCTCTCCCCAAATCATACCACCATGTAAACATCAAAAATTTCTGAACCTCTAGAACAATTCATGGAAATAATACTGTGAAAAAAGCCTCAAACTTAAGTCAGAGACTCTCCCCTTCCACACCAAGAACAGAGCCAAACATTAACATAATGTTTCAAATCAAGAAATAAGATGGGGGAATAAAAAGGAGCAGACAACAAAAAGAAAACCTGACCATAAAAAGTTGTTATAATAACAGAAAAGATCAAGACAAACTCAGGAGAAAAGAATTAACTCAACACAACTACAAGCAAAGACTCAAAGAAAACTGTGAATTAGAGACAAGAGTTCCTGGAAGAGCTAAAAAAAATTATTTTCAAAATTAAATAAGAGCATGTAGAGGGCTAGAACTCTGAAAAGGTGTATTTGAATAAGACAGTAGAGCATTTAAGGCTAATTACCTATTCAAGATGTGATAATGGTTCTATAAACATATAGTGATGTGATGGCTCTCCTCATGATTTGCTCTTGCTGAATGTGTTGTGATGAGGTAATAAGAGGCAAGGATTGGAGAGCTGAGGGAGATAGTCAGAGCTTCTCTGACACAGCACGCTGAAGACAGAGGACTTCGGGCTCCAGGCTCAAGAGTCCATTATTCATCTTTGGCAAGCCTCCTGGCAGTTAGCCTGCCTCCTTCACTTCTCCTCCTAAAGACCAAGGACTGATCCTGACTCCAACTGATCCTGAGGCCCTCCAGAGAACTAGCCCAAACATTATATAAGAAATGAAAGAAAAGGAAGAAAATTATGAAAAGAAAATTAACAGCTTGGTGAATGTTAAAGATGTTAGTCTAACAGTTCCAAATTTCAAATTATATTACAAAGAAGTGATTATCAAACAATCTGGCACTGGCTAAAAAAATAAAATGATAGATGAAGGGAATAAATTAGACATGTGATGTACCAGGTAGAAAACTTTTTTTTTTTTTCTGTCAAGGGTTATTTGAATCTTTACAATTATCAGCTTATAGAACTCAAGCAGTGGGAAGTTGTTGTACCTAGTTTTTAGCTCATTATTACTTTCAGTGGCCTTTCTGTGGGTCAGAGGTTCCCTACCTCTGTGATTCATAGTAATAATAACAATAGAGATCTATTGTCTGACCCAAAGATCCAAGCTTTTGGGATAAGAACTCAACATTTAACAAAAATTTCTAAGAAAACTGGAAAGCAATTTGGCAGAAACTGGGTACAGAATAACATCTCACATCACATACTAAAATAAGGTTATGATGGATAAATGATTTAGATATAAAGAGTGATATAATAAGTAAATTAAGGGATTATGGGGAAAAGATACTTGTCAGATCTATGAATAAGGGAAGGATTGTTAACTAAACATGATATTGAGAGAACTACATGAAATAAATTAGATAAATTTGGTTAATTGACTTAAAGAGTTTGTGCACAAACAAAACTAAAGCAGCCAAAATTATAAAGAAAACAAGAAAGAGAGGGCAATTATAGTACCAAAATATTGTATCAAAAATTTAAAAATTGAGGGGATACATATCAATTAAGAAATGGTTAAACTAATTGTGTCATATGATTGTGAGAGAATATTATTGTGCTATAAGAAAAGATAAGACTAATGGTTTCAGAAAAACCTGGGAAAATTCATTTGTTATTATTGTATCATTGTATAACAAGGATGATTAACTGTTAAAGATTTAGCTATTCTGGTTAATGCAGTGATCTAAGACAATTTGGAAGGAGTTAAAAGGTTGTGCATTAGATCTACACTCCTCCAGATGTTTCCATGTGGATATACAAGTGTGTCTTATGCTGTTTTGCACTCATATATACACATCAAAAAGAAGATCTAAATAATGATATTGCTACTAGTAGATTTTGGGGTATCTTTGCATCTACAGTAATTCATTATAGTGGTTGTTGCTTCTTCTGTTTACTCATCTTTCCCATCTTTGTTCCTAAATTGGAGTTTTGTTCCAAGGCCATTCCCCATTGCCCATTGTGCCTTTCAATAGGGTTGTCAGCCCTGTGGTAGTCTCAACCTAGGTTACATAAATTCCTGAACTTCCCTCCATCTCCCAAGGTGTGTCTACACTAGCTTGGGGATCCCACAGGTTCAGAGTACTGGAATTTCAATTTCTTTGCAACAATTTAGGATTGAGTACCAATGATCTCTCTTGTAATTGCTAGTCTTGGATTATCTTGATTTTAGACTAGACTATTGGTTGCTGCACCTACTGGCTTTGGATGTCCATGCTTTCGGTTTTTGATTACCCTGAGGATTTTTCACAAAAAACTGTTTTTATTACCTCTAGATTCAGAGATTCAGAGATTACTTGAACTATTTCTGGTATATGGAAGCTTCTGGTATTCTTATTTGTACTGTTACTGACTTTTATATTCCCTTCTTGCACAATCATTCCTCTTGCCTGTGAGTTTCTGTTTCATTTTCATACCGGTTTTAAAGTGGAAGAGTTTGCTTATTATTGTTTCCCATTGGATTTTTTGATCATAATTTGATCTGACACTATTTTTAGTTTCACTCAAGTATATATTGGAGAGATCCTCATATTTTTTTCCCATTCAGGCAGCCATCTTAGCCAGAAGTTCTGAGGGCAAATTTTATCAACTGCAGGGCTAACTTTGTTTCTCTCTTCCTGTTAAAGATGATAAGCTTACTAATGGAATCTTTCCAGTTGGATTTGTTCAAAAGAAGGGCTATCCCATTGTTATAAATGGTCTTTAAAATGTGTCACAAAGTAGAAGATGTAGAAATGTCAATGTCTTGACACAAATTTACATCTTTTCTAAATAATTAACTTTTTCTGTCTGAGCTTCATTTTCATCTTCTGTAAAATTAAAGAATTATATTAGATGATCTCTAAAATACTCTCAAACTCTCATGATGTGACTCTGCAGCTTCATTACCACACTGGGACAAATCACAACTATGGGAATTTCTCACTCCCCCCCCCCCCAAATGATTCATAAGTGCCCAGAAAGAGTGCTGCTTTTCAATAAGCTATTAGTTTTACATTCCTATTGTTCTTGGGTGTTTATCTTTCATTGTAATACTTTAATATTTCTGTTTTAGATTGTAAGTTGGTGCAGGATTAAAAACATAATAGGCTTTTTAAAATGTCCTTAATTATCTTTGATCAATCAACCGAGAAACAAATATTTATTTACAACTTCTCTGAGTCAAGAATTGTGATGGGGATACAAAGACAAAAACCAAATAGCCCATTTCTTTTAGGAGCTTGCATACATAAGAGACAACATGAGCATGCAACATTATGTATATAAATACAGGGGCAGTTTGGAAGCAAAGCCACTATTATATTAGTGGGTAGAAAAAGGTCTCCTGAAGAAGGTAATACCTAAGGTGAAGTTCATAAGGAACAGGAATTCTACAAGATAGAAAAAGGCAGTGAGTACATTGAAGGCATGAAAAACAATCACTACAATGTTACAGAAGTAGGAGACAAAGTGTTATATATAAGGAACAGTAAGAAGAACAATTTGGCTGGAGCATAGAATGTATGGTCATGGTAGAAGACATATATATTCTATTACATAAGTGTAATTTGTGTTGAATTAAGGGAAAGTCCATAAGGGGAGCACTAAAGGGCAGGGTAAGAATGCTATCAGTTCTACCTATTAATATAATTCTTTACTTTTATACAATAGTATCTCCTGAAGGGAGAAAGCTAATGCTCAAAACTGGTTTGACAACCAATAGTCAGGGGACTACTTTTTTAGGAAATACATTGACAAGCTACAGCACATACAAAGAGCAACCAAACTATCAGATTGGCTAAGATGACAGGAAAAGATAATGATAAACATTGGAGGGGATATGGGAAAACTGGGACATTAAATGCATTGTTGCTAGAGCTATGGACTGATTCAGGTATTCTGGAGAACAATTTGTAACTATGCCCAAAGAGCTATTAAACTGTGCATACTATTTGATCCAGCAATGTCACTACTGGATCTGAATTCCAAAGAGATCATAAAAGAGGGGAAAGGACTCTCATGTTTGAAAATGTTTGTAGTAGCTTTTTTTATGATGGCAAGATATTGGAAATTGAGTGGATGCCAATTAGGGAATGGCTGAATAAGTTATGGTATATGAATGTAATGGAATATTATTGTTCTATAAGAAATGATGAGCAGGCTGGTTTCAAAAAAAGCCTAGAAAGACTTACACAAACTGATGCTGAATGGAGTAAACAGAACCAAGAAAACATTGTACACATTAACAGCAATATTGTGTGATAGACTTACCTTTTCTCAGCAATGTAGTGATCTAAGACAATTCTAGTAGACTTGGGATATAAAATGCCATTTGCATCCAGAGAGAGAATATAGAAACTGAATGCAATAACCATTTTTATTTGCTTGCTTTTTCTTTCTCATGTTTTTCCCTTTTATTCTGATTTTTCTTTCACAACATGACTAATATGGAAATATATTAAAAATAATTATACATGAATAGCCTATATCAGATTGCTTGCTATTTTGGGGAGGAGAGAGGTGAAAAATGGAAGGAGAAAAAAATTGGAACTTAAAACCATATGGAAATGCTGTCAAAAACTATCTTTACATGTAATTGGAAAAAATACTATTGAAATTTTTAAAAGAAAGAAAATAAAGCAGGGCAACCAGGACAATTAAGGATCACTTATCATGGGGAAGGAAAAATTAGGGGAAATATAATCACTACTTTCAGATTTTTGAAGGGCTATTGTATAATCTCTGTTCATTTCAGTTTCCTTATCTATAAAATGGAAATAATAAATAACACTTACCTTCTAGTGTTGTCAAAATGATAAATATAGTAAAGTTTTTAGCAAAATGGTAAAGTCCTATGTAAATATTAGCTATTATTATTAATATGAATGAAAGATTTGTTCTTTTCCTTTCCTTAGTGCAGAAGTGAGAATAATGATTAGAAGTTGCAGAGAAGCAAAACTTCCTTACAGTGAAAGCTGTCTCAGAATAGAACATATTGCTTTGAGAGGGAGTGAGGTCTCTTTTATTCTAGCTGTTTGAACAGATCCCAGATGACTACTTGATTAGAGCATTTCAGAAGGAATTTCTGAGGTGCAGACTGGCTAGATAGCCCCTTCCATTACTGAGATTCTGTGGCTCATTGGGGATATGAAATAGCTATTGTAACCAAATTGAAGCAAGGTAAAACTGAGAACATGCATTTGGAGCCTATTAGGATGAAGGGAATGGAATTTCAGCAGATATAATCCAGAAAAGTGGATTTGACTGATCTTTGGTCAGATTCAGTTCTGTGCATTACAAACGTAATTCTGCAAATCTATGTAACTTAAGAACCTTTTTTAAATGTTGTGTTTCCAACTGTATTTCTAGCTTAGCATAGTTAAATTCTCCCATTAGCATAATACCAGGCAATTTAGTGTTCCAAAAAAGCTAGTCTAATTTTTTAGATTCTCAATCATTTCCAGTCCTGCTGATCTACAACAAATCCCCCAGTGCTCATTTATTCTTCCTTTTTTATGCCCATACTCGGTATATGTCACCACCATATTTTTTTTGCTGTCATATTGCTCCTTGATGGCCTTGTAAATACTTTTCCCCCTTTGACTTCCTAACCATCTAGTCCAATTCACAAATGAAAGAACCAAGGTTCAAGGAAGGTGAATAATTTGCCCAAGTCACAGAGATAGCATGTGATCCAAGGTCCTCCAAATTCAAAGCTAATTTTCTTTTTACAATACTAGAAAGATACACCCTAACAACCTAACAACCTGACAACCCTAAAGTTAATATATTATCTAAACTGGAACCCTGTGTGGGAATTAAGACATTATTAGATTACTTTTGAGAGGTCTCCAAAGATTGAATTCTATCTATGTGAATTAGGATCTGAGATTCTTAGATACAGTTTAGATATCATATCAGGCAATGGCATCATCCTTGATCCTTCTAAAAAGCACCAGTCACTACCACATAGGGACTAATAATCACTTGAGAATTTTAATTGAATGCTATAATTATAGTCATTGCGTTAATAGGCATTTTGTAATGATACTAAGCACTGCCAAGAAAATATTTACTTGGCTAAATCAATTATATGACCAAGTCTTCCTTCACAACAGAAATAATGTTATAATTTAGCACAAACACATGTACTAATATTAGACAATGTAGATATATAAAACATAATGAAGACATTGTCTCTTACACTCTTTGTTCCTTTTTATAGGGCTTATACAAATCTATATATGTCTGTAACCAAATTTGTCAGTGTGAGCTAATTATTTCACTAAAAAAAATCTAGAAAAACATCTGATTTTATTATTGAGAATATATATGTGTTTATGTATATTTAAAAACACATACATATATTCAGAGACAAAAAAAAAAGCAAGAATGAAAGATTGCACATATAAAGAGATACATACATTCATTGTTAATGGTGACTAATAATTCCATTCTATTGAAAGCTATGTTAGGGTATCACTTGGTTTTTTTTTTGGATCTTATTAAACTTTAAAGATTATGAGTATAAACTCACATATGGCTATGAGCTTATTATTTAAGTACCAACCTAGTTAAGTTTAAAGAGTCTCATCAATTGGAAGGTTGGTCCCTGCTGACAAACAGTTTTGGCCATTGTAACTTATGAATAAAATCTATCAATGTATAGTGAAATTGGGATCTTCATCATAGAAGGAGTATCAATAATGAAGAAATCAAATATTGGAAATGGGAATATATGAACATGTATCCACAAACGTGTTCAAGTATATTATATAGGTATGTGACATAGCATGCATCTGCTTTGAGATTGCTTTTTTGTGACCTAATCCTTATTCCTCAAAGGTCTATAGAACATCCATACTATCTATGCTCAGATCTCAGATATGATTGTTTCTTGTGTAGAAAATGCCTTCAACAGCTTGAAACTACCCGAAGATCAAGTTCATTCAGAGAAAAGAGAAAGAAGGGATTAGTATGGCTTGTGCTTCACAAGATCTTTTGTCCAAGCTCTAATTTGTTGAGGCATCCAGTTTCTTTGGTTTAAATTTTTACTTATCATTTGGGATCTTGTCTTGGTTCTCTTGTCATCCTATTCTCTATCCCAGACATGCTTCCTATTTCAGATACCCATCTGCATGATATTTCATGATTGTTCTTTGGGTTTTTTTTTTAATAGCATTTTGTTTCTCCTATTAAATACATGCAAACTTAGTTCTCAATATTCACCTTTGTAAAACTTTATGGTCCAATTTTTTTCTCTTTCTCTCCTCTCCCCCAACAGACAGCAAGCAATCCAATATGGTTAAACATGTGCAATTCTTCTAAATATATTTCCATATTCATCATGCTACATAAGAAAAATCAGATGCAAAGGAAAATTTTAAAATGATAAAAATAAAACCAAGTAAATAAACAAAAAGTAGTCCCCTGAGGTATCAAAAAAAAACAAATTTGAGCATTAGCTTCCTCCCTTCAGGAGATACTATTGTATAAAAGTAAGAAATTATATTAATAGATAGAACTGATAGCATTCTTACCCTGCCCTTTAGTGCTCCCTTTATGGACTTTCCCTTAATTCAACACAAATTAACACTTATGTAATAGAATATATATGTCTTCTACCATGACCGTACATTCTATGCTCCAGCCAAATTGTTTTTCTTGCTGTTCTTTATACATAACATTTTGTTTCCCACTTCTGTAACATTGTAGTGATTGTTCTTCATGCCTGCAATGTACTCACTGCCTATCTCTATCTTGTAGAATTCCTATTCCTTATGAACTTCACCTTAAGTATTACCTTCTGCATCAGACTTTTTTCTACCCACTAATATAGTGACTTTGCTTTCAAACTCCTCCTGTATTTATATACATAATGTTGCATGTTCATGTTGTCTCTCTTTATAGTATATAAGCTCCTAAAAGGAAGAAGAGGAGGAAAAGGAGGAGGAGAAGGAAGAAGAGAAAGAAGAGGAGAAGGAGGAAAGAAAAGTCTATTGGAATTTCTTTAAATTATCTCATTGTTGAGAAGAGCCAAGTCCATCACAATTGATTATTATATAATCTTGTTGTTACTGTATACAATGTTCTCTTGGTTCTGCTTACTTCACTCAGCACCAATTCATATAAATCTTTGCAGGCTATTCTTACATCAGCCTGCTCATCATTTCTTATAGAACATTCTATTACATTCATATACCCTAACTTATTCAGCCACTTCCCAGCTGAAAGACATACACTCAATTTCCAGCTAAGAAATTCTTATTACAAGAATGTTTTTATGCATAAAGCAAAATATAATAAAATATAAAGAGGAAACAGTCCCTGCCCTTAAGAAGCTAATGAGAAGGAGTAATTAGGTGGCACAATGAATAGAGCACTGGTCCCAGAGGTCAGGAGGATCTGTGTTCAAGTCCAGCCTGAGACACTTGATATTGTGTGACTATGGGCAAGTCACTTAATTAATTCCAAGTCCCTCAAAAATTAAAAAAAAAAAAAAAAGAAAAGAAAGAAAATGAAGAAGTTAATGGAGGAGGCAATAAATGTATAGAATGGTGATTTGGTCAGGTAACTGGGATATCATTTCTGCCTTTTCCCTGGATCCATTTTTCTATTTTATCTTCATGTCCAGAATGGTAAAATGTACTCCTTCTTGATCCCTACCTCTTAGAAGTCTTTAATTCTTTCAAGATTCAACTCATGTATTAATTTCAGAAGAATGCTTTTCTGGTCTTACTGGATGTTCAAGTCTTTCACTCTATGGTTATTCTGTATCTACTCTGTAGTTATTCCTTATGTGCCCAATTTAAATGACTTGACCAAGAAAGCATAGATTAGAGGATGGATAACAAAGGCAAAAGATAGGATGTTGAGTTCTGGGATAAGCAAGGAAATCTATTTACTGAAGAAAGAAGGAAATAAGACAGAGTAACATCAATCAAGACTGAACATGTAGGCTTATTCTAGATTGTGAAGGATTTTAAAATGCCATTTTGGCAAGTTGGCATTTTACTCTGCAGGGATCTTATTCTTTTTTTTTTTTTTTTTTAATCCTGGAACCAATTGGCAACCTAGTGGAACACTTCTTAGGATAATGGTTTTAATTATATAAAATACATAGAATTACAAGACACTTAAATTTAGCTATCAAAATATTTTTCTTAAATAAGTTCATGGACCTTAGGTTAAGAATTCTGTCCTTGAGGCAGCAGATGCCAAATGAAAATCATTGAACTTTGTGTTGGAGTGTTGGAGCATGGTCAGATACAGATGAGGAAAAAATTGTTTTTTTAACTGTGACCCAGCTATGGGTCACAACCTCATATGGAGTCTCATAACTGACTGTGAGGGTCACAGAATTATGATTTATTATATATTATTATGATTAATTATGATTATTATTATTATTTATTAAATGTTTGATTTGTATATGTATCCATATGTGCAGGGTCACATAAATATTTGGGGGGGGGGGCAAAAGAGGGTCCTGAATAGAAAAAGTTTTAAAAGCCCTGAGTATGGGAAGGATTTGAGAAAAAGGAACATCTAAGCCAGGGATCCAATTGTTTCAATAATACAGATAATAGAAGAGAACTTGATTTGGAGTGGGGGCTATTTGAATGAAAAGTTGATAAAAGCAAGAGAAGTTGTGGAAGGAGAAAGTATATGACTTTCTAAGTAGTTGAAGAGGGGAGTAAAGGAGTGTGAAGAGTCAAAAAATGTTGCTGAGATCACAAACCAGGGTAACTAGAATGCCCATAACAAAAATGGAAAATTTAGAGGAGGAGTGGGTTTATAAAAGAGATTTTATTATTTCTAATAGATTGGTTGAGTTTGAGATGCCCAATTGTTAGTTTGATAACATGAAACTAGAGCTGTATAGTGATACAAGGCTTACACATCAGTCTGAGAGCTATCTACATAAAGATTATAGTTGAACTCATAGGAATTGGTGTGATCATCAAAAGACAGAATACTTAGAGACAAGAAGGACAAAGACAGAGTCTTGAGGGATATCCCAAGGTAGAATATGACACAGATAGTGATCTAGCAAGGAAGATTGAGAGAGAATATTGATATATGTATAAGGAAAACCAGGAGAGAGTAGAGTTTAAAAAAAAAAAAAAAAAAAAAAACAGAAAGGAAAAGGAAAGAATGTCTCGGAAGAAAGAGTCATTATCAATGTTTAATATCTTACTGAGGTCAAGAAAAATGAGGATTAAGAAGAGTTCAGATCTAATAATTAAGAGATCATTGGTAAGCTTTGAATAGCTTTGGTCAGAAACTGGATTAAACAAAATTGTGGAGTAAAATAGGAGAAAACAAAGTGGAGGTATTGAGTATAGCCAGATTTTTATAAGCATTTGCTATGAGAAATCACAATTTAGGAAATTAGGTTAATTGAATAATAGGGTCAAATCAAAAGGATTTTTTCTTTTAACAAACAGAAAGCCTGAACATGTTTCTAGATAGCCAGAAAGGAACAAGCATAAAGGAGAAATATAGAGATTAAAGAAGTTGACTAAAGGGCTAAACTTTCAAAGAATAAGGGTAGAGATAGGGTCAAAAGCCCAAATAGAAGAATTGCATCTGTGGAGAAGAGACAAAAGAACAGGAAAACAAAGGAGGAGGAAATTGGGAAGAGTTAATGTTAAGGAATATGGGAATGCAAGATGGAATGATATGAAAGTTCATGATACATATTTTTGGTTTTTGTAGAATAAAAGAGCTTCTGAGAGGGAATAGTCTTTCCACTAAATCGTATGGCAAAATGTCTTCTAAATTCCAAATAATGTCCTTATAAATGAATTTTTGGAATGAAGACCATGATTGGATAAGTACTGGTGGTACTAATGCTAATTTGGAATAAATTGGAAGAAGTTCAGAATTTGCATCAAAAACATTATTTTAGGTTACATTTTGATTTACTTGAGCTCTCTATTTTTCTTATTTCTATTCAATTTAATAGGTATTTATTGAGTGTTTTCTCCCTGTCTAGCATTGTGTTAAGGGCTTTTGAAAGTATAAAATTGAAAATTAATTGAAAAGTAAATGGCTTGACAATGTACAGAGCTTAGGTTAAAAAGAATTTTATGTAAAATAAAGCCCCATATCACTTATGGAACAGAATGCCAGTAGTTAAAAGATACTTCAGAGTATAACCTGTCCAAACATTTCTCCATACTTTATGCTGTTTCATGGATTACTAACCCTAACCCTTAGAGATTACTACATGTTCTGTTTAATATAAAAACTAGGAAATTTTACCTAAATATTTTAATACTGTATTTAAATGTTTACATTTCAGTTAAAGAGGCAACTAGTCACACAGAGTACAGGAAATGGCACAGCTACCTTGTAGCAATTGTTTACAAGTATCTCTCTGTCACAGAAATCTCAGAGGTTAAAAATTAGATTAGAAATCTGATCAAATCCATCCTGAAGTGTGAATGTCTTAGAAGGTTAGGCTCTCCTTGAAGATCTCCTCTGAAAGGAAATCCACTGCCTTTCAAGATGGCCCTTAACAACTTCAATTAACTAGTAAATAGTTCTTTCAGAAATCTAAAGGATGTTTCCCCATAAGTTTGATCTGTAGGTTCTAGTTCTGTTTCTCTTAAATCATGAAGATTAAAAAAAAAAAAAAAAAAATCTAAGATCTCTTCAAGTGAGAGTACTTCAAATAATTGAAGACAGTTGATTTTATTTTCTCCACTGAATAATTCAATTCAACAATTGTTCGTGAAATATTTGCTGATATAGATATAAAGACAAAACGAGAGTTCACCTCAACCTTCAAAAACCTTTGAATTTACAAATAAAAGAGCATGGGGGCAGCTAGGTGCTGCAGTGGATAAAGCACCAGCCTGAAGTCAGGAAGACCTGAGTTCAAATTTGGCCTCAGAAACTTAATACTTCCTAGCTGTATGACCCTGGGCAAGTCACTTGACCCCAATTACCTCAGGAAAAAAAAATTAAAAATTAAAAATTAAAAATTAAAAAAAATAAAATAAAACAGCATCTTCATGCCAATCTTCATGTGACTAGGTTCCATACTTCTCATCCTTGTCATTTTGATTCTCTTTGAGAGCAAAGGACAACTAACCAATTAATTGAGTAGGAATTCAATAAATGAAGAAGAGAGATTCAACAACATGAGAAAAGACATGGAGGACACCATAAAAAAAAATTTAGGAAGTGAAGAGTAAAATGTCATAGAATTAAAGATTTAGAAGAGGCTTCAATGCCCTTCTAATTCAATCAAAATGTGAATTCTCAGTTTAATATATACTATAAATGGATGGAGTATTTGAAGAAATCTATTTAAGAGAAAACAATTATCTCCCAAGATAGAAAAGATTTCACTTTTGGGTGGCTCTGATGGCTAGGAAGTTTTTTTTTTTTTCCTTTTTTTTTTTTCCCCTGGCATAAAGTCTAAACTCAAACCTTTGTTTCTTCTGACCATTGTTCTTTAGTTGTCCCATTAGGGTCAAGGAAGTAGAGACTGTAGTAGGAATGAATGATCACCTATTAGTTGTTCTTTATTTCTTTTGCATGCTCATTTTTATTGGTATTAAATTGTGCATAGCAGGCTCTTATGTTTCATTCTATTTTTTTTTCTTTAGTTTGCTGTGATTCACCATGCTTATTTGTCATCTTTTCTACCTTTTTAGTCCAGTTAGCTAAGGACATCAATTTTGATGGTCTGTCAAAGAAATTTTGGTTTGCTGACAATTTATGCTCTTTTTTTGTTTTAATTTCTTTATTTCTACTCTAGTTTTTTTTAATTTCTTCTTTTGTGTTTACTTTGAATTTTTTTACCTGTTGATTTTCCATTTTTATGCATAATTTGTTTCTAATTTTAAGTTACATATTCAATTGATTGCTGCTGTTCAATTGTTTTATTTTTTTTCCAGCCATGTCTGATTCTTCATGACCTCATTTAGGGTTTTATTGACAGAGAAACTGGAATAGATTGCCATTTCCTTCTCCAGCTAATTTTACAAATAAGTAACTAAGGCAAATAGGATTAAATGACTTGCCCAGGGTTACACATCTAGTAATTTCCTGAAGCTAGATTTAAATTCAGGTTTTCCTGACTCTAGTGCTGGCACCCAATCCATTGTGCCACCTACCTATACTGTTATAGTCCCCCAGAAGAATGTAAATTAGTTGAAGAAAAAAATCTATTTCTTTTTTTCTTTATCTCCAGATCCTTGGTGCATTAAAAAAGCAAGTTGTTAACAAAGAATTGAATTAGATTGAGTCCTGACTTCATCTCCACTTTATCTGATTATTCAGCCTTTAATTTGTTCTTGTCTGTGAGGTTTCTGAATTATATTTTGAACCCTTCCCATTCTCTTGTCTCATGCAAATGGACTTTGAGCCTTAAGAAAAAATAATATGTGTACATGTATATATAGTTGAGGCAGATAAGGGACACAATGGATATCTGGCTCGGCTTTTAATCATGAAGGGGTAAATTTAAATGTTGCCTCTTAGACACTTGTTAGGTGTGTGACCCTGAGCAATTCACTGGACCTCTCAAAACCTTGCTATCCTCTTCTTTAAATTAGGAGTAATAACAATACCAAATAGCTAAGTGCCACAGTGGATAGACTATCAGGAAGTCTCATCTTCTTTGAGTTCAAATCTGGCCTCAGATACTTACTATCTGTGTGATTCTGACCTTATTAGTTATGTGATCCTCTATAAGACTTCAGTTTCTCATCTGTAAAATGAGGTGGAGAAGGAAATGGCAAACCACTCCAGTATCTTTACCAAGAAATCTCTAAATGCAAAGGGTCAAATAAAGCCAAACAACAGCAACAATAATAGGTAAGGTTATAGTGAGACTCAATCAAGTATATGTAAAGTCTTTTATATATCTCTAAAGCACTGAATAAATGTCAAATCATAGAAGTGGGAGAAATGTGAACACAATGTTGTGTTTTTTTTTTAATCTTTCCAAAAAGATATATGGGCAAGACCTCAGGAAAAGCAGAATTTTTAAGCTTATAATTTTATTTGTTGTTAGTAGAGGCATTTGTGGGGAGTCCCATAAGCCCTCAGGCATGAAGTTGATGGAATATGCCCTGTGGGTTCCTTTCTAAATCATTTTATATTTCAATTTTCTGGATAATATTGTACCTTTCATTTGAGGAATATTGCCATGATATTTAAATAGAATTTTTGTAATGAGGATTTTACAAAATAGAAATCTTTCTTGGCAAGCTGTGAAAAGTTCTTTGGAAACCCTACCAGGCTCTCAGAATGTAAAGAAATATTCCTTCTATCAATTGTTTTTGTTTCACCTGAAGTACCATAATGTCCTTTATAGAATACTCTCATGACAGAACTTGATTTCCAGGCCAAACACAGGATGAGCCTAAAAGACTTTAAAAGGTCACTTGACATTTCTCATCCAACACAGAATCTGAAAGTATATTCATTCAAAACATATTTAAGAATTGCAATAGTTAATGGAAAATAATGAGAGGACACAGTAAAGAGTGCAGGGATTTGACATGAGTCATTTCACTAATCAGTCAGTTCTCCAATATTTTTTTGAGTTTATTATGTGCCAGACACTGTGCTTAGCATTGCTGATGCAAAAAGGCAAAAAGAGGAACAGAGCCCAGATGTCAGAGAAGCCAGAAGCTCTCCCCAGTTTTCCCCAGAAATATTGTTCAATGAAACATTTGAAAAAATTCTGGAGCCTCAGAATACACAAAAAGAGTAGCTCAAGATAACTTGGACTTTAGGAAAGGTCTGTCTTACTTAAGCAAAAGGGGAATGGAGCAGTGCAGATGATGTCCAGGCAAGCCAGTGGAAGCTCTTAGCCATAACATAGATTAGCACCTAAGGCCCTGCATTCTGAGTTCAGGAGGCCAATGATATATCATGCCAGTTATAAGGCCTCCAGCCTCCAAACCCAGAACACAAAAAGTGTCAGATCAGGGCATCTTAGCACAATGGGCATGTCACCAGCCCCAGAAGCTCTGGCACAGAAAGCCAGTGACTAGGTCCCTAGCCCCCCATGCAAGAATTTTGTAACAGTGTCCCCTGTATCCCAGGAGCAGAGCTCAACTTTTTAAAATGAGAAAAAAAATTTTAAAGCCCTCATCATAGAAAGCTACTACTGTGATAGGGAAGATAAAAACACAACTCAGAAGACAATAATGTCAAAATGCCTACATGCAAAGTCTCTAAGGAAAATACTACTTGGTCTTGAGCCCAAAAAAAAGTCTTTTAAAATTCTCAGAAAGAATTTTAAAATCAAGTAGCTAGGTAGAAGAAAAATTGGGGAAAGAGAGTTATGCAAAAGGGAGAATACAACTCCTTTTAAAAAAAAATGAAATTGGCCAAATTTGGGGGGAGGGGGAAGCCACTGGGGAAAAAAAAAAAAAAAACTCTTAAAAGTATGATTGTCCATATTCCTTAAAATAATAAGGAGCATATATTTAAAACCTTCAGTAAACATCATATGTAATGGTGATAAACTAGAACCTTTCCCTGTAAGATCAGGAGTGAAACAAGGTTGCCCACTATCACCATTACTATTCAATATAGTACTAGAAACTCTAGCCTTGGCAATAAGAACCGAGAAAGAGATCCAAGGAATTAGAGTAGGAAATGAAGAAATCAAATTGTCACTTTTCGCAGATGACATGATGGTATACTTAGAGAACCCCAAAGACTCTGCTAAAAAGCTATTAGAAATAATTCAGAATTTTAGCAAAGTCGCAGGATACAAAATAAATCCACATAAATCCTCAGGATTCTTATACATTACCAACACAATCCAACAGCAAGAGATACAAAGAGAAATTCCATTCAAAATAACAGTCGATAGTATCAAATATTTGGGAATATATCTACCAAAGGAGAGTCAAGAATTATATGAGCAAAATTACAAAACACTTGCCACAAAAATAAAGTCAGATTTAAATAATTGGAAAGACATTCAATGTTCTTGGATAGGCCGAGCGAATATAATAAAGATGACAATACTCCCCAAACTAATCTATTTATTTAGTGCTATACCAATCAGACTCCCAAGAAACTATTTTAATGACCTAGAAAAAATAACAACAAAATTCATATGGAAGAATAAAAGGTCGAGAATTGCAAGGGAACTAATGAAAAAAAAGTCAGAGGAAGGTGGTCTAAGTGTACCTGATTTAAAGCTATATTATAAAGCAACAGTCACCAAAACCATTTGGTATTGGCTAAGAAATAGACTAGTTGATCAGTGGCATAGGTTAGGTTCACAGGACAAGATAGTGAATAAAAATAGCAATCTAATCTTTGACAAACCCAAAGATCCCAAATTTTGGGATAAGAATTCATTATTTAACAAAAACTGCTGGGAAAACTGGAAATTAGTATGGCAGAAACTAGGCATGGACCCACATTTAACACCACATACTAAGATTAGATCAAAATGGGTCCAAGATTTAGGCATAAAGAACGAAATCATAAATAAGTTGGAGGAACATGGGATGGTTTACCTCTCAGACTTGTGGAGGAGGAAGGAGTTTGTGTCCAAGGGAGAACTAGAGACCATTATTGATCACAAAATAGAACATTTTGATTACACCAAATTAAAAAGTTTCTGCACAAACAAAACTAATGCAAACAAGATTAGAAGGGAAGTAACAAATTGGGAAAAAATTTTTACAGTTAAAGGTTCTGATAAAGGCCTCATCTCCAAAATATACAGAGAATTGACTTTAATTTATAAGAAATCAAGCCATTCTCCAATTGATAAATGGTCAAAGGATATGAACAGACAATTTTCAGAGGATGAAATTAAAACTATTTCCACTCATATGAAAGAGTGTTCCAAATCACTATTGATCAGAGAAATGCAAATTAAGACAACTCTGAGGTATCATTACACACCTGTCAGATTGGCTAAAATGACAGGAACAAATAACGATGAATGTTGGAGGGGCTGTGGGAAAACTGGGACACTGATGCATTGTTGGTGGAGTTGTGAAAGAATCCAACCATTCTGGAGAGCAATCTGGAATTATGCCCAAAAAGTTATCAAAATGTGCATACCCTTTGACCCAGCCATACTACTACTGGGCTTATACCCCAAGGAACTACTAGAGAAGGGAAAGGGTCCTGTATGTGCCAAAATGTTTGTGGCAGCCCTTTTCATAGTGGCTAGAAGCTGGAAGATGAATGGATGTCCATCAATTGGAGAATGGTTGGGTAAACTATGGTATATGAATGTTATGGAATATTACTGTTCTATAAGAAATGACCAACAGGAGAAATACAGAGAGGCTTGGAGAGACTTACATCAACTGATGCTGAGTGAAACGAGCAGAACCAGAAGATCATTATACACTTCAACAATGATACTGTACGAGGATGTATGCTGATGGAAGTGGATTTCTTCAACATAGAGAAGAGCTAATCCAATTCCAATTGATTAATGATGGACAGAACCAGCTACATCCAGAAAAGGACTGGGAAATGAATGTAAACTGTTATTTTTACCTTCTGAATCCAATTCTTCCTGTGCAACAAAAAATTCGGTTCTACACACATATATTGTATCTAAATTATACTGTAATATATTTAACATATATAAGACTGCTTGCCATCAGGGGGAGGGGGTTGGGGGAGGAAGGGAAAAAATCTGAATAGAAGTAAGTGCAAGGGATAATGTTGTAAAAAATTACCCATGCATATGTACTGTCAAAAAATGTTATAATTATAAAATAAAATAAAAAATTAAAAAAAAAAAAAAAAAAAAAAAAAAGTATGATTGTCCAAATGGAAAAGGATATATATAAAAAAAAAAAGCTAACTGAAGAAAACCATTTCTTAGAAATTAAAATTGGACAAGTAGGAACTAATGATCTTAGGAGATATCAAGAATCAGTCAAATAAAATCAAAATGAAAAAATAGGAAAAAAAAATGTAAAACACCTCACTGGAGAAACAAATCCACCTCAAAAATAGATTCAGAAGAGGTCACTTAAGAATTATTGGATTACCTAAAAATCATGATAAAAAATAAAAAGAGCTTGAGCAGCATCTTTCAAGAAATTATCAAGAAAATTTCCCCTGATATCCTAGAAACAGAGGCTAAAGAAGTCATTGAAAAGATACACCAATCTCCTCTAGGGAATATTGTAATCAAATTCCAGAACTATCAGATGAAGAAGAAACTACTGCAAGCAGCCAGGAAAAAAAAAACAAAAACTCAAATATGATGGAGCCACAGTCAGGACATGACAGTTTCTACATTAAATGATCAGAGGATTTGGAATCTGTTATTTTGGAAGACAAAGAAGTTTGGATTACAACAAAGCATCAACTACCCAGCAAAATAGAGCATCATCTTCCCGGGTAAAAGATGGATATTCAGTGAAATAAGGTACTTTCAATCTTTCCTGATGAAAAGAGAAGAAATGAATAGAAAATTTGATCTTCATATATGACTCAAGAGAAGCATAAAAAGTTAACAGGAATGAAAAAATAAACAAACATGATATTTAATAAGATTAAACTGTTTATTTTATTTGTGATGCAGGAAGATGGTATTTGTAAAGAACTATATCTCTAGTAGAGATAGAAGGAATATACTATATATAAAGGATTATATTGAGAGAAGAGGGAAAAGGAGGCAGAATGAGGAAAAATTATATCAGATGAAAAAGCAAGAAAGACCTATTATAGAGGGAAGGAAGGGAGGGTTTAAACATTGTTTGAACCTTACTCTCATCAGATTTGCTCAAAGAAGGAATAACATGCACATTCAGTTAGGGAAAGAAATCTATCTTATCCTATTTGGAAATTGGAGAAGGGAAAAAGAAAAGAGGAGGTGATAGAAGGGAGGGCAGATTGAGGAAAGTGGTAGTCAGAAGCAAAACATTGGTGAGGGGGGACAAGATGAAAGGAAAGAGAGAAAAAAGTATAAATTGTGGAAAAATAGAGGAAAATACACAATTAGTAATCATAGTTGGGAATGTGAATGGGATGAACTCTCCCGTAAAATACAAGCAGAATGCAGAATGGATTAAAAACCAGAATCCTACAATATGTTGTTTATAAGAAACACTTTTAAAACAGAGACACTCAGAGTAAAGGTAAAAAACTAGAGCAAAATATGTTATGCTTCAGTTGGAATAAAAAATAAATAAATAAATAAAAACAGGAGAAAAAATCTTAATCTTAAACAAAAGAAAAGCAAAAAAAAAAATCTAATTGAAAGAGATAAAGAAGGAAAGTACATTTTGCTAAAAGGTTCTATAGACAAGTAAAGTAATATCAATACTAAACTTATGTTCAACAACTGGCATAGCATCCAGACTATTAGGGAAGTTGTGAGTTACAGGAAAAAATTGAAAGCAAACCTTCCTAATGAGAGATCTCAACCTCTCTCTCCCAGAACTAAATAAATCTAACCACAAAATACAAAAGGAAGAAGCGAAGGAGGTAAATAGAATTTTAGAAATTAAATGTTACATCTCTGGAGAAAATTGAATGAGGATAAAAAGGATTTTTAAATGAATATTGACAGAAAATTTTGATAAAATATTAGCAAAAAGATTACAGCAATTTGTTACAAGGATTATATACTATGACCAGATGGGATTTATATCAGGAATAAATATTAGAAAAACTATCAGCATAGTTGGCATATCAATAACAAAACAAACAAAAATCATGTAATCTTAATAGATGTAGAAAAAGCTTTTAACAAAATACAGACTCCATTTCCACTAAAAAAAAACAAACAAAAAAAAAATTGAAGAGAACATAGAAATAAATGGAGCTTTCTTTAAAATACTTAGTAGTATCTATCTAAAACCATCAGCCAGAATTATCTGTAAGGGAATAAACTAGAAGTCTTCCCAATAAGATCAGGGATGAAACAAGGATGCCCATTATCATGGCTTTTATTCAATATTGTACTAGACATTTTAGCTCTAGCAATAAGAGAAGAAAAAGAAGTTGAAAGTATTAGAATAGGCAATGAGGAAACATTTGCAGATGACATGATGGTATATTTAGAGAATCCTAGAGAGTCAACTAAAAAAAGAAAAAAACTACTTGAAAAAATGAACAACTTTAGCAAAGTTACAGGGTATAAAATGAGCTCACAAATCATCAGCATTTTTGTATATTACTAATAAAGCCCTGTAGAAAAATATAGAAAAAGAAATTCAGTTTAAAAGAATTGTAGACAGTATAAAATATTTGGGAGTCAATTTGCTAGGCCAAAGCCAGGAACCATATGAACATAATTACAAAACAGTTATCACACAAATAAAATCAGATTTAAATAATTGGGGAAATAATCAGTTCTTCATGGGCTGACTGAACTAATATGATAAAAATAATAAATCTATCCAGGTTAACTTACTTATTCACTGTCATACCAAAGTACCAAAATTTTTTTATAGAGCAATTATTACCATTTATTGTTTTTTTAGAAAAAAATAATAACAAAATTCATTTGGAAGAACAAAAAATCAAGAATATCAAGGGGTTTTATGAAAAAAGTACACAGGAAAAGTGGCCTGGCTATACCAGATCTAAAATTATTTTATACAGTGGCAATCATCAAAGCTATCTAATACTGGTTAAGAAATAAAGTGGTGTATCAATGCAATAGATTAGGTACACATGGCACAGTAGTAAATGACTATCATAATTTACTGTCCGATAAACCCAAAGATTCTAGCTTCTGGGATGAGAACTCAGTATTTGATAAAAAAAAAAAAAAAAAAAAAAAAAAAAGTTAAAACAATTCCAAGGCACCACCTCATACTGATCAGATTGGCTAATATGATAAAAAAGGAAAATGATAAATGTTGGATAGGATGTGGGGAAAATTTGGACACTAATGCATTTTTGATGGAGTTATGAATTGATTCAGCCATTCTAGAGAGCAATTTGAAACCCACATTGGCCCCAAAAGCAACCAAACTCTTCATATCCTTTGATTCAGTGATATCACTACCGGATCTGTATTCCAAAGAGATCATAAAAGGGAAGAAGGCTCATATTTGCAAAAACAACAACAACAACAACAACAAAAACTTGTAGCAACTCTTTTTGGGTGAAAAAGGGTTGGAAATTGAAGAGATGTCCATAATTTGGAGAATTGTTGAACAAGTTGTAGTATATGAATGTACTGGAATATTACTGTGCTATAAAAAATGATGAGCAAGTAGAGTTCAGAAAAAATCTGGACTTACATGAACTGATGCTGAATGAAGTGAACAGAACTGGAAGAACATTGTACACAGTAACAGCAACATTGTGTGATGATCAACTATAATAGACTTAATGAATTTCAGAAGCACAATGATACAAGACAATTCCAAGGCTCATGATGAAAAATGCTATCCACATCCAGAGAAAGAACTATGTAATCTTAAAGCAGATTAAAGCATACTACTTTTTTGTGGCTTTTTCTTTTGTTCCGTTTCCTCTTTCCTAACATGACTAATATGGAAATGTGTTTTACATGATTGCACATGTATAACCTATATCAGATGTCTTGCCATCTTGGGGAGGGGAGATAAAAGGGAGGAAAAGAGGGAAAGGGAAACAGAGCTCAAATTTTTATAAAAAATGAATTTTGAAAATTATCGTTATCTGTCATTGGAAAAAGACAAAGTACTATTTCCAAATAGAGGCAAAAGACAGTCCTTCCATCAAGGATCATACATATGCTCCATCTAATTATGGAGACAATGTTCAAATGAGTATATACAAAGTAACCTATATTAGGAAAAATAAAAAAAAAAACTAGAATTAAGAGGGGCTGAAGAAGATTTGGTGTAGAAGATCAGATTTTTTAATTGAGACTTATAGGAAGTTGGGGAAGTCAATAGATGGAATTGAGAAGGTAGAGCCATCTGGGCAAGTGGACAGCCAGACAATAGTGTAAAAAGAAGATAACATCAGAGGAGAGAGGAGATTAAGAGGAGGAGATTGGAAAAGACCTTCTGCGGAATAAAAGATTTAAGCTGTCTTGAAGGAAGCCTAGAAACCTAAAAATCAGAAGTGAGGGGGAAATGAGAGCATTCTGGGAATGGAGGATACCCACTCCCAAAGCCCAGAAATAGGAGGTGAACAGTTTCAAGTGAGAGGAGAAGAAATCTGACCACTCTACCTGGATCTTTGAAGTGCTAGAGAACTGTTTTTGTTACATGATTACATATATATAAAATCCTGATTAGGAAACATGGTTAAGATTTAGCTGACTGATAAACTCATTTAAATGAATACAGAAATTTCAGCCCATGGATCCATTTCCCAAAGTATTGTTTAAAATGTTACCCCAAAGAGTATTAGAGGAACCTTGGAACAGTAGAAGGAGATTAAAAAGAAGAAAAAATGAATGAATGAAAAAAGCATTTATTAAGCACTTACTATGTACAAAGCATAGTGTTAAGCCCTATAGATACAAATTAAAAGCAAGAGAGTCTATGCTCTCATGCTGTCTATTGGGGAAGATTTCATATGTGTGTGTGTGTGTGTGTGTGTGTGTGTGTGTGTGTTTCAATAGCAAATAAGATGTAAATTCCTAAAGATGGGAATAACAGTGGCAAAGGAGATGATAGTGCATAGTCTTTAGTGGTTTTTCTATTGATATTCATATCCATTTCTGGTTTTGAACTATTTGATAGTGCCAAGGACTTTGGTGACAAAAAAATATTTTTCTGACTTTTTTGGTGGCTTTGTCTGCCTAGAAGGAAAAAGCTAGAGAATGTATAGAAACAGTGACAAAGTCATATCATATTCATATCTTTTTTTTTTTGTCAAAAGGTAGATTTATTTAAGAGAAGAAATTACAGAAAAATAAGAGGTAAAATGGGCACCAGGCAAATATGTAATAGACTTGGGAAATCAATAGGGTTATCATTATCAAGGAAAGGAGTTTGGAAGAATCCATTAAAGGAATTTGCCATAAGACTTTATGCCATTGACTGGCAGGTTAGATCCACAGAGGAGTTTAGTAGACTAATCAGAGTTAACTGTATAGTAAGGAGAAAGATGTCATCAGAAGAAAAGCACCATGAAGGAAAGAGAGAATAGCTTCATAGTGGGCTTGGTTCTGGAAAAGACTTAGCAACAATCTTTGTCATGGACACATCTGTTATAGGGGTAACACAGTTTTGGGGAGTTTGTTCGAGCAAAGTCATATCTTAAAGGGGCTATTTCTGGCAATGATGGCCATAGGATTTGGGTTGGAAGCCTGACTTGTGATCTGTTGTTCTGTCAATCCTGGAGACCTTGGGCTATTGACTAATAGTGGGAGTTGTTGGTTGTTGTAGTGAAGAAAATATGTCCATTCTCCACAATGATGGATACCCTCAGTAATAAATTATGGATCCCAATATGAAAGCAGGACTAGGAGTTTGGGGGCCATTGTACTTCCCAAGTCTCAATGTCCTTGGCTAATTCTATCAGTCTGAGGAGAGGTGGTAGTTGAGTTGATTGGTATTCATTGATGTGGCTGGCACATCTCATAGTTCTCTCTCAGAGTGCCTAGCTACTAACTTGGTCAGCCTATTCTGCTAGTTAGTGGTTAACAGATAACAAGCAGTAGAAGGATTTGAACCTATTTCTTCTGACATAGGCAGCAGCTAGATGATGCACAGAATGCTAGGATTGGAGTCAAAAAGACTCATCTTCCTGCCTTCAAATCTGATCTCAGATACTTATTAGCTGTGTGATCCTGGGCAATTCCCTTAATTCTGTTAGCCTCAGTTTCCTCATCTATAAAATTAGATGAAAAAGGAAATGGCAAACCACTGCAGATTCTTTACCTAGAAAACACCAAATGGAATTACAAAGAGTCAGACATGACTGAAACAACTCAAATCTTCTGACTCAAAATCCAATGTTCTTTTCACTCTACCATATTCCCCAAAGTTGCATATTCCAGAAGTTGTTGGGATCCTCACTCTTTGTATTGAAATGGCAACTAGATGAATATAATTGAAATAAAATAATGTTGATAACTTAAAGCATTCATCACAGATATTCAGTTTAATCCTTTATCTATAAAATATAAATTCTTATGGTCTTAAATAACCTTAATGCAGATTCTTCAAAACTTTGAAATGAGCTTCATTTGAAAAAAAATTACTTTGTGAAGAGCTGATTTTTTAAAAATCTATTTCAAGTTTTTTTTTTTTTTTTTTTTTAAACTACATTAGAAAACAAAGTCTGGTTATTTTGTTTCCCCAGATGAAATGAAACTAATACTTGTGAAGTCAATTGGAGGCCACTATTTCCAACTCAATATATTATATTTAGGTGATCTATTCTTGTGCAACATGAGGACAACAAAAGTCAGCCCCAAACCCTAATCATTTAAACCAAAACACAAGTATATGTATTCTGGCTATGTTTCTTCAAAGCAGACACACAGAATTACCTTTTTCTAAAACAAGCTTATGTGTTTTTGAATTTTTAACTCTTTTAGTTATAAATAAGGAATGTATTTTTTAAACAAAAGTTAAATAACCTTTCAGTCAGTAAGATAGGAAAAACATAAACTATTAGGTTATTCTATAGCTCAGTCTCCTGGGAATCCTATAAGATTGGGTCTGTAGCATAATCCATGACCTGTTGTGACCTATTTACAAATTGTTTTTTTTTTCTTCTAGTAAGTTATATGATCCAATTGTTTCAAATGTCATATAATTTTAATTTATAATTCTTGTGCCATGATATCTTTGAGTTTTAACATAATTCAGAATAGCTTTGTGTAGGATTGTTTTGCTTGTTTGAGTTACAAGTATATGCATACATATATGTATGTATATCAGTTGAATGTAAAACCTAATTTAAATTTTAAAACTCTGATTTTGAAAAAAATTACATTTTTTTTTTCTTCTGGGCTGGATAGTAGCCTGAGTTGAAATGAGCCTTTGCTTTTAGAATGACTGTTGCCTGTTCATCTGTCTGCCGTCATGTTGCTCTGTTCTATTCTGTTCATCTCTATTCAGTGCTGGGGAGATTTGGGGAGGGGCAGAGAGCTTGTGCTGTATATATATGTATGTGTATATATATGTATATGTATATATGTGTATATGTATACATATATATGTGCATATATATACATATATATATATATGAAACTACTTTATAATTTTGCTAAGAATTCTTAGATTTGTATCGCTAGTCCTATAGTTCCAACTTTTTCTACTAAACTTTATCTTGAGATCTTTGATTCTCCATCTTTCTATTGGGGAAATCCTTTCTTAGATAAGAAGACTATGTGAGGGGGCAGCTAGGTGGCGCAGTGGATAGAGCACCAGCCTTGAATTCAGGAGGACCCGAGTTCAAATCTGGTCTCAGACACTTAACACTTCCTAGCTGTGTGACCCTGGGCAAGTCACTTAACCCCAGCCTCAGGAAAAAAAAAAAAAAAAAAAGACTATGTGAGAGAACTTAACAAATTTTCAGATAAAACAAAGGTAGGAGGGATGGATAACATGTGAGTGAAGTCAAGAGATGGAGAACTGTCATGGATAATGAAGATGGATGACAGCCATTCTTCTTGAACCCAGAGAGCAGAATTAGGAGTAGCAAGTCCATAGCAGACATATTCAGCTAGACATGAGAAAAAAACTTCCTAAAAGTTAGAACTATCTAAAAGTAGAAAGGGCTTTAGGAAGAGGTAGTGAATTCTTTCAACTAATAGTGTTCAGAGAAAAGCTCAATGACTTCTAACTACCATTTAGACACAGCTAGAACAAGATGCCCTTTAAAGGTCCTATGTGATTTTGTGATTTAACCAAACTAATCATATATCTATGCAAATCTCAAGCCTTTGTAGAAGTTATCCTATGATTAGTATTTTAAAAATAATAATAATAATAATAGTCAAGTACTGTGCTAAATGTTTTATAAATATTCTCTTTTAATTTTTGTCACAATAACCCTGGAAGGTAGGTGCTATTATTATCTTTATTTTATAGTTGAGGAAACCGAGGACAACAAAGTTTAAATCACTGATCACCTCTGCTCTCTTTGCCTTCTGTTTCAGGGACACTAATGAAAATAATTTATTTTCCTTTTAGTAGTAGTTGTTGTAACTGATATTTATGTTAAATTTTAGGCAATATAGGTACTAGAAGGGGTTCTGGAAGTGTCAATGTCAGAGCCAAGTTTTAAAACTTTGAAGCACTATATAAAATGAACTATTAACTTGGGGTGGGGCGGAGAGGTATATTGAGATATTGTAATACAAATTTAATGATTTTTCTCCATATTGTGATGATAGATCCCCCACTAAAACTTACTCTAATATTTATTTCATTATCATGTGGAGGTGACACAATCTCCAGGTCATATGACCCACAAGATAAAAGACTAGCTACACATTTTATTTAATCCTTGTGACCTCTTTAAACTATTAATTACTCATAGGAGATAAAGCACTTTCAGTTGTATTCATGGTCTAAGACCTCAAGCAATCTAATGAGATAACAATTATTGAACCAACAGCAGAGAAGATTAATCCCTAGTCCTTAACATGCCTGACCAGCCTTCCCCCAACCTTTACCAGTCACCATTCTCTAGCAAGGCTACCCAAGCTGACCCATGGCTTGCAACAGAACTCAACTGTGCTTTTATCCACCTGTGCTATTAAAAACATACCCTTTTGAAACTGCATTATGGTAGGATGTTGTGCTATAGCAGTACTCAAAGAACTGAAAAGTGAAAAGAAATAGGGCAGGACACTAATGTATGTAAGGATATCCATCAGGTCTTAAAGGGAAAGGGACTGACATTCATCTGAGACCAGTTCTCTCTCTCCATGATTCCAGAAGTTTTTGGAGGCAAAAACTATGGTCAGTGAAAAGTGAACTCCCCAGATAGGTTTAATATCTAGTTCTCAAAGAAACTACCATTGAAAGACAGAAAGTAAGGAGAAAAGACTGAAATTACCAGAGATCTCAGGAGGAAAACAAACAAACAAACAAACAAACAAACAAACAAACAAAAAAAAACAGTTAAAATATTTTGAATTTAAGTAGATAAACCAGCAGGAAACATATTAATAACAAAAGGAATATGGCCTCCAGATCATATGAACAAGTTCACACAACTCAGAATAAGTATTGAAAGATAAAAAAAAACTCTTGATGAGATCTAGGACCCAGTGAATTTCTAAGAGGGTATGGAAGTACCCCAAGGTGTATTTAAATCATTCAAGAGAGAATTAAGAATCAACGAAGTTCATTTTTTGCACAGCAAAAGTAATCAGCAACATTAAAAAACTTGAATCCTCAGAGGAAATAAATCTCTCCAGAGAAACAAGAGAGAACAAATTATTGGGAATGCAAATTCACCAAAGAAAAGGGCAATCTGAAAGAAAAGCAACAAAAACCAATTGCATTAAAAGAAAATATGATCTTTATACTTGCAAAATTTATTGATCTCAAAGATTGGTGTAGAGGTGACTCTGAGCACTCAGAGACTAAGCCCATAAAGTATAAGTTTTGGCAACTTATATGTATTTATGTATCTATTGGGGTTTTTTTCTTTTTTTTTTTTTTTTTTGAGGCTGGGGCTAAGTGACTTGCCGAGGGTCACACAGCTATGAAGTGTTAAGTGTCTGAGACCAGATTTAAACTCCGGTCTTCCTGAATTCAAGGCTGGTGCTCTATCCACTGCGCCACGTAGATGCCCCCTGTATCTATTGTTGTATCTATTATTGTATATATTTTGTATCTATGGCCAGAGGAGCAGCTAAGTTTGGAAGATTAATCATCCAATTAATTAACCAATTAATAATTAATATTATGTGCCGAGCAATGCACTAAGCCTGGGTTAGAAACTGTTTCTAGGATTTTATTGAAATAGAGAATTCCCAAAAGAGAAAACTCCCTCTATTAGACCAAGATATCCTAGTAAAGACAAAAATCAAATAGTCACAGTATTCAAGAGATTTACATCCTACAGCAGAAAACATACAAATTTAAGTACACCCAAAATATGGAACCAACTACTTACAGTGTGGTGGTAGTATAATCTGACTATCCATATAGGGAAACATTACAGATTCTTGAAAAAATTGCCTTTCCATGAAATGGACAGTTTTGGGGAAAGTTTCATGAAGTGGAAATGAAAAAACAAACTCATTTTTGTCGAATTCGCTTCATGTCTCATCTATACTGTCACTAGATTGTGAGTTCTGTCGGGGAAGGGATTGCCTTTTTGACTCTTTTTGTTTCCCCTGTGCTTAACATAGTGCCTGACACAAGCTTATTGAATACTGAATTCTGAACAAGTGCTTATTGAATGAATGATTAGTACCTGGCTATTTTGATATTTTATTTTCTATTTGCAGTTTTTAAAAACTCAACTGTTATCTATAGTAGGCAAGTTATGTAGTTATGTCTTCCAATATTTTTATCTATTATTTACTGGACATTTGTGTTACATATTATGTCAAGAATTTCCACTTAAAACATAAATTATAATTTATAATTTTTATTACATGAGACAAAAAAGCCTTTTCATGAACAAAATCAACACAGCTAGGATAAAGAAGAAGGGAAAAAATAGGGGAAAAAATTGGTGCAACAAAGATCTCTGATCAAATTCTAATATCAAAGCTATATATAAGAAGGAAAGCAAATATATAAGAACAAAAACCATTCCTTATTGAATAGATGATCAAAGGATGAGAATAAACAGTCCTCAAACCTAGAAATGCAAATTACTAATTATGTGAAATATCTCACCAAATCACAATTAATAAATGAAATCTAAATAAATTATAACAATGGCAAAGATAACATAATATAGAAACAATAAATGCCAAGAGGATCATAGAAATAAAAGTACACTGATACACTGTTCATGGAGCTCTGGATAAATGCAAAACTTTCAGAAGGCAATTTGGAATAATGCTTTTTTTTTTTTTAAGTGACTTAAATATCCATCATCTTTGATCTTAGAAATCTCACTACTAGACATATGTCACAAGTTATTCAATAATATAAAACAAAAAGCTTGATAATATATAACAAAATTTTCATAGCATTACTTTTTGTTGCATTAAAAACCTGGAGACAAAGAAGTTATCATGTACTAAAAAACTCTACAGCATATGAATGTAATGGGATTTCACTGTAACAATGCTGAATATGATGAATCCAGAGAACCTTAGAGAAATTTATGAACTCATATGGTGTGAAAGAGGAAAACAATATCCACAAAGACTACACCAATGTAATTATAAGAATATCCCCCAAAAAAGTGGAAAAACTTTATGCTGTGAAATCACAAGAATCAAAGTTAGCCACAAAGAAAAACATGAGAATAAACTTCTCACACCTCTCTCCCTGCCCTCCCCCCCCCAATTTGGAAAGGTGAGTTTTCCAAATCAATCTCTCCAATTCTGACATTTCTTGAGCTCTAGATTTTCATTTCTGTTGACACATTGGACATTTCTATCTAGCTATCTCACCTTCTGGATACTTCATCTTCCCTTTCCTTCAGCTTTCACACTCCCTCCAATCTCATGCTCAACATGCAAACAACTCTCCCTCAAAAAAACTCCTCCTCTTCACTTCTGTATTGCTGCTAACTTAAGCAGCCTAGTCCT
The DNA here is from genome assembly GCF_048593235.1 of Sminthopsis crassicaudata. Classification (NCBI taxonomy): domain Eukaryota; kingdom Metazoa; phylum Chordata; class Mammalia; order Dasyuromorphia; family Dasyuridae; genus Sminthopsis; species Sminthopsis crassicaudata. The sequence continues at coordinate 405,902,914 of NC_133617.1, forward strand.
CAATAAATATGAAAGTACTTTTTAAAGGCATACTCATTTCATTCCTTTAAATTTGATTAATTTTAAAGTCTAGTTTTCCTATTACTTGGGAAGACTATAAATTATATTTTGTCTCTTTTCCTATTCCCGGCACTTAGCATAGTGCCTGATACATGATAGGCACTTAAATAAATGTGTGATTGTAGCTTGCCTTAATCTTCAATCTTCACATGTCCTCTACATTATTGTATTAAAGAAAACCTTCCTTATCTCCACCACCTAGAATTCCCTTTCATTACTCAGATTGGGTGCTACCTCCTAAAAAAAACTATCTTTGATATTCAGTATTATTTGTGTTCTCTCACTTAATAAATTCTTCTATTTTCTACTTATTCATGTATTTATGCTACCCCCAAGTAGAACATAAGCTTCTTTAGGATAGGGAGTGTTTGTTTTTATCTTTGTATCCCATTGTCCTTAGCACAGTGTCTTGTAGGACTTAATAAATGTTTGCTGAATTGAATTCAATCAAGTTGAAAAGAATGTTTGTACAGCCTTATCTAATGTAGTGCCATCTTCCCATGTTATGATTCAGGTTATAAATATTACTGTTGTGTATATTACTGAACCATTATACAATTATGCCCCCCAAATATGTGAAGATTAAGGAAGTGGTTCACAGGAAGTTGGAGGCAAAAAGCCTGTGTATGTGTATGTTATATGAAATATAATTCCATTTAGTTGTATTCCCAGAACTTAGCAAAGGACCTGGTACAATGGTAGACATTTAAATAAATGTTTAGAGACTGACATATGTGCCATATATGAAGTCTTTCTCTCTCTCTCTCTCTCTCTCTCTCTCTATCTCCTCTCTTTCACACACACACACACACACACACACACACACACACACACACACACTTATCACATGTGTCTTTATATAAGCCTTCATAGAAAGGGTTTGTGGTGGTGATAGATAGCTACCCCCCAGGGAAATGAGTGATTCTCCAAATAGCTACTTTTGCTTCCATATTCCATGGAGACACAGTATCTATGACACTCTTTAATCATGCACCTCTAGTAAAAATCAACGTACATTGTGCTCTGGGGTTGGGTCTATTTTTAGTTATTATTTTCCACTCTTTTCTACAGCTGCTTTAAGTCACAAGTTTCTGGCATGAAAGTAAATAGGGACTTCCTGGCAGAGACTGAGGTATATGAACTGTATCTTCTACTTTTCAAAAGTACTGAACACTCAGTAAGGAGCCAGTGAATTCATCCAGGTCATCTTAGTCATCATATTTTTATAGAGAGAAAATTCTCAATATGTCATCTTTTCTATATTTAACTTGTTTGGGGTTCCAAAGAGAGACTTCATTTATTCATTCATGCATTCATTTTGTTTGTTCTTTTTGCCATTTCTTCATTCAACTAGTAGCTTATAAAATATATATAATATATATATATATATACATATATATACACATATATGTGTAATATATATTAAAAATATAAAAAATAGACTTCTCAGTACTATGAGAAATACATAAATGATAGTAATAATGATACAAATAATCATGAAATGTTACCTCTAGAAGGAGCCTAAATCATACTCCTTTATTTTACAAAGAAATTAAATCTGAGAGAGGTGGGAAGTTAACTTTCACTTTGAAATTTCTTTCATGAGATAATTGATGGACTCTTTCTATATTTTTCTTTGATCTCTAGTTCTAATAGAACTAAGTGATTTTATAGGACTTAGGTTTTTGTTTGTTTGGTTGGTTGGTTGGTTTTTGCTGTTTTAAAAATGATATCCATTTTTTCATTGTTGCTTTCTAGAAGTTTGGTGATTCTTAAATTATGTTTTCCTAGACCTTTTTCATGCCAGTTTAATTTCTCTTATCTTAAATACCTTCCATCTTCTTCTAATTTTTCAGTCTTGTCTTTATTTTTTTTTCTTATTGGAAACACTTGTTATAAAGATTATTTTCCAGCTTTCTGCTTTGCTTCTATTCTTGAGTATTGATTTTGTCTGTTCAAAAGCTTTTTAATAAAATCAAAATGATCTATCTACTTTACATTTTGTAATTCTCTCTATTTCTCATTTGTTCATAAACTTGTAACTAATTTAACTTATCTTTTAATAATTTAGATGCTGTAACACTTGGTGCATATGTATTTAGTATTGATGCTACTTTGTTGTCTATGGTACCTTTTAGCAAGATGTAGTTTTCTTCCTTATCTTTTTTCATTACATCTATTTTTGCTTTTGCTTTGTCTGAGATCAGAATTGCTACCCCGGCTCGTTTTTTTTTTTTTTTTTTTTTTTAACTTCAGCAGAAGCATAATAGATTCTGCTCCAGCCCCTTAACTTTACTCTGTGTGTATTTCTCTGCTTCAAATTTTTTTTTGTAAAAAGCATGTTGTAGGATTCTGATTTTGATGTACTCAACCATCTGCTCCTGTTTTGTGGGAGAGCTCATTCCAGTCACACTTACAGTTATGATTACAGTTTATTTTCTCTCTCATTTTTGTTTGTCCTCTGTCATTTTTCTCCCTTTCTTTCCTTAACACTGTTTTGTTTCTGTTTACCACTTCTCCTGGTCTAGTTTCTGTAAGTTTCCCCTCTTTTTTTACTTAGTCTTGAATCCTACTTTCCTGTCAGGTAAAATAGATTTCTATATTCAACTGATTATTTATATTATTTCCTCTTTAAGCCAATATTAATGAAAGAAAAGTTTAAACAATGTTCATCACTCCATCTTTTTATCTCCTGTTGTAATGTCCATGCTAGCTCTCTGGAAGGCCTCAGGATCAGTCAGAATCAAGATCAGTCACAGTCCTTGGTCTTTAGGAGGAGAAGTGAAGGAGGCAGGCAAGCTGTCACATGGCTTGTCAATGATGGATCCTACACTCTGGAGTCTAGAGCCTGAAATCTTCCCTGTGCCAAACATGAGGAGAGCCATCATATTCACCATATCATCTAAGTACATGTTTACAGAACCATTATCTTACATTGAGTAAGTGCTTAGCCTTAAGTACTCTGCTATTCTGGATTCAAGTACACCTTTTTCAGAATGCTGTTCCATCCTATAATAGGTTTTCTGTTTTTGTCCATGTAAAATAATTTACCTTGTTCTACTTCCTCCCTCTTTTTCTGCATCCAATGTATTCCTCTTTCTTATCCCTTATTTTTTTTTATTCCCTCAAATTCATCTTATATCTGTATCTCCTGTTTACATATACTCCTTCTAGCTGTACTATTAATGGTACAATTTTTTAAGAATTATAAATATCTTCCCATATAGAGATATGAATAATTCAGCTCTACTGAATCACTTATTTTCCTTTCTTTTATAGGCTTCTCTTCTGTCTTGATATTGGAGACCAATCTTTTTGCTCATTTCTGATCTCATTTCTGATTTCTTTATGAAAGCTTGAAATTCTTCTATTTTATTGAATGATCATTTTTTTCCTTTGAAATGTTATGTTTAATTTTGACAAGGTGAGGCTTGATTGTTATCTTAGCTCCTTTGCCTTTTAGAATATCATTTTTCATGACCATTGATGCTTTAATAATGCAATTGCTAAATCTTATGTAATCCTGATAGTGGCTCCTGGGTATTTGAATTGTTTCTTTCTGGTCAAGAAGATAGCCTGTTCTGTAATTTGGGTATAATGTTTCTTGGAATTTTCTCTTTTCTGAGATAGACAGTGATTCTTTAAATGCCTGTTTTCCTCTCTGGTTTTCATATATCAGGATGGTTTTATTAAATAATTTTTTGAAAGATGCTGAGCAGATCCTCCTTTTGATTATAGCTTTCAGATAATCCAGTCATTCTAACATTATCTCTTAGATCTATTTTTGAAGTCAGATATTTTCCCATTTTCTTCCACATTTTCTTCTAATTTTTTCATTCTTTTGGATTTGTTTAATTTATTCTTTATTTCTTAGAGTCATTAGCTTCCACTTGCCCAGTTCTAATTTTTAAGGAATTATTTTCTTTGGTTAGCTTTTGTACTTCCTTTCCCATTTGACCAATTCTATTTTTTAAGCAGTTTTCTTTTTTCCAAGATATTGACTCATTTAATAATTCTCTTGCAACACTCATTTCTTTTCCTAATTTTTCTTCTACCTCTCTTATATGACTTTTAAGTTCCTTTATGAGCTCTTCTATGAATTCTTTCAGGATTTAAGATTACTTTCCATTTTTCTTTGGAATTTTGTATATAGGCATTTTGACATTGTCTTCTGAGTTCATGTTTTGATCTTCCCTGTCACCATTATAACTTTCTTTTTTATGTTTTTTGTTTTTTGTTTTTTTTTTTTTTTAAATAACTTTCTATAGTTAGATTTTCTTGTTGTTTTCTGCTGATCTTTTTTGCCTTTTTTTCTTTCTTTTAAATTTGATCTCTCCTCCCAAAATGAAATGGGAACTGTTTGAGGCTTCTTGTGCCAGGGGCTGCAGACTCTGCTACTTACCTGATATAGCACTGATGTTGCCCTGAGGCCAATGGGGGACCCTTCTAATCTAATTGAATTAGATTTATTTTAGGGAGAAAAAAAAAAAAACTTAATTTTATATAATTTTCTGCTTTATCTTCCATGATCAAATCCTCTCTATCTTGTTTTCCATATTTTTTCCATTCCAACTTTCAAATGATCAAAGAGATAAAATGACATCTGAACATCCCATATTGTCTACCTCTTGACAAAGGTAATAAATTCAGAGTGTAGATTGAAATCAATTAAGATAGCTTTTTGTACACTTTCCCCTCCCCCATTATTACCCTTTAGCTTCTTGACCTCTTTTTCCTTAATATAAATTTCATAATTTATTTCTAGATTTATAAAATGATCCTTTAGTAGTTTGTTTTGGCACTGAATTAGAAAATTAATTTAAATTGTGATTCTATGAATAAAAAAATAAAAGGCAATTCTCTCAGAAAAATCTATTAAATGTCTGAAATAATGGAATAATAGTTAATCATATAATTAACTTAAAGTTTACAAAATACTTTGCACATATCATTTAATCCTCTTGACAAACCGGTGAGAATGGTGATTTAGTATCTCCATTTTACAGAGGAGGAACCTGAAGTTGAAAGGATTTAAAGGACTTATTTAGAGTCACAAAACTATTAAAAAGAGTTTGAACTTCAGTTTGCCTAATTCCACACATAACAATCTATTCACTATTCACCTATCTGCCGGTTATTCTATTAGGGTTAAATTGACTACATTGTTATTCCTTGATGAGATTATATTTTATTCTTGACAGTCTTTTTCTTAACTGTGCTCCTTTCCCCCTCTATTCCTTGTTAAGCTATCCTTTCTTTACCTCCTTTGAAAAAAAAAAGGGAGGGGATCCTTTCCCTGTGGGAGAATACTGAGAACAATCTCACTAAGTTTCCCTCTTAAAATCTCAATCATAGAAAAAATAATACCATACTATTTTTATGGCTATGAATTTCTAAAAAATAGTAAGATACAGATTTAAAGTTGACCCAACAATTCTAATAGCATATTAGGAACACAAAAGTTGGATATCTGAGACTTTTAGTAACTTCTGTGAAAGATTTATTAAAAATTATGTACAAAAATTACATAGAATGAAGTGAGAAAGGGTTGAAATCTCCAACTGTTGAAGATTGAAGCTGACAAGATTACAGGTACATTAGAGTGCCTTAGGTAACTTATCTTTTGTTGATACCAAAAAAATAAAGGAAAATGTTTCCCTTGGGGTTTTTCCTTAATGATGCAACTCCACAAAGAGAGCAGCGTTGTAAACAATATAATCAGTCCAAATGCAAATTAGTTCTTTTCCTAACCATCATGGAAAGATGCTTTGGGATGCTTTTTTGCAATAAAGTTTTTTTTTTTTTAATTGTGCTGAGTAAAAGTTGCAAGACACAAAATCTGTTGTTTATTTACAGTTGTAAATGAAGAAGTCAACTCTGATGGTGGTTCATTATAAAGAATCTTCCTTATGCTGTTCTAATATGACCCAATGACAGGTGTTTTAGTTTGGGGTGATGATCTCAATCTTGGAAATACAATTATCTTTTGATATGTACAAAAGATTCTCCACATTCATGAATTTGTGATTCTCTTTTTGAATATTCAAGAATAGCTAGAGTGCCAATCCATTGCAATCCCCAAGACATGGTTATGTTTTTTGGTACTTAGAGTGACATAAAAGTACTAATAGAGATGGAAATATATGGTTCATACTTTTAAGGATAGTACCATGAACTTTGCTCTTAAGTGTATTTGTTAAGTTTGGGGGGGGGGGGAAGGGAAAATATGAATAGGTAAGATTTCAGCAGGAAGAGTCTCAGTGCCCTTCAAGTTCAAATAGTTATGGCACACAGATGTATATCAATTATAACAGCATAAATTAAGAAGTTCTCTCTCTATCCCCTGAGATTGTGAAACCAATTAATTGGTTATTTACATCTTAGTATGAATTGTTTGAATGAGTAAAACATCTAGCTGAAATCATTAGATTTCTGAAAGGTATGTTTTTTGTGGAGTGGGGATAGTAGGAAAGGAAATTTTGAAGCAGAGCAAAGAAAAAAAAAGATTTTTATTTATCTAATGAATATTTAAGTAAGATAAGTACCAGGTACTATTAGAAAAGTGGGAGAAGAGAGATTGACTAAGAACAAGTTAAAATATCAAGTAAGATGTAAGTCCAAGTTCTGCCACTTTTCAGTCATGTGATCTTGGATAAGGCCTCTCAAGAAATAGGTTAGTTTTTAACTCTACTGATAGCTCTGGTATTCTGTGTTCTATGTTCTTAGGATTCTTCCACTGCTAACATTTTTACCTTCAATGTATTAAGGACCCTCCCAGCTCCATCATGGTCTATGTTTGAAGATCCTTTCCTAATTAGACATTCCATGATCCTATGATTAATAGGAAAACTAGAAACTTCTATTTCTAGATCAGGATCTTCTGTTATTGTCCTTCTACAGAAAAAGAGAAAAATAAAATAAAAATCTTTTGTCCCCTCTTCTGTCTTCCCCCTACTCTTTCTTTATTGCCTATTGTAGGATTTGAAAATTCCTCCATCTTGTGGATCCCTACAAATTCTGGAAAATACCAAGGGGCTATTCCATTTTTTAACCAACTATTTTATGAAAGGCAACTTAAGATTTTATTTTTTTAAGTATTTACTCAAATTAGACTCATTATATTGACATGTATGGTTCATAGTTTTTTTTTTCCTCATGTTTTAATAAAATTAGCTTCACTCTTTTGCCATTTTCATGCTAGTTTGAAATGAGGATCACTTTGTATCTACATAATGAAGAAAACAGCTGGTAATAAGGTACATAATTCATGGGGAGAGCTTTTGGAGTACAATATCTCTGTGATTTTGGCTTAGAATTGATTGTTTTTAGCAAGTAGTTCAAGCATCAGCAAGCTACTACAAGCATGCCAAAAGCAAGATGATTATCAGTGGCAGGTGGGTTTATTGCCACTAGGCAAAATGTCAAAATAAAGAAATTTTGTCTGTTGCTTTTCCACCTCCTTTTCTTCACCCCTCTGTGATCGACTCTCTTACTAATCTCTGAATATCTGAAGTCTATTCTCCAGGTCTTTCTTTCCTATGTTGCCTTTCTAAAATTATCCTCTTTTCCAGTGTTCCCACAAAACTACCATTCCTAAGTGCAAATGACCTAAACTAGGTATTAAAATGAAGTGATTATCTGATTAAAGTTATTTATACTACGATATAAATGGATGAATAATCTTTCTATATGTATGTATATATATGTAATATGTAGGTATATGTATATATGCATATATTTAAGTATGCAAACTATTTCACCTAGGCTACAAGTTCAATGGCACCTAGGTGATACAGTGGATATGGACACTAGATATGGAGTCAATAAGATCTGAATTCAAATCTTGCCTCAGACACTCTCTAGCTGTGTGACTCTGGGTAAGTCACTCAATCTCTGCTTGCCTCAGTTTCCTCATCTGTAAAATGGAAATAATAATGACATCTACCTCCCAGGGTTGTTGGAAGATAATAAGATCATAATGAGATAATATTTCAAAGAGCTTAGCATAGTGCCTGGTACATAGTAGGACTTATTCCTTCCTTTCTCCTTTCATTCTTGGCCCTGATAGTATTGTTGATTTCCTTGAAAGTTTTAACCTGCTGGGTTTCTAAGTGGCCTCTGAGTGGCCCTTGCTCCTGGGAGCTAACTTTATTGGGGCCAAATAGTATAGACACCAAATAGCTTAAGACTTACTGCTACTCAGAGCTCAGCTTCAGCCTGCCCAGTTGTTGGGTTTGTACCATCACACCTACAGGCACTGAGCACTTTACAAATATTATCTCATTTGATCCTTACAAATGTCCAGAATCACACAGAAAGTGTCTGAGGCTAGATTAGTTCTAGATTTGAACTCAGGCTACTCCAGGCCTAGTACTTTGATCCATTCTGCCACTTAGCCCCCCAGTTTAATATCACATTAGTTTTTTGGGCTGCTGCAACATGTTTGATTCATTCAGCTTGTAATTTACTAACCTTCCCCATGTTTGCTAGTTATATCTTCCCCACTCCACTAATTTGTGGATTCTACAAATCACTTTGCAAATTGTAGAATTTTTTCCCCTGAGGCTGGGGTTAAGTGACTTGCCCAGGGTCACACAGCTAGGAAGTGTTAAGTGTCTGAGACCACTTTTGAACTCGGGTCCTCCTGAATTTAGGGCTGGTGTTCTACCCACTGCACCACCTAGCTGCCCCAATGCAATGATTTTTTTAATCTAAGTTAAGGACTTTACATTTATCTCTATTAAGTTCTATCTAATTAAATTCAGCTCATTATTCCAACTTATTGAGATAGTTTTAGATTTTCATTCTGCTCTCATAATAGTTCATAAACCTAATTAAATTACTGCCCTATTCAAAAAACTTCAACAGTTCTGTAGTATTATATTTTTCTTCCAACATACCCTTTCAGTTTTGTCATAAAGCTTCCTTCTATGCATCCTATACACGAACCTGGAATACTAGCTAATTCCCAAGACTCACCCTGCCATGTCCTATCTCCATGTGTTTGCATACACTGTATCTCATTTCTGTAATGGAATCTCTCTCAATTTGCAAATAGATTTCCTGTCAAAATCCAGGTCTCATGCCACCTTTTCTATAAAGCCTCTCCTGAATACAGCTAAATGTCTTTCTGTCACTGCTCAATCTCTTGTCAATTTATCTTTCTTATGTGTTTATCATTTTATCATTTATATTTATTTGCGCACTTAACAATATTATTCTATAATTTGGGACCTTTCAATATTGCTATACTATTGGTATTAAAATATGGGATTTTTGTTTGAATTTTGTAATTATAAAAGAAATTTCCCAGTATCTCCAAGGCAAGATAGTCCACTCTGTTCCTTCTGTTTAATTCTGGTCTCAACACATAGTCCATGTGCCATGTCTATGTGTGCTCTGTCTCTATTTCTGTGTGTGTGTGTATGTATGTGTGAAACAGAGAGAGATAGAGAGATACACACACACACACACACACACACACACACATAATGATGGATGAACTATATCAAGTGTATATGACTTCATTTCCTAATATGAATCATAGACATTAATGACTGACTAGGTTTTTCTTAAGTGGTTATAGATCTTGTCTAGAAAGCTATAGTGTTCTGGGACTTTATAGAATTGCTATGATACTTTCAAAAAGCAAGAACATATGGAAAACCTCAAACTACCTATATTCCTCTTTAATCAATCATTTTGTACTCTGTGCTTCTCCACAATAATGGTCAACACTTCTGTTAAGTATCCCTTGTTTATATCTCACTTGGTTTCAATGATCAGAGGATCCTTGAACAAGTTTAGATTTATAATCTTTTTCCATGGAGATAGATTTAAATAGATTCAAAGATAGATAGATATATGTATGATATATTCATGTATGCATGAAAGATTTCTTGTTGGGAAAGGTCTTTAAGCTAGCATTTTGCTCTCTACTTTTTATCTACTTTTAAATGATCAATTAGTATTTAGCTGGGTAGAATAAATAGTCTTTAGATATTTTAGTTTTAAATAAGCTAATTATTATTATTACTGAAAACAATGAAGAGATATGATGGGTATGAACAAATTGCAACACATGTAAAAATAAGGACTGCAACAAGAATCTGAGTAAGGGATGTCTTCAAAGACATTGATGATGAAAACAGAAAGGCTAGTCATATAGAAGAACTAATGATAGATAGTTGAGGTTCTATGTCTTCATTGGGTATTCTCGTAATGCAAAAGAAAGAAAAAAAAGTTCCATAGAATGTTGATTTTTGTTGTGAGCTTTCTAGTGGAAGGACATAATAAAGATAGATAGGTTGCAATCTGTATCCCTAGAGAGAATTTTCACAGCATGTCACAGGTCCGTTTAACTATGGTCTTTAATTATTTGTGCAAATCTCATTTTCTTCTCTTTATTAAGAGACAGAATAGCAATCAGCAATGTAGAAAACCCAAGAGAGAATCAAGGTGTTCTCAAAACTCAGAGAGAAAAGAGTAGCAAAAAAAAAAAAAAAAAAAAAAAAATCAAAGGCTGCAGAGAAACTAAGGAAAAGGAGGACTGAGAAAAGGTCATTGAATGTGGCAACTAAGAGATCACTGGTAACCTTGGAGAGAACAGTTTCAGTGGACTGACAAAGTCCCAGATAGTAAGGGGTAGAGAAGAGAGTGAGAGGAGTGAAAATAGAGGTACCTCTTGTAGATAGCCTCTAAAAGCAATTTAGTCCGAAAGATATCTATATCTATATCTATATCTATATCTATATCTATATCTATATCTATATCTATATCTATATCTATGTCTATATCTATATCTATATCTATATCTATATCTATGATGGTGATTAGCAAAGATGGAAGGATCAAATGAGTTTTTTTTTTTTCAGGATAGGGGAGACATGGGCATGTTTGTAGGCAATAGGAAATTAGCCAGTAAAGAAGGAAAAATAGCAAATAAGTGAAAATTGGGGATAACAGATGGGGTTATCTATTGGAGGAGACAGAATGGAATGGGATCACTTGAACAGGTGAAGGGCAAATTTTGGTAAGCAGTAAGACAACTTTATCATGTGAGACAGGTGAGGAAGGAGTGACTGAGGCCATCTTGATGATAGGGGATGAGTAAGAGAGAAGAGGGAGTTCATTGCAAATGATCTCAATTGGTTCAGTACAGTATAAGACAAGGTTTTCTGCTGAGTGAGTGGGGGGAGGGAAAGCCATTGGAAGTGTGAAGAGGGAAGAAAATATTTGGAAGAACTGCTCTGGAGAATTTGACACTTAAATTTCTTCATAATTTAACTCATCTATCCTTTTAGACTGACTTCACATTACCCACCAATTCTAAATCCGTACTTTACACTCTGTCAGATTATCCTACTCATTCCTTCCCATATAGTACATTTGATTTCTTGGCTCCATACCTTTACACAAGAAATAGGGAGAGAAAAAGAGATGTCCCCCCTCGATATTTAGTAAGTCCAGTTCAAGTGCACTTGTAAGTCCTTTCCAGATTTTCCCATGTCCCCTCCTGCCCCTTTATACCTACTTTGAATTTATTTTACATTTACCTCCCTGTTTATATATTCCCTCTGCCCTAGTGGAATATGAACTCCTTGCAGACAGGAACTATTTCATTTGTCTATGGAATATAGCACATACTTTCCAAACATTTGTTGAATTGAATGAACAGGCAAGTTATAGAATCTAATTAAGAGAGCAAGGGTTAGAGCCCAGAGATTTATACTGGAAGGAAGTCACATGATGATTCATATTCTTAATATATAAGCAGTAGGTCAGTGCAGGAATCGAAATCAGGAATGATTGTCTGCGTCTCAAGTAATCAGGGAAAACCAGAGTATGTCTGTTGACCCTAGGACAGGAGCTGTTTGCTCTCTGTATAAGCATTAAGCAATCTTCCTGGTGTGGGAGAATAAGGACTGGCAGGTGTTTACTTCTCCTCAGAGAGAGCTAGGGTTTCACAGGTGCTTTCTGGCTGATGATTGAAGCACCAACTATATTCTCTAGGGAGTCCCAGAATTCTAATAGTCAGGAACCAATGCCTCTTCCTCCAAACCCCAGTTTTCCTCATACATCCCTACATCTCTCCCCAGGCTTCAGAAATTCAGAGAAACATCCTGTTTCTAAGAACCCTCTCTATACTCAAGAGTCTTATTAAACCCTACTTCAGATTTTCTTTGGGCTGACTATTCTAGCTTCTTCTTACTTTTAAACTTTTAATCATCTTCCTCATTTTGAACTTTCTTCAGATGCTTTATATCTTTGTGATGAAAACCAAAACTGAATGCAGCAGAAATCTGACCAGGGTAGAGTTCAATGGGAGGGGAAAGAATGGCCAATCCTCTACATGAATCTTATTCTGGTACATACTTTGTCAATCAACAATCAACAAGTATTTATTAAGCACTTAATAGTTCCTAGTAAAGACCAGACTGTAATGAAATTTAGAAATGGTTCCCACCTTCATTATTCTAATGAGGGAAACTTAATTTGTGATGTTACAGTCTGGTAATATTTAAACCTCATCAGAACATGAATTGTTTTGGTGACTACCAGTTAACATTTTTCATTTTATTTTCTATTGTCTCTTTTGAAAACTTCCAGCCAACCAAATCGGGACTTGTTCTTTTCCTATAAACAATAATCATCCCTAAAAAAGAAAATCCTCTTGTCATTGATTTACTTAAAGGACTCTTGAACACACAAGATTGACCCATTCCCAGAAACATACACCTCAAGATTGATGCTCAGTTAGCTATTAGAAAAAAAAGAAACACAAAGTGAAAAAGGCAGTTAGAGACCCAGACTATAGTTGCCATATAAGAGTAATTGCCCTGCTATCATTGTAGGGAAGGGCCAACCTCTACTATTTCTCTCTAGAAAATACTTAAGTTACATGATGCTACTAGAGAGTCAAAGAAAACAAGAGTTAGCAGGAATCTTTCTCTCCTTTTTACTGATGCAACAATCCCCTCCAGGCCTTCCCACAGGGACAATTCTGAGTCTTCTGCATTATACCAAAGGGATAAATCCAATACCAGTAGCTACAAGTTTGTCCAGGAAGTTATCATCCTTTAAAGGACAATGTGTTGAGTTACTTTATACCTGTGGCCTCTTGAATTCCCATAAAACTCCTCTAACAGTGTCTGGCTCATAGTAAGGACTTAATAAATACTTCTTGAATAACTGGTTGATTTGTCTGAATATTGAAGTTTGTTTTATATGAAAGAAATTCTAACTTACCTCTTTTAAAAAAAACTGAGTAGAAATATCATTATATATCCTACAAGAGAAAAATTAACTCAAAGTTTTGCATATAAAACTATTTATTACAGACATAGATCTAAGAAAAGGGAGAGCTTATGAGAATTAAATTGGTATATATATTTGTTGGGGATTTTTAGTCCACACCTATGATTTCATCAATGTAAGGAACTCTATCAGTGCATAGAGTCAGTTGTTTGGGTCTTTGGAGGAGATAACCTAACCTTTGAAAGTCTGATAAAAACCTGTAGCTTCTTTACCAGAATAATGTTTTTAGATGCCTAAAATAAATACATAAGATCATAAAGTAAACTAATAGTGCTAAAAGTTATCAAACATGTATATCTAAAAATTTAATTCATGGGCTCCAGGTTGAGAAGTTTAGAAATTTGCCTAGAGGAAATGAAAAGTTAAAAGACTCCTTAAGAGAGACTGTATTTTTATGTCAAAGGTAAACTCTACTTAGATGTAAATTATTCAGTAAGGTGAAAAACCAAAATGCACAAAAGGCATCTTTCATTTTCTGAAGCGAGAGTAGAGTGGAGATTAAAGAAAGAATAAGATCTTAAACATTTCCAGAAAGCTAGACATTTTGACAAATTTGTTGTAAAGACTTAAATTCAGTTATTTTCATAGAGGCAGAGAAGAACAGATGATTTTAGTAACCCTTTTCCTTTAAAGAAATATATTTAGCTAGAGCATGGCATCCTGCTGGAATATATCAGTTTGAAGTCGCCATCAACAAGCAGATGATGGCATCCAAATAAACTTCTTGAAAATACACACTTGACTGAAGATTCCTTTGCTTTGGAAATGTTTTTTAAAGTCACCAGCCAATGGAATAGATAATGTGATCTGTAGGGAATCACTGCTGACATCTTTAACATTGATTTCCTCAAGGAACAAGATGACAGAAACTGACTATAAGATCAATATGCATATACCATCCAATTCCATGCTTTGTTAACCAGAAAATTTGAAGGCATGTATTCTTCATAGCAGAATGTCTAGTCTTAGATTCCTTTAGGAACATTTTAGTAACTGTTCTCTGTTATGGACCAAAAGTCTAGTGACCTTCTGTGAACTCATTGTTTAAAGACAAATTAGAGTAAAGAATCAACCTAATGCTTATGTCCACTTTCAGTATAGGCTGGTAGTTGCTGGAATCAGAACTATTATCTACTACAAACAATTTTTTAAAGTACCAGGGAGGACACTACCAAAGTGAAAACAAATTGGTCAGGACTGAGCTGAGAAGGAACTCTCCTGGGATATAATCAACAGTTGGTAGGGAGGAAGTTAGGAAGAAAGAATATCTATTAATAACTTTCCATTTTAACTAATTGTTCTTACTAAAGATGTGTTCAAATATTTCTGCCAGCTGAAAGTAGACAAGTATTATCAGTACTCTTTAAATTACTATGCCTTGAGGCAAAGGTTCTACCTCCTTTTCCTAGTTTTGACTCTGGACCTTACTTTGAAGAATAATGAAGGTGGCAGTGGCAGGAGCTTTCCAATCAAAGGGGATTCAGAATAAATTAGAATATATGGTCAGTGCCAAACAATCGGGCATAAAAACAATTCCACAGAACTTTAAGTGTGATAAATCAAGAGAATTCTTTGTCAAGTTTGGCACCTTTTTTGTTTACCTCAGCCCTGCAATTGAAACCCTGTTCTTCAGCTCTTGCTAACACCTTCAAATTTTCATACAAATCATGATTTTGACTTCCCTTTCACTTCAGATTCAAGTTGACATGCCTCACCCTCCAAGTCTGTTACTATTTTTCCTGAATTTTCAATCTTGACTTCTTCACATTGCTTTTCTGTTCCCTGTCTGCATTATATATATATATATATTTTTTTTTAATTTTTTTTTTTTTTTTGCTTTGACTCTTACTCTACAGGGAAGCACCAAAAAACCCAGTGAATCATGACCCAGATTAGACCTGAGCCCATTCCCACCATGGTGCAAAGCCAAAGGAAACAGTACAGTTCTGGAGATAAGAGTTCAGGTATGGCATTCTTGGGGATGACTATCAGATCCCACACTTCACTATTTTGTGGTCTGGATGTATGAGATATGAGGAGGAATATCAAAATTCAAAGAGCAGAAAAAAATTGACTCACCTTCAAAACACACGCTAGACCATAAGAGATATTGTAGCCAGTAGCATGATAACAAATTCCCTTCCCCCCATAGCATTCACAGCAGAAATGCCATTGCAAAGACTGTGCTGAACAACTGAAATGTACTCACTGTCTCCTCTCAGAAAAAGCTCCTTCATTCAAAACTGACACCTTGCATGGAAAGGCTTTCCTAATCCATGTATGTGTTGGTGCTCTCTCTTTGTATTCCACGGTACTGATCTGATAAAGGTCAGATTTTTCCAATTAGTGTATAATCTCACTGAGGACAACGATTTTTATTTTAATCCACATTTTAATTTTTATTTAATTCTAGGATCTACTAGTATATCTTACAGAGAGCAAGGATTTAACAAATATTAATTGAACTGAAAAGTGCCAATTTAGGTTTTATGGTTAAAAGGAGAGGAAGATATTGAGATTTTGGCCACCCAGACTTAGAATCATATTTACACACTATATAGTTCTTAGTTTGCATGCACAAACACTCATGTACTAAATTCCATCCAGATCCAGCAGCTAGTTCACTACCTCCAAATAATTTTTGTCTTTATGCCAGCCTTAGGGATCCTTCTCTATTTCTGCTTTATCCATTGGTCTATAGCTCCCCAATTTAAACAGTTACTGCAAATATAAAAGCAATACCCACACCTACATATCCCCATCACACCAATGCACACAATGTATGAATATGGATGTCATTTTGAAAGTTACAAACCCTGTGATTAAGAGTACAAGTGCGATTATCCCCATTTACAAATGATAAAACTGAGACTCAGAGAGATAAAAATAACTTACCAAGTTCACACATATATTAACTGTTTGAAGTTAAGATTTGAATCTGTCTCTCCTGAGTCCAAGTCCAGTGTTCTATAGAATGATATAGTTTTCTAGCATACACTGGAAGATAGAATGAGCATCACCTCCCCAAATGCCTGTCATTTCTAACTCACCAGTGCATTTCTATTCATTTGAATAAGGTAATAAGGTCCAGAATAGCAGATCCCTTTGCCATTACCACCATGTTTTGAAAAATGCAATTACCAGCAAAGCCCGGAAGGTTTAAAAGTCCACTCCAAGAGCCTTACAGAATTCCCTCTTACTTTACCTCTGAAGATTCTAGCCTAGTATAATTTGTCTCATGGAAAGTTTTCAGAAACAGGTTTTGGCCAAGTTTTATTCAGGACTCCTGAGAGTTGGGACCCTGGAGAACAGTTCACTGTTCAAGAGCCTCACTCTTGTTAGGTTAGGTAATTCACATATTTGACATCAAAGATTACTTTGATATATATGTATATGTATATGTATATATATATACATATATATATACATATATAATCAATATACATATGTATATTATCCAAATGAAGGTATCAAATATAAAACTGATTTATTAGTATTACAATGCTTATTTAGAAAAATTGAAAATAATGTAATGAAAAGAACTACTAAATGCAACAATAATAACAACAATTATAGGTATTTATATAGTACTTTAAAGTTTGCCAAGTGTTTCCCATTCATTATCTTATTTGGTAATATTCCTGAGAAGTGCTAAAGTTATTATTAATCTCATTTTACAGATGTAGATACTGAGGCTGAAAGAGATTAAATCACCTGGGGCATATTGTTCTTTCAAAGAGGACCAATGACATCATAGAGTGATATCTTGACTCTGCCATGAAATAACAAAATTAGGGAGAAAGAGAACATCCAGGAGAAGAGGGTGATGGTTTCCAAAGCTTCAGACAGTTCAATTGGGATAAGGCTGTTTCTTTGCTAATTAAGAATCTATGAGAGTTGACGCTAAAAGCTTCTATGGCTTACTTAAGTTAGCAGGCACCCTTATCCAGAATGTACATTTAACACTGAATTGATTGAAAACAAATTAAGAACTATAATCCTCCCTTTAGAACTATAATCCTAACCTGATTTGCCATCATACAGACTAAGCAGTGCCATGAAAACATTACTTGAACATATTTCTCAATGCATACCAATAAAACTTTTTTAGCCAAATTATGCAAACATCAAACAAATCAAGTTGAGGTTTAGAAATCCATTCACTATTTGCACAATGCCACATAATATGTGATTAATAAATTTTGATTGATTGTGATGGGGTGAATGAGTTTCAGCAAAATGCCTTGTCCCTGGGATCAACCCAGTATCTGAGTGGGCCCCATTGAGGAGCAATCTGATTCTATAGAATTATCTTGTACTGATGGAACTATTTTGTAGACAGAGCTATTGTGTACGGATGCTATCTCTCAATGCAAATAAAGATCTCATTAGCTTTTCTAACTGCTAATACATATTGAAGTTGCAGTCCACTGCAACTTATATGCTTTCTCCATATAAACCGTTCCTTCTCTATCTACTTGCAGAATTGATTTTTTGAACCACAGCATAGGACTTTAAATCCATCCCTATTAAGTTTCATCTCACTAGATTCATCAGTTAGTTTGATAAAATCTTTGGGATCCCAATTCTATCACCCAAATTGTCACTTATCCCTTTTTTGCTTCATATTGTCTGCAGGTGTGATAGGAAATCATAGAAATAGATTCATCATAGATTTTAGAGCAGGTATTTACAAAAAAGGAAAACCGCATAATAGAGTTGGAAAGCCTAGGGGCACAGAAATAATGTTTCCCAGGTGGGATTTGAACCTGAATCTTCTCACTGTAACTTCAGCAATATTTCAACTATACCATGCTTCCTCATCTAATACTATCATTTAAGCTTTCAAGAAAGTTTTTTTTTTAAATATATACATTTGATATTAAAAAAAAATCAGTACAAGACTAAGTTAACATGCAAATAATTATCTGTAACATCTAACAGTTTACTTGTGAGAGAAATGATTAATTTGTGAAGAGGAGGGAAATGAGGAGGTGGGAGGGAGAGATCCAGGTTTTTCCTCTTTCTATTTTCTAATTCAAAGCCCAAGTCTCTCAAGAACATTTCTGACCTTGCCCCAAAATTTACCCTATCCAGACCATCTTATATAGATGGAATTCTTATTTCCCCCATTGCTCATTGTTCATTGACTAGGTAGAGGATAGACCCTTTTGTACACATTGCCCAAGAAAGGAGTAATCTGGATTAAAATGAGTTTCTCTCTGTTCTATAAATGACAAAATCAAAGTTAAGTCTCCAGCAGCTCATTAACATAAACCCACCTCTCCTCACATTAATTATTAGCCAGAGTTGATCTCTGTCAGGAATACCCACTCTGCTAAGGGCTTATATAAGTGGTAATCAGCTTCAATGATTTGTCTTTGGTTTACAAGATAAAGCCACTAGGCATCTCTCCAATTCCCTTTGAGTTATTTGTTATTTTATTTCTTTTGCCGTGGAAATCTATGAGTTGAAACCAAAAAAAAAAAAAAAATAAGACTAGGAGAATATTAATGTTAAAGAGATGGCCCACTGCCACAATGAGTAATCTGAGATAACAGAAAACACTGTTTGATTTCCCAAATGTGATCTAGCACCATTTCTCCCTACTCAATTCTAGGCCCAGTTTACTGTCCAGCTTTAGTGCCTTATCCAAAACATACATATTACAGTACTAACAAAAACAAGAGGAAAGGATAAGAAAATTTTCCTTCATAATATCTACAACATCATAAAACATCTGGAAGTTAACCTACCAGAATATTCACATTATTGCATTACTACAAATCACTCTATAGAAATTAAAGAATTAAATAATTTTGTGGGATAGTCTGTGCTCATGGCTGGACCATGTCAATATAATAAAAATGACAATACTACCTAAATCAGTTTGGAGATTTTAAGCTATTCAAATTACCAAGGGTATAGTTTATAGAACTGAATAAAACAATAACAAAATTCACTTAGAGGTCAAAAGTCTAGAATCTCAAGTGAAATATTTTATTAAAAAGAAGCATGAAGAAGGCATAGCATCATAAGGTCTCTAAATGCTATAAGAGATAATCATCAAGACTATTTGGTCCTAAAGGTAGAATAAAGCTGGGAAACTGAGGGTTCAGAGACCCAGTTCTATATCACAATTCTAAAGTAGAGAGCAATAATCATGTCTGGAAGGGAATAATGACTACCTATGTAAAGATTAGAGAACAGACCCAGAAGAAAGTGAACAGACCTCTCAGCAAATCATACTATATTGGAAGCATAAAAAACAGGCCTTCAGTGAACTCTAAAAATGACAGGACATAAAAGATAGAAGCTCAGATATCACACTTAGAGACAAGAAGCCATCTCTAACAAAAATCAAAAAGTAGATTGAGAAAATGAACAAACAATAACAAAAAAGAACCTGACCATTAACAAGCTAGTATAGTGACAAGGAAGCTAAAGACCAAACTCAGAAAAGACAATGACATGAAAATGGCAACAATTGAAGCTTCAGAGGAAAATACAAAATGGACATGAGACCAACAATAATTCCTAGAAGGGGTAAATAAGGAGATTTTTTTAAAACAGTAAATATATGATTTTAAAAGCTAAATAACAATAGAAGAAAAACTGAGAAAAGAAATGGGAGCTTTGCAAGAAAATTACAAAAGAATAATTAAAAGTTTGGTAAAAGAAGCACACACTCACACACACACAAAGAAAAATCCTAAAGACAGTAACTTTTTAAAAATCAGATTTAGTCACATGGTAAAAGAGATATGAAACCTCACTGAAGAAAATAATTCCTTAAAAATTAGAATTGACTGCATGAAAACTAATAATCCCATAAGATATCAAGACACTTTTATCTTGGATAAAATATATATATATGGAAGATATTAGATAAGCAGGAATCAGAAACAATTGAAAACAATAGGCTAGTGTTCAATAAACCCACTATAGAATTAGGATTCTAGACTAACTGTATTCCAGATAATGTTGTGTTTCTAAAAGTTTGACATTACTGAAAAGAACTACATTGAAAGTCAATGAGAAAATGTTTGTGGCAGCCCTTTCATAGTGGCTAGAAGCTGGAAGATGAATGGATGTCCATCAATTGGAGAATGGTTGGGTAAATTATGGTATATGAATGTTATGGAATATTATTGTTCTATAAGAAATGACCAACAGGAGAAATACAGAGAGGCCTGGAGAGACTTACACGAACTGATGCTGAGTGAAACGAGCAAAACCAGGAGATCATTATACACTTCAACAATGATACTGTATGAGGATGTATTCTGATGGAAGTGGATTTCTTCAACATAGAGAAGAGCTAATCCAATTCCAATTGATTAATGATGGACAGAATCAGCTACATCCAGAAAAGGAACACTGGGAAATGAATGTAAACTGTTATTTTTACCTTCTGAATCCAATTCTTCCTGTGCAACAAAAAATTCGGTTCTACACACATATATTGTATCTAGAATATACTGTAATATATTTAACATATATAAGACTGCTTGCCATCTGGGGGAGGGGGTTGGGGGAGGAAGGGAAAAAATCTGAATAGAAGTAAGTGCAAGAGATAATGTTGTAAAAAATTACCCATGCATATGTACTGTCAAAAAAATGTTATAATTATAAAATTAAATAAAAATTTAAAAAATAATAATAAAAAAAATTTAAAAAAAAAAGAAAATCAATGAGAAAGTGCTTCCCATGGAAATCATGTAATAGAAATAATTGGTTAACTTGCAACTGTAATTTGACTTTTTTATTAGAATATATATATTTTAAATCACTAACACTGAGCCTTTCTGGCTCTGCTCTGTATGCCTTCATCTCTTAATTTTGTATACCTTAATTTATCCCTTATCCTTGTACAACCTTCATCTATTATTTCAACTTTGTTCTAACTCAAGTGTTTTCTTCACATAACATAGACTAACTATGCTGAATATTTTCTCCCTTATAGCTGTATGAATAAAGAAATATTTTGATTAAGAAAGTACTGAGTTAATTCTCTGACACCTAGAGCATTAATTTCTAAGGGAAATATTTCTAATGTAATAAGAACTATTGGAAAAACTGGAAAACAATTTGGCAGAAATTATGCTTAGACTAGCAACTTAGGTCATATACCATAATAACCTCCAAACAGATGCGTGGTCTGAATATGGCTTTTCATATTCATTTATGAATTTAAAATTTAAATTAGGGAAGAAAAGGCAATACTTTTCAAAACTAATCTGAAGAAGAATTCTTAGCCAAATAAGGGACATATGCAATTTTTAAAAAGACAACATAAAACTTTTTGATTGTGTAAAATCAATAAGCTTATGTACAAACAGAATCAATACAGGTAGAAGAGAAATTATCTGAGTGGTGATGGAGAAATCTTTGCATCAAATATAACTGAAAAAAAAATCTGATAACTAAGATACACAGGGAATGACATAAATATATAGCATCAAGAATTATTTCACAATAGATCAGTAGTCACAAGTTAGGGGTCAAAGAGGAGGGGATAGAAGTGTGAAGGAAGGAGAAAGAAAGAGCATGTGCACTTACAAATGACTTGACAGGCTTCTTATTGGGATGATTATCATAATTTGGTCTATATATCTTTTTATTTACTTTGTTTTTTTTTTCCATCGTGGATGGTTAGACTAACTTCTTTTGCATAGTTGTTGGTTTCACTGAGAAAACTATTGTCCAAGGGCTTTATGAAATTACTATTTCCAAACATCTGGGAAAAGGAGAATCTGTAAAACCTTACTCTCAACAGAGAATCATTTTGTATGAACTCTACAAAAGAAATCTTACCTTAGATCTCCATAAATCTGTCTGTCTTTTGTTTCATTAACATATTATCTGATGAAAAATACAAACCAAGATCATTTAATTAAGCTACTTCCATACTCATATTTGTCATGGTATTATGTTATCTTATTGTATATATTACATTAAAAAAACATTCCTTGTTAGTGAAATACTTTCAAGGCTGCATATCATGCTAACAAGTGAAATTTTTAAAAATCAATAATCAATGGAAAAAGTAGTATATTATATTCAACTGTCAATTGCATGAGTATACAAATATGGCCTGCTATAAAGAATAAATTTTCTACAAAAGTCTCTCTGTTCTCTTTCCAAGATTTCATCAAGTATATCATTAAGAATTTAGCTCATTCATAAAGCATTTTCATAAAATCTTAAACAGATGACAAGGAAGTCAATAGGGATCTTTAGTAACTAATACCTTTTCAGTCTTTGTTGTCATTAGAATGTCTGTCTGATCTTTTCCTTTTTTGGGGGGGGGGGGATTCTTCTCTTTGTCTTGAAAACTGCTATCTAACTATTGTGTCCTGCATGGATGTCTCCTTGATAGTCATGTTCAGCTATTACCACTTTCCCATTAAATATCATGTCCTCATGATGGGATCTTTGGTAGTTAAGTAGGCATTGACAGGAGTCTGAATTACTTAAGCAATCTGGAAGGCAAACTACTCCCTGAGATAAGCAGGGAGGAGCACTGATGGGATTATCTCTTTAAATGTACCTTCTAATTGTACATATTTAGCATTTATTGGATTACTTGCCATCTAGGGGAGGGAATATAAGGAAAGGGAATAGAAAGGAAAAAAAAAATTTGGAACACTAGTTTTTCCAAGGATGAATGTTGAAATTTATTTCTGCATATGTTTTGAAAATAAAAGCTTTAATAAAAAATAATAAACAAATAAATGGTTTGGTTTTGAGTAGGCCTTTTGTTATTCTAAGTAGATATTTATTGCCGTTGGTTTTGGTTGAATTCCTGGTTCAATTCCATGCATTGACAAACCCTACATTACTCTAAGCCATGATTTTAATCCCTAAAGTTATTTTGCCTCTATAAAAGAATCTACCTATATCTCAATCCCATGCTTATTTGTTGGCCCATTAGTCATTGGTATAATCTCCAATTCTTTTCGGGTTCAACCATCTATCTTAACGGCAATAAATTCATTAGGTCTCAGTTTGCCTAATGGTATCTTCCCTATGGTTAATTGTGAGTTCTGCTAGGGAACTTTCCTCCTGTTAATGACTAAAACTCCCCTTTTGAACCTACCAATAATTAGGGTTATAATAAAATCTTTGCCTCTTGATTTGGAGGTCAAACTCTATAAATTCTTTTGAGACACTTTTTGAGACTGGCTCAAGACCCTGATATACTTTTAGGGTCCAAAACCTCTCTCCTCAATATTTGGTAGATCTTGAAACCCCAATATTTGGGAGGGGGTTTCAGCATTTCAACACTCCTATACTCAGATGGCAAATTCTAAATCTGATAGTTCCACTGCCAGTGTAGTTGAAAATAAGCCAGATTGGAAAATACCAGCAGATCTATGTCATTTTGTGTCCTTTTGTTTACCTCCTTTTGGTCTCATGTCTCAGGATTAGCTGACTTAATTGTGCCATGATCTCTACAGGCTTTTTTTTTCCTCAAATTTTTTTTCTTTCTTTTTTGTGAGGTGATATTGTTCATAATCTCCCATCCACCCTCCTTTGTAATATCTTGCTAATTAAGTTTGGTTTTCTAGAAATGCTATCCTCATTTGCCATTTCCTTCCTGCTGTCAAGGAAATGAAATGTCTATTCATTGGAATAGTTTCTGGGTTCTTTTGTTCTTCTTGTTAGGATCATTCCTTAGCGAAAGGGGAGTAACATTGTATTATATTCACCTCCCCCAAAAAAGCCATTATGAGAAAAGCAATTTTTAAAAATTTTATTATTATCCAATTCAACAAATATTTGTAAAAACACTTTCAACATACCAGAAATTGTTCTCCTATTGCCCCTGAATTATGAAATGTGCACAAAGTGAGTCACAAGCAATCCCAAAAGGTCTAACTACAAGTTGGATTAGGATTAGGAAAGGACCAGACTCTGTGCTAAGAGCTTTACAAATATCATTTTATGGTAGAAAAAATATATGGCTATGGAAGCTTTCATGAAAAAAGCTTAAGTGGTACAGTATCCCTCTAGGAACTTCTCAGGCAAGACTGGTTCCTTCTAGGACTGATTTGTATTGAGTTCCTAAAACAAGCCTTCAAAGTCCAATTAGTCCTGATGAATGGCAGTTTCCAAATGACTACCAGAATTATTTTAGGAAATTTTCATACATCCCCAATTGGCTTTATATTTAAGGCTTTATAGCTTGAGATAGAAACAGAATTCCTTGGTCTTCTCAGGAAATTTATCTGGGAAACACTGTACACAGTAACAGCAAGATGATGTGACGACCAACTATGATAGATTTAGCACTTTTCAGCTATACAGTGATCCAAGATAAATCCAATAGACTTGGTTTGGAAAATGTCATCTTCATCCAAAAGAGTGATTGAGCATTAGATATCAGCATACCATTTTCATCTTTTTAAAAAAAATTCTCATGGTTTTTTCCTTTTGTTTTGATTTTTCTTCTACAACATAACTAATATGAAAATGTGTTTTAAATGATTGTATAAGTATGACCCATATCAGATTGCTTGCTGTCTTGAGGAGAGAAGGAGAGAAGAAATAGAGGGAGAAAAAAATTGGAACTCAAAATCTTACAAAAATAAATATTGAATGCTATCTTTATGTGATAAGATTTACATGTAAGATTTTGAGTAATTGGAAAAAATAAAATACTATTAAATGAGAAAAAAAAAAAAAAAGGTAATTTACCTGAGCAGCTGATTGGGTTGGTTATTCTTCATTCTCAAAGAGGACTAAAATGGCATTACTATGTTGGTTTCAAGATACAATGTGTCCAATTGAGGCTGATCAGAGCAATACAGACTGTGAAGACTTCACCACAGGTTGGGCACAAATAATTCATATAAATATTTGGAGTAGAAATAACTCTAAATTTGCACATCTCACATTTCTTTTGAGCTACTACTTTGCTCATAAAGTACAGTACCTTCTTTGATGTGAACACTACATGCTGTATGGTCCTGTGCCAGTGAGTTGTGAGTGATTGGACTTGGAGAGACATGGCATAGGCTATATGATTTCAGAATAACTGAGTCTCTCAAATAAATTTATATTTCTTGTGCTTGCGATTATATTTTCTTAATCTTAAAAAAAAAAAAAAGTCCAGGAGGAAAAGCTAAAACTTGGCCCTATGGTACATGAAAGACAATAATGCCTTTATGAATCCTTAATGTCTCCATGCAAGGCATTCAGAAAAATATAGATGCTATATCTTCACAGATGTGGGGCTAATATCCAATAAGAACAACCAACTAAAACTTAGTGAAATTATTGTGAGCTATTAATGCCACCATGTAAGATAACAAATGAAATGGGGAGTGGAAGTTAACTACTGAAAATGTAAAAATTAAGAGAACAGGCAGGAGTAGGAACCAAAAACAAGTAAAACTGATTAAAATATAATGCTAAATAGAATGCCTATTTTTTATGCTAATAAAAATGTCACAATTATATGTAACAGTAACAATTATCATAAAATTATGTTAATAGCAGTCATACATTGGAAGATTGAAAATATATTGGTTCTGTTAACTTTTCCCAATTAATTATCTCTTATTGAATTAACCAAATGAGTAGGGTAATGGCCTAATTGTTTAACTTCACAAGAGGAGACAGATATTCTGGATTCTCATGGGCTACATTTAGAAAGCCAATCTTAATTTATTATTATTATTATTATTATTTTCCTGAGGCAATTGGGGTTAAGTGACTTGTCCAGGGTCACACAGCCAAGAAGCATTAAATGTCTGAGATCATATTTGAACTCAGATCCTCCTGACTTCAGGGCTGGCGCTCTATCTACTGTGCCATTTAGTTGCCCCTAGAAAGCCAATCTTAATGTGAAACAGATAAGGTATTGGCAGGGTTGGGAGAAAAGGGAACAGCAAAGGGTTGATAGATCTGAAAATATAGTAGGGAAACAATAAAAATAGTAGACAAAAATACATGATGCTATACACAGTAGAGATTAGTTGCTGAGTGATGTGACCAACTCTGTCACTGCAAAGAATCATAGGGCATAGGAGTCATGTATAACTCATTGTCTGAAACCTTGTGGGAAATCAGGGCCCTGGCATTATTATCTGTCTAACATAGCTAACTTGGATCTTAGAAGAGACAATGGCATTCTTAGGACTGGCTGAGATTTTTGAAGTCTCATGAAAGTTCCTTTCTTTTCAAATGAGAATTCTTAGTTACATGAATTTTATTTATTGATTTACTATTAAAGTTTTTTATTTACAAATATGCATGGGTAATTTTTTTCAACATTGACCCTTGCAAAATCTTTTGTTCTAAATTTTCCCCTCCTTTCCCCCACCTCCTACCCTAACCTGCAGGTAGTCCAATACATGTTAAATATGTTAAAATACATATTAAATCAAATATATGCATACTTATTTTTAACTTGCTGCACAAGAACAATCAGATCAAGAAGAAAGGAAAAGAAAACCTGAGAAAGAAAACAAGATTCAAACAAAAAACAAAATAGAGAGTGAGAATGCTATGTTATGGTCCACACTTAATTCCTACGGTCCTCTCTCTGGGTATAAATAAGTCTTCATCACTGAACAAGTGGAACTGGTTTGAATCCTCTCATTGTTGAAGAGAGCCATGTCCACCAGAATTGATCATTGTATAGTCTTGTTGCTGTGTATAATGATCTCCTGGTTCTGCTCATTTCACTTAGCATTAGTTTATGTAAATCTCTCCAAACCTCTCTGAAATCATCCTGCTGTTTGTTTCTTATAAAATGATATTCCATAACATTCACATATCATAATTTATTCAGCCATTCTCCAACTCATGGGCATCCACTCAGTTTCCAATTTCTTGCCACTACAAAGAGGGCTGCCACAAACATTTTGGCACATGTGTGTCCCTTTCCCTCCTTTAAGATCTCTTTGAAATATAATCCCAGTAGAAACACTGTTGGATCAAAGAGTATGCACAATTTGATAACTTTTTGAGCATAATTCCAAATTGCTCTCCAGAATGGTTGGATCTGTTCACAGTTCCACCAACAATGTATCAGTGTCTCAATTTTCCCATATCCCCTCCAACATTTGTCATTGTCTTTTCCTGCCATCTTAGCCAATATGAGAGATGTGTAGTGGTATCTCAGAGTTGTCTTAATTTGCATTTCTCTAATCAATAGTGATTTGGAGCACTTTTTCATGTGACTACAAATAGCTTCAATTTCTTCATCTAAAAATTGGCTTGACCTATTATGAATTTGAGTCAATTCTGTATATATTTTATTTGTATAAATATATTTGTATATATTTTACAAATGAGGCTTTTATCAGAATGTAAGAATACTTTTCCAGTTTATTACTTCCCTTCTAATTTTATCTGCATTAGTATTGTTTGTACAAAAACTTTTTAACTTCAATACTAAACATATATGCACCAAATGGTATAGCATCTAACTTCCTAAAGGAAAAGTTAAGACAGTTGCAAGAAGAGATAGACAGCAAAACTATAATAGTGGGAGATCTCAACCTTGCACTGTCAGAATTAGATAAATCAAACCACAAAATAAATAAGAAAGAAATTAAAAAGGTAAATAGAACATTAGAAAAACTAGGTATGATAGACCTTTGGAGAAAATAGAATGGTGATAGAAAGGAGTATACTTTCTTCTCAGCAGTTCATGGAACTTATACAAAAATTGACCATATAATAGGACATAAAGATCTCAAAATTAAATGCAGGAAGGCAGAAATAGTAAATGCCTTCTTCTAAGATCACAATGCAATAAAAACTACATTCAATAAGAAGTTAGGGGTAAATAGACCAAAAAGTAATTGGAAACTGAATAATCTCATCTTAAAGAATGACTGGGTGAAACAACAAATTATAGAAACAATTAATAATTTCACCCAAGATAATGACAACGATGAGACATCGTACCAAAATTTGTGGGATGCAGCTAAAGCAGTAATAAGGGGAAATTTTATATCTTTAGAGGCTTATTTGAACAAAATAGAGAAAGAAAAGATTAATGAATTGGGCCTGCAACTTAAAAAGCTAGAAAAAGACCAAATTAAACCCCCCCAAACAAAAACTAAACTTGAAATACTAAAATTAAAAGGAGAAATCAATAACATTGAAAGTAAAAAAACCTATTGAATTAATAAATAAAACCAAGAGTTGGTTTTATGAAAAAGCCAATAAAACAGATAAACCTTTGGTAAATCTGATCAGAAGAAGGAAAGAGGAAAATCAAATTGTTAGCCTTAAAAATGAAAAGGGGGATCTTTCCACCAATGAAGAGGAAATTAGAGAAATAATAATGAGTTACTTTGCCCAACTTTATGCCAATAAATTTGATAACTTAAGTGAAATAGATGACTACCTCCAAAAATATAGGCTTCCTAGATTAACAGAGGAGGAGATAAATTGCTTAAATAGTCCCATTTCAGAAAAAGAAATAGAACAAGCTATTAATCAACTCCCCAGGAAAAAATCCCCAGGACCAGATGTGTAAAGGGCTAGAACTGAGCAATGCACTTGGATAATGAAGCACATGAGACTAATTGCCAATTGGACGGTTCCCTATTAACTTGTTTGAAGGTTGACCCTCCCCCGCTGTTCTGTGCTGACTTGATTGGTGGGACAAAGAGGGGGAAGTGATGTGTATGGGAGGAGTAGGACGAGGAAGAGGAAATTGAGATGAGGACGCTGGGTCAGTCTCTCCTGGCGTTTGAGGGAGGAAGGTGTATGGGGAGATTGCTAGATTTAATCCCCTGACCTTGACCATAAAAGATCAAGAATAAAGACGTTTAGTGATCCAGACTCCAGCTGATTTCTGGGAAGACAGAGTTCCAGCACAGATGGATTTACATGTGAATTCTACCAAACATTTAAAGAACAATTAGCCCCAATGTTATATAAACTATTTGAAAAAATAGGGGATGAAGGAATCCTACCAAACTCCTTTTATGACACAGACATGGTACTGATACCTAAACCAGGTAGATCGAAAACGGAGAAAGAAAACTATAGACCAATTTCCTTAATGAATATTGATGCTAAAATCTTAAATAAGATATTAGCAAAAAGACTTCAGAAAATCATCCCCAGGATAATACACTATGATCAAGTAGGATTTATACCAGGAATGCAGAGATGGTTTAATATTAGGAAAACTATTAGTATAATTGACCATATTAATAATCAAATTAATAAAAACCATATGATCATCTCAATAGAAACAGAAAAAGCATTTTATAAAATCCAACATCCATTCCTACTAAAAACGCTTGAAAGTATAGGAAAAAAATGGACTATTCCTTAAAATAGTCAGGGGCATATATTTAAGATCGTCAGTAAGCACCATATGTAATGGAAATAAATTGGAACCTTTCCCAGTAAGATCAGGAGTGAAACAAGGTTGCCCACTATCACCATTACTGTTCAATATTGTATTAGAAATGCTAGCCTCTTGGAGAGACTTACATCAACTGATGCTGAGTGAAATGAATAGAACCAGAAGATCACTGTACACTTCAATGCTGTATGAAGATATATTCTGATGGAAGTGGATATCTTCAACATAAAGAAGATCCAACTCACTTCCAGTTGATCAATGATGGACAGAAATAACTACACCCAGAGATGGAACACTGAGAAGTGAATGTAAATTGTTAGCACTACTGTCTATCTACCCAGGTTACTTATACCTTCGGAATCTAATACTTAATGTGCAACAAGAAAATGGTATTTACACACATATATTGTATCTAGGTTTTATTGTAACACATGTAAAATGTATGGGATTGCCTGTCATCGGGGGGAGGGAATGGAGTGGGGGGGGATAATTTGGAAAAATGAATACAAGGGATAATATTATTTTAAAAAATTACTCATGCATATATACTGTGAAAAAAATTCTAAATAAAATAAAAAATTAAATTAAATTAAATTAAATTAAAAAAAAAAAAAAAAAGAAATGTTAGCCTCGGCAATAAGAGTCGAGAAAGAGATTAAAAGAATAAGAATAGGTAATGAGGAAATCAAACTGTCACTCTTTGCAGATGATATGATGGTATACTTAGAAAACCCCAGAGATTCTAATAAAAAGTTATTAGAAATAATTCACAACTTTAGCAAAGTTACTGGATACAAAATAAATCCACATAAATACTCAGCATTTTTATATATCACCAACAAAATGCAACAGCAAGAGATACAAAGAAAAATTCCATTCAAAACAGATGTCGAAAGTATAAAATATTTGGGAATCCATCTACCAAAGAAAAGTCAGGAATTATATGAGCAAAATTACAAAACACTTGCCACAAAAATAAAGTCATATTTAAATAATTGGAAGGACATTCAGTGCTCATGGATAGGCCGAGAGAATATAATAAAGATGACAATACTCCCCAAACTAATCTATTTATTTAGTGCTATACCAATCAGACTCCCAAGAAACTATCTTAATGACCTAGAAAAAATAACAACAAAATTCATATGGAAGAATAAAAGGTCGAGAATTTCAAGGGAATTAATGAAAAAAAAAGTCAGATAAGGTGGTCTAGGTGTACCTGATCTAAAGCTATATTATATAGCAGCAGTCACCAAAACCATTTCGTATTGGCTAAGAAATAGACCAGTCGATCAGTGGAACATATTAAGTACAAAGGACAAAAAAGGGTACAACTATAGCAATCTAGTGTTTGACAAACTCAAAGACACCAACATTTGGGGTAAAAATTCATTATTTGACAAAAACTGCTGGGAAAATTAGAAATTAGCATAGCAGAAATTAGATATGGATTAGATGTGGAGGAGGAAAGAATTTATGACCAGAGGAGAACTAGAGATCATTATTGATCACAAAATAGAAGATTTTGATTACATCAAACTAAAAGGTTTCTGTACAAACAAAACTAATGCAAACAAGATTAGAAGGGAAGTAACAAATTGGGAAAATATTTTTATAGTTAAAGGTTCTGATAAAGGCCTCATTTCCAAAATATATAGAGAACTGACCCTAATTTATAAATCAAACAATTCTCCAATTGATAAATGGTCAAAGGATATGAACAGACAATTCTTGACTGATGAAATTGAAACTATATCCACTCATATGAAAGAGTGTTCCAAATCACTACTGATCAGAGAAATGAAAATTAAGACAACTCTGAGATACCACTACACACCTGTCAGATTGGCTAAGATGACAGGAACAAATAATGATGAATGTTGGAGGGGATGTGGGAAAAATGGGACACTAATGCATTGTTGATGGAGTTGTGAAAGAATCCGGCCATTCTGAAGAGCAATTTGGAACTATGCCCAAAAAGTTATCAAACTGTGCATACCCTTTGATCCAGCAGTGCTACTACTGGGCTTATATCCCTATTCTTCTTTTTTTTTTTTTTTTTTTTCCTGAGGCTGGGGTTAAGTGACTTGCCCAGGGTTACACAGCTAGGAAGTGTTAAGTGTCTGAGACCAGATTTGAACTCAGGTCCTTCTGAATTCAGGGCTGGTGCTTTATCCACTGCGCCACCTAGCTGCCCTTTTCCTATATATATATATATATATATATATATTTTTTTTTTTTTTAATTGGGCTTATATCCCAAAGAAATACTAAAGAGGGGAAAGGGATTTGTATGTGCCAAAATGTTTTGGGGAGCTCTTTTCATAGTGGCTAGAAACTGGAAAATGAACGGATCAATTGGAGAATGGGTGGGTAAATTATGGTATATGAAGGTTATGGAATATTATTGTTCTGTAAGAAATGACCAGCAGGATGAATTCAGAAAGGTTTGAAGAGACTTACATGAACTGATGCTGAGTGAAATGAGCAGAACCAGAAGATCACTATACACTTCAACAACAATACTGTATGAAGATGTATTCTGATGGAAGTGGATATCTTCAACATAAAGAAGATCCAACTCACTTCCAGTTGATCAATGATGGACAGAAACAACTACACTCAGAGAAGGAAAACTGGGTATTGAATGTAAAGTGTTAGCACTACTGTCTTTCTACCCAGGTTACTTATACTTTCGGAACCTAATTCTTAACGTGCAACAAGAAAATTGGACTTACACACATATATTGTACCTACGTTATACTGTAACACATGTAAAATGTATGGGATTGCTTGTCATCTAGGGGAGGGAGTAGAGGGAGGGAGGGGAAAATTTGGAAAAATGAATACAAGGGATAATGTTATAAAAAAATTACTCATGCATATGTACTGTCAAAAAAATTTTTATAATTATAAAATTAATAATAAAAAAATGAACTCCCCCCCAAAAAAAAACTTTTTAACTTAATATAATCAAAATTATCTATTTTGTGATTAATAATGATTTCTAGTTCTTCTTTGGTCACAAATTCCTTCCTTTTCCACAGATCTGAGAGGTAAACTATCCTATGTTCTTCTTCAATGTGTTTATAATATCATTATTTACATCTAGATCATGAACCCATTTCGACCTTTGATATACAGTGAGTTATGTGAATTTTTTTGAAAGAAAAAGACTTGCTTTTCATATGTTTAGTCTATTATGAATTTTACCTATTCCATGTTCAAGTAGTCCAGAAAATAAACTTTCAGGGCCAATTGGAGTATACTTATCCTTTTAAGCATTCAAACATAGATGTCTGTGTTCACTATAGACATATTTATTTCAGTGTTTTATTTTCTGGAAAATTTAAAACTGAGCCTTGTTTAGCATCATATTACAAAAATGCCTCATTTCTCTTTTTACCCTTAGGTAATAAATTTTATCCTTTTAGCCTAAGGAAATGATCAGAGGATGAAACTGGATGATTTTTTCAAGGCTTTACTGACCCTTTTGTTGTTGTTGTTGTTGTTGTTGTTGTTGTTGTTGTTGTTTCTGTTTCTATTTTTTTTTTTTTGGTTTGGATTTTTTTTTCTCTCTCTTATTCTCAAAGATAGAAGCTCTATGGTACTTCACAGCAGGGAAAGACTATTCAGTACAACTGGCAGTCTGTTCAAGAGGCCATCTGCTTAAGTCATGAGAATGTGACACCTCCCAGACCCATCCCTAGGTAACCCAGGTTTGGGAGGTCTCTATTAAACATAATTCCCTGAAATGGAGATGGAGTAAGGGGACAGGCAGCATGCTTAGATTGTTCTTGACTTCTTATTTCCCTCTCTTTCATTCTTTTTTATTGAATCTCCTGAAACTTCTACTCCAACTCCAATGTGAATTACTGCCTACTCAGCTTAGAAAATGAATTTTTGACAGAAAGAAGAATTTCATTGGTTTCAGAACCAAGGAAGACAAATTTCCCTTATTTATTATAAATAGATAATATACTTGGAAATTTATCCTTTTTTTTTTTTTTCTTATGACCTTGATGAACTGCCTAATTCGTGTTCTTTTATCACCTCTTAATTTTAAGGAACTGAATTTTCTTCAGCACACTCCCAACTCTAAATTTGGTCTTTAGAAACCCCTTGGTAAAATAGCTTTAAGGTTACCTGTCTGATATCATGTTTATCCCTATAGAGTTGTTCCTTTTTCTTTGGGGCAACACAAGAAAGGATCTGGCTAGCCTATGACTAGAATTTTTTCCTTATTGTGGTAGCAAATCTTGTCAATGCTGTTGGCCTATATATGCAAACTATTGCTTACTCTAGAAGGAATGGCCTCAAGACTGGAGCTCAGTGTTTCAGATAAGCAATGACAATCAGTTTTGATGTTATTTTGAGAAAGCATTGAAAGGAGTAGGAAAAACCTCTTAGGAGTTTAGGAATAAGGTGGAAGTCCTCAGGTCAGAGAAAGGATTAGTGATAAGAAGCCTATCCAGTTGGTGGATTTTAAAAAATTAAATAATAGTAGATTATATTCTATAATACTTTAGGATTTGCAAAGTATGTTAGTCTAAACAAGCCCATGAGTTAGTGAAAGTATCATTGTCTTCATTTTATAGGTAAGGGAAGTAAGTGACTTGCCCAGGATCACAAAAATTGTGAAAAATCAGTGCCAAGATTCAAACTCAGTCTATATCATGGTATCTTTCTTCACATCAGCACTACACACACACACACACACACACACACACACACACACACACACACAGACACACACACACACACACAAACACACACACACATTACATCTATATTTTTTCAGTTGATCTTTATTTCAAATATAAATATAGATAGAATATATATATATATATATATATGTGTGTGTGTGTGTGTGTGTGTGTGTGTGTATATGTACATATTATATACATTACATCTGTTCAAAGATAGTCCTTAATGTTATGCCATTATATCTCAGGAATATCTTTGAGGTCAGGTTTGTACACAAAATGCATGCAAAAAATTTACATTTGGCTCCGAGATATCAACAGATCCTCAAGGTTCAGAACCCATACTATGTTTACTGATTTCTCAGTCTATGGACAATTCTAAAATGCAACTTTATCAAATGATTTATATTCATGGAACAACAAATACAGTCATGTGTATAATGATTTTTCACCTATTCACTTAGGAAAGTGCTCAAGAACGGTTTTCTCCAGGTCTCTTATATCATTGAATATTTTAATCTTTTCAGTGCATTTGCTTCCAATGTGCTGAGTGGATTTGTTTTTCCCCTCATTTCTGGGAGTTACAGAATATTCTCATTTCAGTGGAGGCCCCCCAATATAATACTGGCATTTCAGTGACGTGAAGGCAGCAAAGATATACAGATTACCATAACATGCCTGGAAGAAAAGGCCACGGGAGTGAAAAGGTCCTTTGTAGCAATGCACAAACTATATATTTCTGCTCAATACAGGTGTTCTTTGTAATTACAGTCATCAGTTTGATATTCACTGTCTCTCCCTCTTCCAATTATTTATGGAGATTTCAGCAGGGACATCATTAGTGCTGGCTCTGAAATGTCACATTCATAACTCCAGTTGCTTTATTCTCCTATCTGTCCTCCTGAAGTGATATGATGTTCTGAAAATTGTTCTGCTAAGTAGACTAGCTTTTAAAAGTAATACAACATTTGCAACTGTTTTATTCTTTCCCTCTTCTCTCTGAAGGACCTGGAAGAGACTGAGGCTAACTTTATTCCATCAGACAGTTTGAGCCTTTCCTTTTTTGGAGCAAAAGGTGAGGAAGCAAGGTGACATGGCAAATAGAGTGTGAGACTTGAAGTCAGGAAGGTCTGAATTCAAATCCAGCCCCAGACAATTACTATGTATATGACTTTTGGCTAATCATTTAACTCTACCTCCCTTAGTTTCTTCTAGATGAAGATCCTTATGTGTTCAAAAGGCTACTTGAACAGGAATGGGAATAACAATAAAATGTACCTCCAGGGATTGTGTATTAAATAGATGTGCACCACTATTATTACAGACAAGAAGTTCGGAAACAGAAATATTTTGAGATAAAGCAAAATCAGTAATTAGTGAGTGGTCTGCTGATCCTAGGGGTCTGAAGTGCATGAAACAACAGCAGCATTAATAGCAGCAGTAAGAACTGACATTCTGAGACATTCTGACATTCTGGAGAGCAATTTGGAACTATGTCCAAAGAGTTTTCAAACTGTGTATGCCCTTTGATCTAGCAGTATCATTACTGGATCTATATCTGAAAGAGATTATAAAAGAAGGGAAAAGGACCCACATGTGCAAAAATGCTGGTAGCAGCTCTTTTTGTAGTGATATGGAATTTGAAATTGAGTGGTTGCTCATCAGTTGGGAAATAGCTGAATAAGTTATAGTATATGAAGTAATGGAATATTATTGTGCTATATATAAGAAATGATGACCAGGATAATTTCAAAAAAGCCTGTAACGACTGACATCAACTGATGCTGTTTGAAGTAAGCAGAACCAGAAGAACATTGTATACAGCAAGAATGTTATGTAATAATCAACTATGATAGATTTAGCAATAGGATGATCCAAAAGAGTTCTAATAGACTTGGGATAGAAAATGCTGTCTACATCCAGAGAGAGAACTATGGAGACTGAATGCAAATCAAAGCATACTATTTTCACTTTTTTTAAATTTGCTTTTGTTTCTCATAGTTTTTCCCATTTGTTGTGATTTTTCTTTCACATATGACTAACATGAAAATATGTTTCAAATGATTAAAAAAATTAAAATTAGGGGCAGCTAATTGGTGTAGTGGATAGAACATCAGCCCTGAACCCCTGAAGGATCTGTGTGATCTTGGGCAAGTCACTCAACCTCAATTGCCTCAGAAAAATAATAATAATAAAATAAAATACTATGTATGTAACTTGTTCTGTATATGTGAGATGGGTGATAAACACCAGATGATGGTAGGTACTAAAAGTTGGGTTTCAGTGAAGAAATCACAATGGCCATTTTCTTTGGCAAAAGGTAGATTTATTTAGGAAAGAGATTACACAAATAACAAAAGGATACAATAGACACCGAGAATGGCAAATATGAAATAACAGTGGGAAGAGCATAGAAAGGGACTTTAATAATTAATGATGAAAAGGACAAGGTCCCTGTTGGAACTTATCATTTACCAGAGAAAAGAAATACTCCCATGAGGTTGGGGCATGCCATTAGCTGGCAGGGAGCTTAAAAGGGAGCTAGCACCCCCCAAAAAAAACTAGCAGTAAGGAGGAGAGGGTAGGGCCAGAAGCAACTCTACAAGGCATGGAGGGGTTAGGAGACCACATGGCAAAGGGGAAGGGGAAAAGACCCCAAAGCAGGGTGCCATGAGTTGGGCAGTCTCATGGGATGGGCCATAAGTAAATTTGTAGGGAGAATTTAAGCTCAGGGACATGACTGGGATTTCTGACTGGAAGACTTCCAGAGGGTGGGACCACTGAATTAAATATAAACATCTTTATCTGTGTCTTCTCCCTGCTTGCCTCAGGGATCAATTCTTCAGTTTCTTTAGGTCCAACACACCATTTGGGACTTTGTCAAGGAGATACATGTTTTAGCATGATAATATTCCTAAAGAAAAAGAAAAAGAGAGAGAGAGAGAGAGAGAGAGAGAGAGAGAGAGAGAGAGAGAGAGAGAGAGAGAGAGAGAGAGAGACCTAGATGAAGATCCTTATGTGTTCAAAAGGCTACTTGTGAAGAATTCTAAGAGGATACTGAGAAGTAGAACAATAAAAAAAAGCAAGGATGGGTTAAAGTCTGTGCTACTGAAGGTATAGCATAATAAAATCAAGATCTTTTTAAAGTCTTAAAAATTAAGCATAGAGTGGAGAGGGAAGAATATAGAAGCAGAAAGATCATTTAGGAAACTATTACAATATTCCAAGTCAGAAGAGATCATGGCCTAAATTAAAGTTTAGCCATGTGGGAGGGAAGTAAATAATGTGGGATATATCAAAATCATATTGACAAGAGCTGGCAACTGAATGTAGGGGGAACAAACAAGGATGATGAAGGTATGAATTTGTTTTAAGTGACAGGTTGGTGGTATCCTCAGCAAAAATAGAAAAGCTTTGAAGAATTATGGTTTAAGTGGGATGTTCTGCTTTAGACAAATTTTGAAATGCTGATGATGACAATGGCTAGAAATAAGGAGAGAAAAAAGGACTAGCTTCATAGCTTTTAGAGTCAATTGCTAAAAAATAATAAAACTCATGTGAGCTAAAGAAATCAATAAGGGCAGACAAGAAGATATCACAGAAGAGGATGCAGGACAGTCACAAGGAATAGCCATGCTAAAGGAATGAGAAAAACAAATGAAGATCCAGCAAAGGAGGCAAAGAAGGGACAGTCAGAATGCTGAGAAAAGAAACAGGAGAGAAAGAAAAGTCTTAGAAGTCAAGGGAAGAAAACATATCCAGGAATGGGAGTTAAAGATTGCAATAGCCACAGAGAAGTTAAAAATGATGAGGACTGAGAAAAGGCCGACGAATTTCATAGATCATTGGCAACCTTGGACAGAAAGTTTCAATCAGGTGGTGGAGTCATAAGCCAGACTGCAAGAGGTTAAGAAATGAGTGGGAAGTGAGGATATGAAGGCAAGAAGTTTTGTATGCCTTTTTTTTTTTTTTTTTTTTTTTTTTTTTTAGAAAAGGGAGAAGAGATATGTCAATAATTTGAAAGAAAATAAAAGTTTGGGGGCTTTGTTTTTATTTTTTAATTTTGAGAATTGGGGATGCTTGATGATGTTTATAGGCAGCATGGAAGGGTCAGACTGCAGAACTTAAAAACAGAAATAAACAACAGGGATATGAGTTTGACAAAAAGTTGCACTTTCTTCAGGGACTCTCTTGTTTCTTTTCTTTCCTTGTCAGTCTGGCCCCACCCTCATACTTGCTCCAAATCTGCTGCCACTGCCACCAACACTCATCCTGATTAGCAATCTCTAAGCAACAACAGACAGGTCCAAAGAACACCTCTTCCAGCGTGCCCAATTTACAACACCCGACACCATTTGGAAAATTTTATTTTATTTTATTTTTAGCAGCTAAGGAAAACCTGAGCTAGATACCCATAGGGGAGCAATAACTGAGCTGACCTCCAGTTACACAGGTTTTACATGTTTACTTCCTCAAGTATTCAATTAAAAACCTACTTAGCATGGCAGCTGCCATATCACCCAGTACATATGTTGTCTCAGCTATGGAGCAGCTTTCAAGACGTGACTGCCAAGCTCTTACAAGAACTTTTATAATGTTTTCAGGGGATAACATGCAATGTAATAAATCAGTCCCTTCTGATCAGGTTTGTGGGGCTTTTATGAGCCTTTTCTTCCCCCTAACAAAAAAAAAAAAAAAAAAAAAAGGAGCAGTTGAAGGGGAGCTTAAATAGAATTTCTCTAGGAATAGGGAGGGATATGAGAAGGAGGAGGACAGCTGGAGTGAACATGATGGAGCAGATGCCTTTGGGGCCACAAGTTTGTTCCTCTGGGAAGAACGCAAGGAAACGGCTCATTATGAAGGAGAAATATTTCTACCCGTGATAAACTCCAAGCACTGACTTAGAATGAAACAATTCACACAAATTGTTCGTGTTGAACATTTGGTTAGTTGTTCTATAGAAAAAAGGGAAAGCTTTCCCAAAGCCACGAGTGTTTTCCATTCATAAGTCTATGCATGCACTCCAACAGACTCAAGCTTGTTATTCAGTGCTTATGCCCCAAAGCAACTTGGCTTAAGAAGTAGACAGAGTGTACAACTGTCTATGTAGTTATTTCAAGGAACTTGGGATCTTACACTTTCAAAATCTCTCATCAGTTAATTAGCCTTCTAGATTTAGAACTGGAAGGAATCTTGGAAGTCATTGTAGTGCCCAAACTAAGGCCTAGAGAGCTGAGGTGATTTGCTAGCGTCACCCATATGACTGAGGCAGAATTTGAACCTATTTTCTGATTCCAATTTTCATACTCTGTCCATATACTTTCCCCATCTATTAACTGAGGCCTGAGATTCAATAATAGATATTTCTTCCTTTTTTTTTTTTTTTTTTTCCTTTTTAAACCAGACCCATAATTTCATTGATATAGGACATTGCTAGTGAGGAACTTCCTTTATGTAATCAAATTTATACCTTTTCTTTGCCTCAGTGTTAGGGAGTATTGAAAGCTTAAGTGACTTGCTTTGTGTCACACAACCAAGATGTGCTATTTGGAAGTAGGACTTATTTCAGGTCTTCCTTACTCCAGACTAGCTTTCTATCCCTTTGCTGCTCTTTTCCTTTTCAGTTTAGCTTTCAATGTCTGAAAAAATACTAATCCTTCATAAAGGTAGTGCTTTAAGTGATGAGTAATTCATACATTAATATGACAGTTTCCTTTAGAGCAAGTTTTTATAGGGAAATGACCCTGATAATAGCTCCATGAGATAGCAGGAAAACTCAGGATAGGGCCAGGATGTAGTGAATCAGGAATCTAGAATTAGCAGAGACAAGTAGCTTGT
Organism: Sminthopsis crassicaudata; assembly: GCF_048593235.1. Taxonomy (NCBI): domain Eukaryota; kingdom Metazoa; phylum Chordata; class Mammalia; order Dasyuromorphia; family Dasyuridae; genus Sminthopsis; species Sminthopsis crassicaudata. Next base: position 405,943,182 of record NC_133617.1, read on the forward strand.
TTTCTTCCATAGTCTCACTTTCCCTGACTCCTTTTTTTTTTTCCCCCTGAGGCTGGGGTTAAGTGACTTGCCCAGGGTCATACAGCTAGGGAGTGTTAAGTGTTTGAGACCAGATTTGAACTTAGGTCCTCCTGAATTCAAGGCTGGTGCTCTATCCACTGTGCCACCTAGCTGCCCCCTTTCCCTGACTCCTAAAGCAAGGAAACTCAGACTAGTCCTTGTCTCCTAATGTCTCTCCTAGGCTACCTCCTCAACTTGATTCAACATCTTTTTTTTTTTTTTTTTTTTTAAGCCTATACCAATGGCTACTTCCTTCTCCTATCTTCATTATCATGGTCCATTTCCCTCCATGGCATACTTCTATCTGTCTCTCCTATCCCATCCCCAATCATTTCATTTATACTTTAACCATTTATGTTGAGGACCCAGATGTCACATTATCCATACAATACCCATACAATTTCATATAATCTTCTCAGCCACAGGGGACCTATATCTACCCTCTATATCTACCTATATGTACCCTCCTTGGTTAATACACTGGCATGCCCATCATTACCCCTATTGTTTAAAATACTTTCAAAATCATGAACTCACTCCTTAAGCTTTTTCTTTCCCATTTTCTCATGCTTATTCAATTTTTCACTCATTATGTACTCTTACTCTTTCTTCCACCCTTTTTAACTTATAAATCTTTCATGCTTCCCTTGCCTCAAAGCACTCTCCAGATTTCATGATGAACCTTTACAACACTGCCCTGTCAATAGCCAAGTCTACATTTCCTCCTTTTTCTAACTCTCCCTCATGACTGCAAGGGCCAACCATGAGTCACCATCCAGCTTTTCCACTGTATTTCATAGGATGCCAAATCCTGCTAGAGATTTATAAAAAGTCATGTTGACTGGCTTTTACTATAAATACTTCTCAACTTTGACTAGACTTTTATTGTGCCAGAGGGACAAGTAGGTGGCAGAGTAGATAGAGTGCTTTGGGAGGGAATATACCAATGATCAACTATTGCCATTGTACTTTTGCTTTTTGTTTAGTAATTTTTCAGTCATGTATAACTCTTCACGATACCTTTTTCTTGGCAAAGATACTGAAGTAATTTACCATTTCCTTCTCTAGTTCATTTTATAGATGAGGAAACAGGAACAAACGGGATCAAGGGACTTGTTCAGTGTCCTATAGTGTCTGAGGCCTGATTTGAATTCAGGAAGACACCAGATCCAAAGCTCTAACCACTGTGACACCAGTCTTTTGTATTAACACTTAAGCTTTCTTTTTGGTGGCTGACAGTGAAGCTAGGTGGTGCAATGGCTAGAATGCTGGACCTGAAGTCAGAAAAATCTGAGTTCAAATAGCAACACCTATCTCAAAGGATTATTCCTTCATTCATTATCACTGCTGTTCCAAACTTTTTACATTCTCCTCAAAGAACTCAGCTCCATTTTAAACCAGAGGTTTTAATTTATTTAGAAGATTAAGGACAGCTCACTTCTCTTCATTTCCAAAATATCTGTAGATCCTCCTCATCAGCTAAAATTATAATTCCATCCTCATTTACTCTTACTATCCCCTTGTCTCAAGGAAAGAAGGCTCTCTTCTCCCTCCAATTCTACCAGTCCTGCTCTTAATCCTATCTATTCCAGCTCCCTTTAGAATCTTAATTCATCAGTTAGGCCTGTTCTCTCTTGAATTTTCCATCTTTGCCTTTCAGTGACACATGCTGTAACTGCAGATGTGCTCAGTCCTCCTATATCCTTAAAATAAAGTTTGCCTCCTCTTTGATAACTACTCTCTTTTATTACCAAACTTCTTGTAAAATTAGAGTATCTCCAACAGATGCTTCTATTTCCTCATCAGCAACACATCCTTTCATCAGTCCTTCAGTGGAAATACTAGTATTTACATACACTTTGACCTAGTAATTTCACTATCAGACAGAGGCCCCAAAGTGGTCAAAAAGAGAAAAGTCCTATATATACAGAAATTTACTGCAGGATGCTATAGCAGCAAATAATTAGAAAATGGTTGTTAAAGTCCTGTCTGTTCCATTCTCATATTTTCCCCAAGCAAATATTTTGTACACATGCACATAATTATCAGAAAGATGTTTCTAGAGATGAGAAATTAGAGTCATGGGTCACGATTATTGATGTTTTCTTACTTTGCTTTTTTGGGGCATATATACGGGGAGGGGTGTTTCAGTTTGGCAATTTTCCTTTTTTGATTTGTTTTGAACTTTCATCTCTCAACAATTTCATAATATTGATACTCTGCTTTCTTTTGTATGTGTTTCATGGAGTACAGCCACTCTTCTCAGTATTCTCAAATACTCATGTTCTTGAGTTTCATTTCTACTTCCTAATACAGTCCACCAGATACAAAGTTCAAAAGTGTGATACTACTGCCACCCATGATAAAAACAAATCACCATAGAAACACTGGAAAATGTTTTCTATTCACCTTCATCTGTGAATGTTCCTGTATTTATTTGGCTCACATGACAAATTCTCTTTTTAGTGCTTTTGTACTGCACAGGAGGATAACACTGGTCCTAATTTACCATTCTAATATTTGTATCCTAAACTGATGTCACGCTTTGCTATCATGACCCTCTGCTTGAAAAGGTTATAAAATTTTTACTCACTTTTTTGGTAGCAACTACTTTATATTAGTTAAACTTCTGCAAGAAGTTTATCAAAGTTAAAGATTTTTAACTTTAACCATTTTTTAAAAAAAGTTTCACTACCAAATTAAAGTTCATGCAATTACATACACTCATCTTTATCTTTTTTTCTACTTTCGTGTTGATTTTAGTCTTTACTCTAGCCAGTTGATAATCTGCAAACAGAAGTGACCAAGAAATGACTCCCCCATCAATGAACAATCATTTTCTATTTATAGAAATATAGTCTGTTTTATTTTTGTGATGTTCACTATTCTCTGTCTTGTCATAAGACTTCCAATGACTTAATGAGGAACTGGAGTAGGATTTTTGCAGTGGATTTCATTTGCCACTCCTTTTTTGGATTGGACTTACAACTTCATTAAGATAAGAAATGCTAGGTTCCAGTTATGGAGCCAAGATGGTGGAGTAAAGTCAGGAAGCTTCTTGAGCTCTCCTAGTTTCCCTCAGAAAACACATGAAACCAAGATTCTGAACAGAGTCTGATGGAATTAAACTAATCTCCAGCTCAAGATAGACTGAAAAAAATCAAGAAAGGTCAGTCTCTCTCTGTTGTGAAAAGGGTATTCAGCTTAGGTCAGATAGACTCTGGGAAGGCTGGTGAGAGAGTCTTAATCATAGCAAATCAGCATTTAAGACCCTCAATCCTAGCTCAATAGAGGAGCAAATCAGTAGGGCAGCCTGCAATACCAAGTTAGAAGGCAAACTCTGGGAAACTAGGTTGTTCCCTGGAAAGAACAGCCCTACAAACACAAGGGGCCCCTATGCTCAAAGCCAAGGCTCAGAGTTGCACAGGAAGGAGCAGAGTTCCACCTTAAAAGCAAAAGAAAGAGGAAATACCTAAAGAAAAAGGAAAGAAAATGAGCAAGAAATAGAAAAGAACCTTGACTATAGAAAGCTACTATATCACTACTATGATGACAGAGCAGACCAAAACAAAGTCAGAGAACAGAACGTCCACAGAAGAAATCCCAAAGAGTGAGAAACAGAGAGGGAAATATTCATTGAAAGATCCATCAATCACCTCTGGAAAGAGATCGCATAAGAAAAACCCCAAGGAATATTGTTGTAAAACTCCAAAACTATAATCTCAAGGAAAAAATACTGCAAACTTCCAGACAAAATAATTCAAATAACAAGAAGCAGTAATCAGGATTACCCAGAATCTGGCACCTTCTATAATAAGGGACTGAAAGGCCTGGAATACTATATTCCAGAAGGCAAGAGACCTGAGGTTAATTAAATACTCAGGGAGACTGAGCATCATCTTTCAGGATAAGCAATGAATCTTTTATGAAGTAAGAGACTTTCAATCATTTCTATTGAAAAAACTAAAATTAAACAAGAAAATTTAATCTACAACCACAGAACACAAGAGAACCATTAAAAAGGTAAATAGGGGGAATATATATATAAAACTATTAAACTATATCTCTAGCTAAGAAAGCAATAACTATAACTCTTGTGAACTGTATTTGTCACTGGGGCAGACAGAAAGGGGCATCACATAGACTGAGGATATGGTTTCGAATGGACCCTGATTTGATGACATCAAAGAAAAGACATTAAGGGGTATAAGTTCTATACTGGAAAAAGAGTAAAGGGGAAGTATAATAGGACAACTAGTTCACATGAAGAGAGATGCAAAAGACCTATTATAATCCAGGGAAAGAAGGAAGGTGGATAAACATTGTCTAAAGTTTGATTAGCTTTGGTTTTAGGAAGGAATAATTAAATCATTTAGTTGAGTATAGAAATTTATCTAACCCTATAAAGAAGTATTTGGAGATAGAAAGGGGAAAAAAGGGAAGGACAGGATGGAAGGGAGAATAGAAACGCTAGGGGGAAAGGTAAGAGAAGGCAGGGAAGAGTTGATAGAAGATAAGGTAGTAGGTGGAGTGGATTAAAAAAAACAATAAGAGAAGAGGGAAGGGTTGATAGGAGATAAGGTGGTGGGTGGGGTGGGTAAAAAAACTGGACTAAGAAGAGGAAAGAGAACAAAAGTATTTACAGGGGAGAAAATAAGATGGAGAGAAATATAGAGCTGGTAATTATAACTGTTAATGTGAATGGGGTGAATTCTCCCACAAAACAGAAGCACATAGCACAATGGATTAAAAACAGAATCCTACAATATATTGTTTACAAGAAACACATTTGACACAGAGTGATACATACGGAATAAAGATAAAAGACTGAAACAGAATTTAGTATGCTTCAGCTGAAGCAATTAAAAAAGCAGTTGTAGCAATTCTGATCTCAGATAAAGCAAAGTAAAAATAGATTTTATTAAAAGAGTAAAGGAGGGAAAGTACATTTTGATAAAGGGTACTTTAAATAATGAAGTAACAATGATACTAAATATGTACGCACCAAGTGGTAGATCCCGCAAATTTCTTAAGATTTTAAGGCAGTAACAGGAAGAAATAGATAGCAAAACTATATTGGTGGGGACTTCAACTTTCCCCTCTCAGAATCAGACAAGTCTAACCACAAAATAAGAAAGAAAGAAACTAGGGAAGTTAACAGGATCCTAGAAAATGTAAATATATATGATAGACTTCTGGAAAAAATTGAATAGGGACAGAAAGGAATATGCCTATTTCTTGACAGTACATGGCACCTACATAATATGTATTATACATGTATTAGGGCATAAAAACCTCATAATCAAATGCAAAAAAGCAGAAATAGTAAATGCTTCCTTTTAAGACCACAATGCTATAAAAATTATATTCAATAAAGGAAAAGATAGACTAAAAACCAATTGTAACTTAAATAAACTAATTCTAAAGAATGAGTATGTCAAACAACAAATTATAGAAACAATCCATAATTTCATCCAAGAAAATGAAATAATGAGACAACATAGCAAAACCTATGGGATGCAGCTAAAGCAGTTCTTTAGGGAAATTTTATATTTCTAAATAGCTACATAAATAAGAGAATGAAATGATCAAAATATATGAACAGATAATTTTCAAATGAAGAAATTAAAACCATTTCTAATCATATGAAAAGGTACTCTAAATCACTATTGATCAGAGAAATGCAAATTAAGAAAACTTTGAGATACCATTACACACTTCTCAGATTGGCTAAGATGACAGAAAAAGATAATGATGAATGTTGGAGGGGATGTGGGAAAACTCAGACACTAATACATTGTTGGTGGAATTATAAATGGATCCAGCCATTCTGGAGAGCAATTTGGAATTATGCTTAAAAAGTTATCAAACTGTATATATCCTTTAATCTAGCAGTGTTTCTACTGGGCTTATATCCCAAAGAGATCTTAAAGAAGGGAAATGGACCACATATGCAAAAATGCTTGTGGCAGCCATTTTTGTAGTGGCAAGAAATTGCAAACTGAATGGATGCACATCAGTTGGAGAATGCCTGAATAAGCTATAGTATATGAATGTTATGGAATATTATTGTTCTATAAGAAATAATCAGTAGGATGATTTTAGAGAGACCTGGAGAGACCTACATGAACTGATGCTAAATGAAATGAACAGAATCAGGAGATCATTACACATGGCAACAACAAGATTATACAATGATGAATTCTGATGGGCATGGCTCTTTCCAATAATGAGATGACTAAGGCCAGTTCCAAAGATCTTGTGATGAAGAGAGCCATTTACATCCAGAGAAAGGACTGTGGGAACTGAGTGTGGATCACAACAATATTTTTATTCTTTTTGTTGTTGTTTGCTTGCATTTTCTTTTTGATCTGATTTTTCTTATGCAGCAAGATTATTGTATAAATATGTATACATATGTTGGATTTAACATATATTTTAACATGTTTAACATATTTTGGATTATTTGCCATCTGGGGAGGATGTGGGGAAAAGGAGGGGAAAATTTGGGACACAAGGTTTTGTAAGGGTCAGTGTTGAAAAATTATCCATACATATTTTTGAAAATAAAAATCTTTAATTAAAAAAAAGAGAGAGAAAGAGGAGATCAATGAATTAGGACTGCAACTAAAAAAGCTAGAAAAAGAACAAATTAAAACCCCCAATTAAATATCAAATAGAAATTTTGGAACTCAAAGGAGAGATTAATAAAATAGAAACTAAGAAAACTATTGAACTAATAAACAAAACTAAGAGTTAGTTCTATGAAAAAACTAACAAAATAGATAAACTTTTGGTTAAGTTGAACAGAAAGAGGAAAGAAAAAATCCAACTCACCAGCAATAAAAAATGAAAGGGATGAACTTACCAATGAATTAGAATAATTAGAAGCTATTTTGCCCAACTCTATGATAGCAAGTCTGACAATCTAACTGAAATATATGAATGAATATTTACAAAAATATAAATTGCCCAGGTTAACAGAAGCAGAAGTAAAATATTTAAATAGTCCCATTTTAGGGGGAAAAAAAATTGAACAAGTCATTAATGTACTAAGAAAAAAATCTCCAGAGCCAGATGGATTCACAAGTGAATTCTACCAAACATTTAAAGAACAATTATCAGCAAGATAATATACTATGACCAAGTGGAATTTATAACAGTAATGCAGGGCTGGTTCAGTATCAGGAAAACTATTACCATAATCAATCATATCAATAACAAAAACAACAGAAATCATATGATAATCTCAAAAGATGCAGGAAAAACTATTGACAAAATACAGCACCCATTTCTATTAAATACACTAGAGATCATGGGGATAAAGAGAGCTTACTTTAAAATAATAAGTAGTATTTATTTAAAACCTACAGTAAGTATTATTTATAATGAAAATAAGATCCCAATAAGATCAATGTTGAAACAAGGATGTCTATTATCATCACTATTATTCAACATTGCATTATAAATGTTGGCTTTTTAGCCAAAAAGAAAAAGAAATTAGAATAGGCAATGAGGAAATAAAACTATCACTCTTTGCAGATGATATGAAAGATGATATGAGAGAATCATCCAAAAGCCTACTAGAAATAATTCACAGATTTAGCTAAGTTACAGGATATAAAATAAACCCACACAAATCATCAACATTTATATATATATTACTGACAAAGCCCATCAGCAAGAGATAGAAAGAGAAATTCCATTTAAAATACTTGGAAGTCTACCTGCCAAGACAAATCCAAGAACTATATGAACACAATTATAAAACACTTCTCACACAAATAAAATCAGATCTAAACACCCACATTGCAAAAATGTTTGTAGTAGTTCTTTTTTGTGGTAGCAAATAATTGAAAAAGGAATGGATGCCATTCAATTGGGGAATGGCTGAACAAGTTGTAGTACATGAAATAATGGAATATTATTGTTCTATAAAAAATGATGAACAAGCTGATTATAGAAAGGCCTGGAAATATTTACATGAACTGACACTGAACAAAACAAGCAGAACCAAGAATGCATTGTACATGATAACAGCAAGAATGTGCAGTGATCAACTATGAAAGGCTTGTTCTCAGTAGTTCAGTGATCCAAAGCAATCCAAATAGACTTTGGATAGAAAAAGCCATCTGCATCCAGAAAAAGAACTAAGGAGCCTGAATGTAAATTAACACTTAACTTCTTTTTTCTGTTTTTTATCTCTCCCATGGTTTTTCTCCTTTTGCTTTGATTTTTCTCTCCCAACATGATTCATAAAGCAAGATGTATTAAAAAGAAATAAACTTACTACAATAAAAAAGAAAAGGCAACAGTAAAAAAAATGATGAAAATAATTCTAAAAGCAATTGACCTCAAATGAATTCAAAGAAAGAATCTTAATAATGTAGAACAGAAAATCAATTTATTGTTTTTCTTGGTACAGAGATGAAAGATGATGGGTATAAAATATTCTTTTCTACAAGACATGATTTCTGTGTCAGATGGTTTTAAGTGCTTGGTTGGTTTGTTGGTTTGTTGAAAGGGAGGGTTTTGTGAAGAATCCAGTTATGAAGAGCTAAATGAGCAGAACCAAGAAAGCACTGTTTATTGTATAGAGTAATAGCATTTTTTAAAGAACTTGGAGCATCTAAGTCATTTTGACTGTTACAAATACCCAGATTAACTACAAAGGACCTGGAAAGGAAGGTACTATCTGCATCCGGAGAGCTGCAATCCAGTTTTACACACACACACACACACACACATACATATTCATACACACATTTATGTCTAATGGTAGCCATTAAGTGTTCAGTAGATATGACACTTAGAAAGAGTGACAATAAAGTGACAGTAAAAGAGAGAGAAAAGGAGCAATTTAAAACAGTAGTCTCATTAACCATGACTGTATACTGAGCTCTTTTGTAAGAGAAACTGTGTACAAGGATTTGGGTCTCAATTTTTCACAGCTCCTTATAGCATATATATATCAGTAATGAAGAAGAGTAATGAAGGACTGATGGTCAAATTTGTTCCCATACCACTTGTGTGAATTTATTATTTTCGGAGCTCTTTCTAGTTATGTTTTTTTTTTTTTTTTTTTTTTTTTTTTAAGTACATAGGAGAGTATAGTATTTATTTAGAACAGAGTATATATGACTATAAATGACAATTTCATGATAATCAAGAATGGCTGTAAATCTAAGGAACAAGAGTAGTAACTAATTAGTAATTACATTATTAGGCTATAGATTTAGGCTAGGTACATAGAAAAGTGAACCCAGAGGAGGGAAGATAAACTGGGAAAATACTGCAAAGAAATTTTAGATCCCAGCTCAGTGAAAGCTAAGAATACTATAGAGCAGAATCTTGGCTCAAGAGTTAGAGAACCTAGAGTCCAATTTTATAGCTGGCATTTCCTTGTGTGACTTTGGGCAAAGCATATTACCTTTCTAAATCCCAGTTTACTCCTCTGTGAAACGAGAGACATAGACCTGATGGTTTCTAAAATCTTTTCTTGGTCTAAAAGTATGATTCTATAATCCTAAGTATGAAAGACAAGTGTAAAAGACATTCATAAGTAGAATGCAACAGGGAACAAAATTTCAAAATCTTGTTGGAAGGGGCAGCTAGATTGGCACAGTGAATAGAGCCCTGGCCCTGAAATCAGGAGGATCTCAGTTCAAATATGGCCTCAAATACTTAATAGCTATGTGACCCAAGGCAAGTCACAACCCCAACTGCCTCCTTAAAAAAATCTTGTGGGAAAGCTATAAAACAGAAACCAAAAGAATATCTAGTTGTCTTCAACGACTTCAAGTCACCAGGTCCATATAAATTGTGACACGTATTGAAAGTACTGACAGCTCATTACTATTGCTAAGTCACTACTGGTAATCTTTGAAACATCATGGAGAACAAAAGATGGGCTACAGAACTAGAATGTTGTAAGTGCACAGTGATGCTTAAATTAACTTTAGTGAAAACTTTATTTGCCAGCTCTCCTCAGTTTGCTAATAAAGGTTGAAAGCATGAGATGAATGAAGCATTCCCAAACATGGGAATGATGCTGGAAAGTGAATGAGATTTTGGGTCCCTGTTCAAAGGCAAACTCAAAATTGAGATAGAAATTCACACACTCAAGCCTTCTCCCATGCATATTTTTCCTGCCACTGAACTTCCTGCTCTGACAGTTTCCCAGGCTTCTTGAGAACCTCTTAGGAAAGTTTTTTAGTCAGTTGAGTTTCTGAACCTGATGCTGGCCAAGGATGAGGCAGTGGGTTGGAATAAAATAACTTCTCCCCTTCCTCTTCAACTCCTTAGAGTCCATTATTAATTCTCCTTCTGGCTAAACTAAGAGAATTTGGCAGAAAGTCACATGTCAGCTAGACATTTCTAATCTTAATTAAAACAATTATGAAAGTCCATAGAATAAGCACAGCATTGTTAAGAGAAATACCAACAGTTCCCAATTTGAACTACATTAGCTATTCCAGTTTAGTAGATATAAATTCTTGTCATCCTGCTTTATGTGAACTCCATGATTTATTCTAACAGACAAGTCATTAAGTCATTTTTTTGCTCTAATAATGTCTGATTTGCTGAGAACTCAGATTTATGCTCCAAGTTATAGTTGTCTAACAGCTATTCTTTAGTTAGGAAGTCAGCAGTAAATCTGAATTTCATAAACTGACAATACAGCTCAATTTGAAAGAGAGCCAGAGTACTCATTCCTTTTTTTTTTTTTTTTCTTGTTACTTAATACATATTTTTCGAATACAGGAAAACATTTCCCCATTAAAAACATGTCTGCTATTTAAAAATTTCATTTTCCCTAATGAATATTACTGATACTTTCACAGAATATTAGAGCTGAAAGGATGACAGAATCATAGATTTAGAATTGTAAGGGACCTCAGAGATGAAGAAATTGGAGTACAGAAAAGTGAAGTAACCTCAAGTGAGTAGATGGCACAGTGGTTAAAATGCTAGACCTAGGGATCAGGGAGATGTGTGTTCAAATCCAGCCTTGGACATTTAATACTGGAAGACTATAAGCAAGTCATTTAACTACCTCAAATGTAAACTGGATGCTATTATTATTTAACTCCCAAGAGTTTATATGGAAAACAACTTTGCAATCCTTAAAGCACTACATAAATGCTTGATATTGCCCAAGGTCACACAAGCAGAAATCATCTTTCTTTATCCTTCTTGGTTTCTTCATATTTAGAATGAGGGTGTTGTGCTATCTGGTCTCTAAAATCCATTCCAGCTCGAAATCCATGATCCTATGACACAGACAGGGATTCAAGTCCTAGGTCTGATGCTTTTTAGCTATGTGACTTTAGAAAAACCCTTTAACTTTCCTTCATCTGTATGAGAAAGGGGATTGCATGCTAATTCCTTTTGTAGAGAGCTGATTTGCCTCCAACTCTCAAAATTCATTTATTTGCATTGGTTCATTTGTCCTTGCTGGAAATCCCCCTATATAGAAACACACACACACACACACAAATACACACACACACCCCTCTTCTTAAATTCAGCCATTATTACTCACTTAGATAAATAAAATGAGACAATATAATTATTTTTAAAAATATGATCATAGTAGTAGTTTTATAGTATAAATTACAGCAAATCTCAATTCCTCCACCCAAAGTTAAAACTTCTCACCCCACTCAGTCCCCCAAGATTTCCAGGCTATAAGGGGAGAAAGAAATCAGAAACTTTATTTGCTTAATACCAATTTCCCATATCTTGCTACTTTAGGCACAGGGTGGTTGATTTCAATTCTTCTGTCAGTGGGTCAGAACTGGGTTAGGTACTAGCAGTGGATTGGTACTGGGCATTTCCACTTGACTCATATAGCTGTAGGAATGTCAGCCATTGTACATATTGACTCTGTCACACTGTACTGACTCAGATTGCTCTGCTTAATAGGGCAGGACCAACCATGTACCTAGTTGTATCAAACACCTCATGGGTACTGCATCCTGGGCTGTCGCCAGTAGTCTTGACTTTTGCCTTGCCATTGGACTCCTATGCCTCTTGAGAAGAGAGCATGGCTGATGACTGCACAACTCTGCCTCGTTTAAACTCAATTTACATGAAAGTTAAGTCATCACTCTAGAGATGTCATCAGTGCTCTTCCAGAACAAAGGATGAACAATAATAACAACAAGGAAAGTGTATATTGATACATATAGATATAGACATGTTAAAGCATTAGCCCTTTCTCAACATGGTATCCTCACATCTCAATTTCTTCTTTTCTATCTAACTAACAAACCAACATAGCCATGGAAGCATGCCATTAAATAATAGTCACTGAGAAATACAGGCCAGAGTTCTTGAGCAGGGTCCCATTCAGATTCATTTTATACATAAAACACTCTGCTTGTTCAGCTAGGAGGTGTTATAAGGAAAGTATTTTGTAGATTTTAAAACTATGTGAATATGGGCTGTAATTATGCAATTCATTAAAAAAAAAAGTTGATCAAGTACCTGCTAAGTTCAATATACTAAGAGAGAAACAAAGATAGATAAAATGTCCTGACTTAAAGGAACTTATAATTTTTTAGGAAGAGAAGTAATGTGTGTATAAGTATAACATGTATTAGAATATAATAAGTTTAAGTGCTACAATATCAGAGAGAGAAGATCCTTCTAAGTAGGAAGATGATGAGATTATATGATTGTATGCTTTATAATATAGTTTTACATCTGGTACAGCTAGGCCACCTTCATTGCTTTTTTTTTTTTTTTTTCCCCTGAGGCTGAGGTTTAGTGACTTGCCCAGGGTCATACCACTAGGAAGTGTTAAGTGTCTGAGATCAGATTTGAACTCAGGTCCTCCTGAATTCAGGGTTGGTGCTCTATCCATTGCGCCATCTAGCTGCAAAAGTCTTGACCTTTTGCTCTTCCAGATGAATTTTGTCAATTTTTTCCTAGGTCAGTAAAATAATTTGTTGGGAGTCTGATTGGTATAGCACTAAAAAAATAGATTAGTTTGGATAGTATTGTCATTTTTATCATATTTGCTCGACCTACCACTTGATTATTTTTTCAATTATTTAGAACCGAATTTATTTGTGTGGAAAGTGCTTTGTAGTTTTGCTCATATAGTTCCTGACTTTCCCTTGGCAGATAGATTCCCAAATATTTTATACTATTAATAGTTATTTTAATTGGAATTTCTCTGTATCTCTTGCTTGTTGGATTTTGTTAGTCATTATAAAAATGCTGATAATTTATGTGGCTTTATTTTGTATCCTGCTACTCTGCTAAAATTGTGGATTATTTCTACTAGCTTTTTAGTAGATTCCCTAGGGTTCTTTAAGTATACCATCATATCATCTGCATTCTTCATTATCTACACTTAATTCCTTTAATCTCTTTTTTTTTTCTCATTGCCAAAGCTAGCATTTCTAATACAATATTGAATATTAAAGGTGATAGTGGACAACCTTGTTTCACCCCGATCTTATTGGGAATGGTTCCAGTTTTTCCCTATTACATATAATGCTTGCTGATGGTTTTAAATAGATGCTACTGACTATTTTAAGGAAAACTCTATTTATTCCTATACTCTCTAATGTTTTTAATAGGAATGGATGCTGGATTTTATCAAATGCTTTTTCTGCAGATGATGAGATTGTAAGGTAGAGAAAGGAAGAATCAGAGCATAAAGAAAGGCAACTCAGAGTTCATCTATTCCAAACAATTAAATTTAGGATGAGGAATTTGAATCTCTGAGAGATTCTGTTTTTTGTCTAAGGTTATATGATAGTAAATTAGAGCCCAGAACTCACAAAGTCATATTCAGTACCCCTCACTGATTATGAGATATACTATTGCATAGAAAAGATAATGAGATATAGTACAGGGGTAGGAGAACAGGGAAGTATCTGACAAACAGACAGACCTTTGCTTCTACAATCCAGGTGTTTTTGAAAAGAAAGAAAGGACACAAGGAACTCTCCATTAAAACCTTTTTAAAAAATGCATCAAGAGAGTTCAGGTTTCTTTTGAAAATCTGTGTATTATGATATGAAACTTGGGAATACTCTGAGATACTCTTGTTCTAAATCTGAGTGAATTCCTAGCTCAAACCTGAGCTACCTATAATCCAACAATGACAAAGCTATAAGATCTTAATGTCCCAGAGGCATAGACACAGAGAAAATGTCTAGCTGGCTGTATATTGCTATTGCTGTTCTTTATTTTCAGAGACTACCAATCACAGAGTGATGTTTTTGACTCATGTGTGAATTGGATTTACACAAGGCAGAATTGCACAAAGTTGTCAATCTCCCTCTCTCTTCCAGAGTCATCAAAGTCCAGTGGCAAGACAAAAGACAATAGAACTGGCAATGGCCTGGAATATAATGTATGACCTTGGAGTCTTCAATGTTTTGATCATGCTCAAAGAGTTCCACAGCACCTACTTCAGCTACTTTCATGGCAGTCAGACTAAATATTCTGCTGGGGGAAGTCTTTCTATGCTTGGAGTAGTTTCCCCAACCTCACCAAGAGGTTTGAAGCCTGTCAATTAGCCTCAAATCTGTCTGCTAAGCAATTTACTAGAATGTGACAGCTGTGCATGCTGTGGCTTCTTGGAGCTAAAAGTGAGAGTTCAATCCAGGTAGACACCAAAGATGAAAGAGCAGCCCTGTAAAGGGCTTGACAAGCCTTTACACAAGAGTGTGAACACCTTGAGGGAAAAAAAAAAAAAAGAATTTGGCTGCAGTATTCAGAATGAGAGGAAGAACAGTGTGAGATAAACCTAGAAAACCAGATTTTGAAGGAGTTTGAATTCAGTCTAAGAAATTTAATCTATTCACTTGGGCAGAGGGGAAATCATTGAAGGCTACTGAGGGGAGGAATAGCATGAAATCTACTGCCTCCCAGACCATCACCAGTCGTCCTTACTTTTGACTCGCCACTGGACTTTGTTGACTCTGGAAGAGAGAGTGAAGGAAGAGAAGTGATAAATAAAATTCACATATGAGTCAAGTCATCATCCTCAAAACATCATTGTCCTTCTGGAAAATAAAAGATGAACAACAACAACATAATTCTACTTGTACACTAGGAGGACCAAACTGACCCCAATTTAAACCAATCTAGTTCACTAGATGAATTAGATTGTAGTGAGGAAATCTAAAAGGTCATGGGTAATTTTTCCTCCTATCCTTTATCACATTGCTATTTTGGTGAGGGATCACATACAATTGAAAGGAATCTATGTTTGCTTTGTCTTTGTCTAAGCAATAAATAAATATTATATTTCATTTAGTGATAAGAAAACTAAAACAGCTATGTAACTTTTTAAATGCATTTAAATATTATATTCACAAATTTTAATGCCCATTTCATTTGAATGGAGCCATGATTTTGCTGGAGAAAAGCACTCTTCTCACATCTTTAAATCCTATATGATGCTCATTTATATATTTTTCCCATAAATCCTCCAGAGAATATATCCAATCAATTTTAGGTCCTCTTCTTGTCCTCTTTTTACAGTCACATGTTTTTTCTGTACTCCAAGTTATATGCCAGGGATTGTTGGCTGCATTTAGCAGCCTATTTACACCCATGTGTCCTATTATAGTTTTGGTTATCTTTCCCTGATACATGGTGATATAACATCTCTGGAAGGTTTTTTTTTTTTCCTTACAAACCTATTTGTGCAAGGAACCCTTCCTAGTAAGAGAACATCCTTTAATGGGCAGATTAGCAACTACTATGATTCATATTCCTAGAAAATTACTCTGGGCAAGTCACTTGACCCCAATTGCCTCAGCAAAAAAAAAAAAAAATAAATTAAAAAAAAAATTACCTGGAGCAAGTTAAAGTTAAGTGACTTATCCAGGGTCACACAGCCATATCTATCTATCTATAGCATGTTAAGGTTTTTAAAGCACTTTCTTCACAATAATCCTATTATCAAGTTAATAAAGTTATTGTTATGCTGATTTTACAAATGAAAAAACTAAAACATGGATTAGTTGTGATTTTCCCACAGTCATCTAGCTGTTAATTACAGTTCCCTTTTCATGAAAGAGTTTAGAATACATACATGCCAAATTCATGTCATCTACACCATTCTTTCCTCTGGCTCTAACAAACAAATCTGTTCTTATACCCTAAACATTAGAATCATAAAGAGAATGGTGACTTACAGAGTGCCACTATTTCCAACTACCTTAAAGAACCTGATAAATGTTTGAAGGAGACTTGAGAAATTTAACATTTTATTGCTTCCAAATTCACGCACAAACGATGAATAATTCCATGTTGACAAATCTCACTATCATTCACAGTCCCAAACCAGAACGTGTTGCAAATGGAAATACACAAGCATTCCTTGTAGATGAAAAATATCTGTCTAAACAATGGAGCTGTCTAAAAACAGACTGGGTTATGTTAAGTAGTGAGCTCCCCATCTCTAGTGAGGTTCAAGCAAAGGTTGGATAACACATGTTATCCTGTGGTGTATTTTACATAAGGGATAGAAAGCAGAATGAATTAACTTCAGGTTCCTACAAATTCCAATATTCTATGGTCTTAATTGTGTCCAGGAAGCTGTATACATATGCATTTGTAAAGGCAATACATGTGCACATATATATGAGGGATAGGTTTCTGCATGATTACTTCATTATCATAACCCCTAGAATGTCTAAAAGCTATGATGGCTCCTAAGAATTCTCTCTAAGGTGAACCATTGATCCCTAAAACTCCACTGTGTGTCTTCCTCCTATTAGGAGGATATAACTGTTTTTTTCCCCACAAATGTTTTATTTCTCTGACTATAACATATTTTCAAACTGAGATAGAAAGTTTTAGTCATTGGGTCACTATTGGGTTTTTATCTTGACTGTCCATATGAATAATTATGTCTAGGAAGCGATCATATCTCGCTTTAATCTGTTGTTGAATACAGAGATCTAAATTAAAGTAACAATGAAATTAACTGCTTCTGAGACATGGTTTCAAATTTTACCCAAAAGTCACATCCTGACTTTTTTATCTTGAATATCACTCAAATACATTTGTCCTAGGCAACTTTTTAAGACTAGAAGTTGTACAGCAGATATCAATCTACATTGGTAGAATGAATTTCCTAGCTGGGAGTTCCTTAAACTAATAAAATTACAAACCCAATCTAAGATGGTTACATAGGTAGACAGGTGAATACAAAGTTAAATGAAACAAATAAAAGGATTAACATGACTTAATAATATAAGCATATCCAAGGATTATTTCATAGATACTTCAGCCAATCATACCTTATCAACACAGATATTTTATAATCAGTTCATTAAATGTAACATAGTCTCATGTTACATAAAAAACAATGGGCCTTGAGGGACATTTTCAAAAATCTCATATAGGACAAAGCAGGATGGATACAATTTGAATTTTTATAGAGATAAAAGGAAAAGGTAAATATTTACATATAGAGAACCAATAGAAGAAGATGAAAATCTACATCAAGTAAACTGATAAGCAATTACCAGAGGTAAAGCTAATAATTTTGCACACAGCAGAAAGTGACCAGATAACAATAGGACTTAAATAAATAGAGGTAACAAACAGCCTGAAATTCTTCTATCATGGATCAAAACTAAACTGTTGTGATTTTAGGTAAATTAGAAAGACTTCAGCTAATTACATGACAGTTTGTCTTTTGCAAAATGCTGTCTATACTAAGATTCTTTTATGACACTGAATATTCAAAAGGTGAAATAAAGACATGCAATAATCACAGAGTTTGAGAGGAGCTAATGTATTCTCCATCTTGAGAATGAAAAACATGAGTGGCAACTTATTTCTTAAATCAGTGTATTGCAAAGAGGAGACCCTTTTGCTGTGTAAGACAGCATCCTCAGAGGCAATCCAGAAGAGGGGAAAGTCATTGATGCAAAGCCCCTTTCTTCAGTTTCAAAGCAGGAAGCTTCATTCAGAAAGTCATTGCTATTTGTTTCCATTTAGTTGATCAGCTCCCTTTCCTATTGAAGGTATGGTTCACCTCTTCTTTTCTGATTCACTCTCCCTGATAAATGAAAAAAAACAGCAATAACACCAACTATTTGAGAGCACTAGCCTTGGATTTGTGATCATTAGGGGAGTGTTGGATGTATGGGATTAAAGAAGCTGCTCTAGAAAAAAGATCAGAGGTATCAAATAAAAATACAATATAGATAATATTAATGTGTAGTTTTCTAAGTTGTTAATTTCTGTTTGAGTCAAACACCATTGCAATAGGTTGTCCAACCCAGGGATCCTACAAAAGCTAACCTAGAGCAATCTACAAACAGACCCCTTTGGGTCTTGCTAAAATCACATTCCATACTGTCCAAGCATGACAGCAGGAGAGAGAAATAAATATCAGACAGACATTTATAATCAATCCTGAATTTATCCCTAGAAAATCTATTTTCCTGTTATTTTCCCATTGTTTTAGTCACATCCAGTTATTCGTGACTCCATCTGGGGTTTTCTTGGCAAAAATATTTGAAGTGATTTTCCATTTCCTTCTTCAGCTCATTTTATAGATGAGGAAACTGAGGCAAATAGTATTAAGTGACTTGCCCAGCTTTACATAATTAGTAAATGCCTAAGGCCAGATTTGAACTTAGGAAAATAGATCTTTCTGACTCCAGGCCAGGTGCTCTCTCCATTGTGCCACCTACCTAATTTATATATAATTATTATTCCTAAATAATCCTAATTATTCCTAAATGATCCCAGTAACATCCAGTCTGTGCAAATATAGTACATGCCAATTCTACCTCATGTTAGATATGAGTAAGCATGCAATGCATCACTTGAGCAGAGAACCAGAGATCAGAGATCCAGATGTAAGCAATTATTAGTTCCAAAGATAAGGGTAAATTTAAGAGTCCAAGATGACTCTTCTATTACACCCTTTTCATTCTGTAACACACACACACACACACACACACACACACACACACACACACACACACACACACTCACTCACACACACCCCATTACAAGCCCCCGTGGGATCGATTTTGTTTTTACTCTATAACTTCTTGACATTCCTCCTGATACTTAATCCATCAATTTCTCAGGCAAGGCAAGGATGAATCTTTAGAGTTCTGCACTGTCTCTACTGTCATCTTCCAAGTGTGAGATGAGGGCAAATCCTCTAGAGTCCTCTCTTCTTCCCATTTTCCCTCTTCTTTCATTTCTTCCATTCTCCACAGGGAACAAACTCTTCTCTTCTGACAAGCCTCCAGGGTAAATACAGTCCATTCTCCCCAAGCTCTCACTATAACAGGAGAAAAAGGAGAAAAGCAGCTCCAGCAAGAGCTCTGAACCTTATGCCTTCCTCTGCCCATGGTTCCTGCTTTGGATGAACCCCAAGAGATGAGACATACACTTTGGGACCCAAAATGGCCACAGTACCTTCTTGATATTAATTTTATTTTTCCTGAATAGACTCATCAGAGTTCTTTTGTCTGCTGTACAGGCTAGTCAGATTCAGAAGTTCTTCCTGGTCCTAGAAATCAGGAAGGAAAGGGCCAAAAACATCATAAATATATCAACAAAATATATTGTTAACATTTGTTACCATGGTCCAAGGTTCCTATGCAATCTTGTGGTATTGGACATGTTGTCAAAAATTGAAGCCTGTCTCCCTGCAAGAGCCCACAGGTTATACATATCTAAGGATGGGGCAGCTAGGCAATGCAGTTGATAGAGTGGAATCAGGAAAATCTGAGTTCAAATACAGTCCAAGATACTTACTAACTATGTGATCCTAAGCAAATCACTTAATCCTTATTTGCCTTAGTTCCTCATCTGTACAATGGGGGCACAGTGGAGAAGAAAATGGTAAACTCCTTTAATGTCTTTGCCAAGAAAATCTCATGGATAAAAATCCATGGGATTACACTCAGCTGGCAAAACAAAACAACAAGAGATAATTAGGTGATACCTAATATATACATATTATGCATATAGATATAGAGAGGTAGGTAAGTGGGGCAATAGATAGAATGCTGGACTTGGAATCAGGAAGGCTTCAGTTTATATCTTGATCCAGACAGTCATTAGCTGTGGGAATCTGGGCAAATCAGTTAATCACTATGTACTTCTGTTTCTTAATTTTTTAAAATAATAATAATAATTACATTTACCTCCAAAGGTTGTTTGAAGGTCAAATGAATTGACTTTTGCAAACCTGAAAGTACTGTGTTCTTTTAAATATAACATATTAAATAGTACATATAAATATTTACACACACACATATTTCCCATTATAACATGAATTGACAGTTGGATTTCAAATAAGCCAGACCCCCTGAGGCACAAGTTCTTTTCTTATAGGGAAGCTATAGAGAGAGGGAGATGTTCAGTGACCCACCTTCTAAATGTAATCTATGAATTCCTCTTATCTCCCAAAAATCTATGTCTTATATGCTAGCAGCTAGCAATGGATGGAACACAAGACCTGGAGTGGCAAAGACCTGAATTCAAATCCAGCTTCAGATACTTACTATTAGGGGAATCATTTTGACTGCCTGCCTTTCAGTAAATTATCTTAACACATACCCCTCAGGATTATTGTTGAGGATAAAATAAGAAAATATTCCTAAAGCACTTAACACAGTGTTTGAAAAATAGTAAGAACTTAACAAATGCTTATTCCCTTCCCCAAAATTCCAAATACAAGGATGAAAAAAATAAAGGAATTGACTCCAAAATGGCCCCAGAGACTTCCATACATGAGAGCTAATAGTCTAGTTAGGCTGGGCCTTAGAGCATCTAAAAATGGGAATAATGTGAAATATGCCTAGAAAGGTACCTTGGAGACAGATTAGGGAGGGCTTTGGGATTCATGGAGAGCAACTAAAGATATTTACATAAGGGGATAATCTGAGTTGCCATCATAAACCTCAGGTTCATAATTAAAAATATTTGAAGTAAACTCCCAAATGAGGGCCCCTACTGGACTCCAAATAATTTGTGTTCTCTTGTCATTTATAAACAATGAGTAGAATCAACCTCCTTTGTCTTGTGAGAGAATTAATTAGGAAATAGTCATTGATACCAAGGATGTATGTTCTTACTTTCCATACCTGCTTGCCCAGTAGCTTTGAGGATGCAGTTTTGCACAGGCTGATTTTGAAGCAACAAACAGATTCTAGATGAAGTCCTGCACATTTTTTTTTCCTATTTACTGGCTGGGATATAGAAGAATCATAGGTGACACAAGACTCACTGATCAAATGGATATTCTATCTTCCCTTGTTATTGATTTTTTTATTGCATCTTTATTTCTTTATTGCCAAGGTGATTTGCTGAGTTGACTGTTTTGCTGTTACCTTTCAGCAACATGTTATAGAATAAAATGAAAACAAAAGAAAATCAATATCACAGATTTTTATCAATTGTTTCCTCATGGATTATAGGGGACTTACAACATGTAGGATGCATCATCCCTAATTTACAAGCTTTTCCAGTAAATTTAGTTGGCTTTAGTGGCTCTTAGTAGGAAAAACTAACAGGACAGTTTAACCAATGTATCCCAGGAGGCTACTTTTAACATAGCTTTCATCAAGATATGACACCCTCAGAGCAGTCAGAACCTTTTCCTTGTAAAAAGGTACAATTCTTGTAATAACTTCCCTCGGTACACAAACAGATCCCTATTGTCCTGAAGCCTGTCTCCTGAGCCACCTGTTCAACCTCCAAACCCAAGGAATCTTTGCTACCATGGAAAATAAATAAAGCTTAGATGTCCACGATTCAGTCATGCTAATCTCTAGCAGTTATAGCTATAGAAACTAGAATCTGATTCTAACAGAGGCACCCCCCACCTTCCTGCAGCCAATGTTCCCCTAGACTTGGATCCCTAAACTCAGAGGCTTGCTGGAGCCAACTGGCTCACAAGAGTAATTGTTAAATTTTCAGTGTGAACATTTTCACCTCAAAAAACAGCAATTGCTACAAATCAGGACTTGATTTATTGTTGTGTTGATTGTTTAGATTAAATAACTGTTAATAATTTTAATTAAACTTAGAACATGTGCATGTTTCCCCCCTCAGATCCAGAGGGATCTACCAGTTCACCCTAGCCTATACTGCTACCAGGATGACTTCCCATTAGACACAACTTTTGAACTAGTCCTTATCCTTTGCCCTCCATCACTACATCCTTGCTCTAGCTCCCCAATTGTTGACTAAGCTGAAAGATTCACCTAACACCCAAAGATTTGTGGTGTCACTTGTCAATCATGTCTGCCTCTTTGTGATCCCTTTTGGAATGTTCTTGTCAAAGGTACCAGAATGGTTTGCCTTTCCTTCTCTAGTTCATTTTAGAGATTAGGACTTGCCAAAGATCATCCAGCTACAAAGTATCTGAGGCTGGATTTGAACTCAGGAAGATGAGTCTTCTGATTCTCTATGCACTATGGCACCACTTAGCTGCCCTAATCCCTACACATAGGGGACCCAATTTCTTGTTCTCAGGTAGAGATCCCATATCTAAGATGAATCACTTGCTTGTGCTTTATCCATTTCCCCTGAAGATAGATCCTGAAAATTACACAGTTATAAGCAAATGAGTATGAGAATCAGCAATAGAATGTGAAGTAGAATGAAATAATGAAAAGACTAGATATTTTCTATGTATTCTCTGGAGAGTATGAGAAGCTTATCAAAGGTGACAGGGAATATTTGGAAAATAATTATATTATCTCATTGAAATAATTCCAAAGGCTTCAATTTTGTATACAATGAGGTATCTCTATGAGTGAGAATTTAAAATTCTATTCTTAATCTTTCTCTTTATTTCTCATTAGCAAATTAAAGATAAATACCAAGATTTATTTGCTTTTATATGGAGTAGAGGATATGAGGAGGTTTACAGATTTGGAAGCTTTGCCAAAGACAACTGGGTTTAGAATCAGGAAACATGAGTTCAAATTCTCTGTGACTATGGGTCAATCACATAATCTTTCTGAGCCTCTGCTTCCTTATTTATTATAGGGATAATTGTGTATGTGGTACTATCTCTATCTCACAGTCTTGTAGTAGGGCTCTGATGAGATAAGCTTTTCAACCTTCAGAACAAATACTATATAAATGTCAGTTATTTTCGTTCACTTCTCATCCAACCAATAATCAGATAATGTCAATCCCCCCAAGATTTATATTAAAATTTTCCAAAATTAGTCAAATACCAAAAAAGACAAAAAAATTCCTGAACTCTTATATCTTATAGAAAAGAAAAAGAGAAAATTAGGTGTTGACAGGTCAGCATATTCAACTAAACCAATGCAACAACTATAAGGATTAAAGGAAACATATAACTATGCAAACATTGAGATTTCTTTGTGAAATCAAGCAAAATTTTTATTAAACTATATCAGGATTCAACTACATCATGAGGAGTAGGGGCACAGCACCCCATGAACTAGAAAATCTGCACAAAATTTTTTAGTTTTCCCTTTGTACCAGAGAATTATTATGGCAACAAATTATAAAATATATTGATATTATACAATACTATATATAGATTTTATGCATATCTGGGTTTCTAAACTTTTTCTGTGCCATCTGCTGGTCTTCTTCATATGTTGTCTGCAGCTTCCACAAAACTCCCCTAAAATTCCCATTAAATTTTTTTGCCAACTTGTGATATATCAAAATCATGACAGGAAAAGCCATGATATGGAAGGAATAACTATACTTGAAAATACCAAAGACTATATCCTGTCATAGTCTCACTCTCACAAAGGACATTGTATTTGCGCTCTGTTTATAACAAGGTGACCAGCCATTTGCAATAGGATGTCCTTGTCTAATGAAACCCCAAATTTGAGGTATAATTAATTGATCCTCTCCTAGGATCTGCCAAATAAACCCTTACTGAAATGTCTGAAGCATTAACAAACTTTCTGAGAGGTTCAGACAGACTTTTCCTAAAGGGGAGCCTGGGACAGAATCAAAATCACTGTGATTGTAGCATTGTATTAGACATTGGGGGTAATTTAAAAATAGTTTATCTATCTGGAACACTCACCTTCCTCATCTCTGCCAGACTTCCCTAGCTCCTAAAAGGCTCAGTTCAAATCTCACCTTCTGCAACAGTTCTATCTTATTCCTCTTCTCCACTAATGTCCCTTCTCTGAGACCTCCAATTTCTATATGTTACATGAATGTTGTTTGTCTGCCTAATAGATTGTGAGCTTCTCTAAAAGCCAGGACTGTTTTTGTCTTTCTTTGTCTCCTAAACCCTTAGAATAAATTGTCTTACACATGTTGTTATTAGTTAGATATTTCAAACTCTTCATGATCCCTTTTGGAGTGGTTTGCCATTTCCTTCTCCAGGCTTGTATATAGTAAGTGCTTATTAAATGCATGATAATCAAATTCAGAAGCAATCCCTACTTGCATGAAGCTTAGAGTCTAGGAGAGGGATTTTATAAAACACAAGTACACAATAATTACAAAGTAACTCTATAGCAAAAAAATATAAGAACTAGAGATAAATTATGGTCAAAGGAAAGAAAAGTAATTTCCGACTAATTTCCGACTCACTGACTAGAGGAGGCTTTATAGGTATGGAAGAAAGTGGTGGTAAGAAAAGTTGGAAAAGGAGTAAAAAATCAGAATGAGAAAAGAATTGACTGCCTGGCAAAGTGATTTGAACTTTATTTAGTAGGCAATGGCTAGTCATTAAGGGGTTATGACAAGAAAGGCATGACATGATCAGACTTGCACATGAGGAAAACTGCTCTATCAGCAGTGGAAAGACTGTATTAGAGGGGGAAAATCACATAGGTCTTCTTGGTCTCTGGTCTATAGTCCAAATAAGTTAGAATGAAATAATATAATGGTCTAATTGGGAGATTTCAGTAGGAATAGAAAGGAGGATGGAAGTGGATTCCATAAACATGGACAAGTCGTGGAAAAATGAGTAAAAATTCAAAGTCATTCAATTTGTCTCCAAAGAAGAGATAAGAAAATGAACCTCACTCCATTCACTGCAGAAGTAGGAAACCCATGTGTGTAGAATGCTGCATATAACATCAGGCTGTCTGATAAGTTGGTTAATTTAGCTGAATGGCTTCCTTTTTTCCCCCTCCTCTTTAATTTTCTATTACAAGGGATGACTCACTGATTAAGCAAGGAACATAAATATATTCTGAAATAAAGATGATGTAAGTTTGAAAAATATGAATTTTTTTAAAATCAGCATCAAACACATTGTATACGGATTCTTTCTATTCATGGGTTGCTATTTTGTATAAAGTCAGTATCTAAGCTGTTCATCTTGGTAACTCTTAGTTTGCCCTGTTGAATTTTTGCTTCCCAGATTGTATCAAGAATCAAATGATTTCATTTCATAGTTGAACTTGACATCACTAGCTCAAATTATGTCTCTTATTAACAATGTGATCTTAGACAAATAATTCTCTAGTTCTCAGTAACCACATCTGAAAAATGAAAGGATCAGACAAGATTGCCTTTGCAGTTTCTTCCAGTAACATAATTGCAATCCTATGGACTCATACTTATATAACTCTACAATTTGAAAAGGACTTGCTTAACAAATCTGGGAGTCAGGTAGTACAAGTATCAAATTCCCTATTTCCCAGATAAGTAACGGTGAAGTGAGGAAACCTAGGAGAAGTGAAGAGATTTTGCCTGTGAGCCAACAGATGGTAAGTAGTGATATCCAATTTTTTTTATGACAATAGTTAGCTTTTCCATGAATAAACAAACAAGACAAAGAAATTCTATAAAACACTTAGCAGATCATGTGTTTGGATGAATATGAAGCAATTTTCATGTTATCCTCTCTATCAACATCAATTTACATGTGTACATGACATAATACAAAATACTAATGAATTTGAATGAAAAATTGTTTAAAACATCAACAGAAGAAATATCACAGGGGCATCCATGTATAATTGACACAGGAGTGGGACAGACAGAAAAATGATTCAAGAATTTATCAAAGGAAGATAGTAATTAAGGATGGATGGTCAGAGAAGCCTTTACAAAGGAGATGAGATTTCAGCTGAGTTCTGGCAAATGCAAAGGTTTTGTATAGACAAAAAGGAGGGAGGAGGGAAGTCCAGGTTGAGGGAATGGGATGAGCAAAAGTTCTGATTAGAAATTGGAAGTCAGATTGAGATAGCATTCAGTAATAATAACTGGGAATTTTATGTCATTTTAATGGTTGCAAAAAACTTTATACACATTATCTCATTGGAGACTCACCAATATCTATAGATATTATTATAATATCCATTAGCACTCAAAACTAATCTCTCTGGAATAGAAGTATTGTTCATTTTTTAAGTATTATTTATTTAGAGAAGAAGTTCTTAATTTTTTTTTATATCACTCTCTTTTGACAATCTGGGGAAGTTTCAGAATAATGTTCTGAATGTATAAAATAAAAGACAGGATTATAAATGGAACCAAATATATTGAAATAATTATCAGAATGGGCAGTGAAGTGTTGTAATAGAAAGAGCAGTGGGCTTAAAATCAGGAATTTATGAATTCAAATCTGGCCTCAGATATTTACTAGCTATGTGATTGTGGGCAAGCCACTTAACCCTGTTTACATCAGTTCCCTCTTATATAAAATGAGCTAGAGAAGGAAATGGCAAACTACTTTAGTATCTTTATGAAAAAAACAAGCAACCCCCCACCCCATCATCATGGTCATGAAATAGGGTCATGAAAAGTTTGGATAAAACTGAACAACGATTATCAAAATATTTTTACAAGAATATCTCCAACTCCAGACTAAAGAATTCTGATTTAGGAAATTAGTAGTAGATAAGACTAGAAAGATAGACTGTAATCAGATTATTGTGGTACTTGTCTGCCAAACTAAAGGATTTAATTGTATTCTACAGTAAATTAGGAACCATAAATGTGCATATCTCTCTGTTTTCTAGGCTTCCTACAACATGCTCTCTAACCAGAGGCTTGTCAGACACAGGTTAGAAAAACTGAAGGGAGGTGGTAGGTTGAGTGCCCAAAGAAGAAAGGCCAGACAGTATAGCTAGGGAGTGCCCTCCAACCACTTAGCAAGAAAATAAAGGCTAGAAACTGGCCTTCCCTAGACCTCCCTAGTGATGCATTAGAAATTAGAGTTTGAGTTTGAGAAACAGTTTCTTACTCACTATGAAACAAAAAAATAAAAATAAAAACTTTTAAAGATTAAAGCCATATTATTTTTGTCTTTTATAAATAAAAATCATGTTTTAAAATACAAATGGGGTCAATTTTATCTTATCTTTTTTCCCTCTAAGCTATGTCAAAAAAGGTTAAACAACATCTATATTATTTCTTTTCCCTCTCATTTTTATATGTTTATTAAATGCTACATGTTAAGCAAAATGCAAAAGTCATTAATCTGTCTTCCAGTGACCTTGGCCCATGCTTCCTCTCCTATTTTTTCTTTAGATGGCTGCTCCTCCCTTAGTTGACAAGGTAATTATTAGATGGACCAGGCTGCTTTCATCTCTTCCTACTGTGTGATTTAGTTAACAATTTCCTCTGTCCTTCTTGTTCTGCTTGATCCTTTCTTATTTATACTCCCTTAATCTGTATTTTCAATTTAGTTCCAGGTTCTCATTGTGCCACCAAAAATCTGCTATCTGCTATCAATTGTTGATGGGCACTCTGATTATTTTGATGTCCAGTTGCTAAGTTCTTAGCCTACTATAGCCTGCTTGAGAAGGCTTTTGAGTTTTCTAGCCAATTAAGATGCTGGAGACAGGGTGTAAATTAAGAGGAGATAACACTTCCTTCTTTTCAGAACCCTAAGCCAAGAACATTCATTCTAGTGAAGCACAAATTATTGAACATTTGGTTCCAAATCTTGCTCAAGGGACAAAATCTTTGGTGGATCTGCTTACATCAACAGGGGCATTTATGTTTGGTTTAAATATACATATTCTTAACTAATCTTATATTTAGCTAAATTTCTTGTGACTACTTGTGTTAGAGTAAAGAAAATAATTCAATAATATTCCCCATAATAACTGTTTGTTAGATCTTATATTTGAATAAATTATACTTTGTCTTTGCTGTGGATTATTTTCCAAGTAAGTGTTATTGGTCAATCCAATTAACACACCTTTTTTATGTACCAAAGAGTATGCTTGGCCATGGGAATACACAGAATTTAGAGAGATGAGAGACCTTAGGTTCTTAATGATATTTTTTATCCTTCAAGAGATTATCTTGATCTCTTCCAACTCTTACTTACCAGGTGAGGAAACTGAAGCCCAGATGAGGTAACTTGCCTAGAATCATAAATATAATGAATACTAGTGCTGGACATTTATTTCAGGTCATCTGACCTCAAATCCTGTATTCTTTCCACTTTATCACATAAAGCATCAAACCATGATATATAGAAGGCTGGTTCTCAAATCCAGAAATAGTATACAATTCATGTCTCAACTTTGAGATACACTGACTGTGTGACCCTGAGTAAGTAGTCCCTTAGCCTTTCAGTGCTCTACAGCAATGGTGTCAAATTCAAAGAAACGGATTCCTGCTGACCACATATTGATTTAGAAAAATCATAAATCATCATTGTGTATTATATTTTTATTTTGTTAAAAATATTTTTAATTTTAAAAATTTTGTAAAAAATATTTTGTTAAATATTTTCCAATTGCTTTTTAATCTTATTGGGCATTCCTCTGAGCTACACTTCTGCCCTAGACAACTCAGTGATAGGATAAATTGCAAAGATGGTACTGACCTATATTGGTACAGGGAGATTCCTTATTTAGGAATTCCTTAGACCAGGGAAATCTCAGCCTCTTTCCACTTAATAAAGACAGTTATTCTTTTCTGAGAAATTGTGACTTATTTCTCTGCTACCCTAACAACAATAGTAATTAACAGTAATATTTCTTCTCTATAGAAAAATTTAAGGTTTACCTCATGTTCTCCTCTTACAGCCCCATAAGCTACATAGCTTGACTTGGGTTAGCATAGTCTTTTCCTCACACAAATTATGAATTCTTCAAAAAGATCCAAGTAATGGGATTGAAGCATCATAGCTCATACCCTTTCTTTCCCAAGGCAGATAATCTTCATGAGCTGATTTGGCTAAAAAAAAGCCATCACTGGCTAGATAAGCCCCTCTGAAAAGGGTGAGGCTGGTTCTTAAACAACAGGTCCACAGTCTATAACCATATCTGTGCTTGTGAATCCTTTCCTGTTTGAGAACCAGAAATACCAGAACTGGAGCTATTCTTGTATGAGCTTTGAGAACACAAAGAACATTTGATAACAACGAGGCATTGAAAATGACTTTTCATGGTGACTCTTTGTATGTGTGAATGCATTTCGTTACTCTTTTACTCTGTGATTTTATTAATTATTTTCTATCTTTCTATTTCCTTTGATTCTTACTGATAATATGTATATTTAAAACAGTGGCAAGTTCTGATTATGTAGACATGCACTCTACTTTTTAACATCCACGGTTTATCCTGGAGAAGAGAACTAGGATGAGGACAGGATGTGAAAGTCCTTCAAAGCTAAACAGAGAAGTTTATATTTTAAATCTAGAAGCAATAGGGATCTATTGGGGTTGGTTGAATGAGTGACTGATATAGCCAGATTTGTGCTTCAGGAAAATTATTTTGATATCATTGTTTAGGATGCTCCGTGAAAGCTCTAAGAGTAAGAGGATCAATTAGGATGCTGTTGCAGAAACCTAGATGTGGTAGGACATTCTAGATGGATACGAAGAGTACCATGTCCAGAGGACCTAATTGCTGCTTTATCCACACCATATATCCTGGTTACATATTGGAGCCATGGTAGTGGAAAGTAAATCTTTCCTTTATTAAATATTCAGTAACTCATAAGTGCCTGAATTCATTCCAACACCAAATCTAAACTAAAAGGGGAGAGACTAGAGAAAAAAAAAGGGCCTAAACTAAAGGGCTATCTTGTTTCTGATATAGGGACAAGAAGCAAGTGATATTGTAAAAGAGAGGAACAACAAGATTTAGCAATTATTGGATATAGAAGAGGTGGGAGATTGAGGATGCTAGGATATTACTGACATTACAAATCTGGAAAGATGATGCATTTGGAATTGGAGTTATTTCAATAGAAGTAGAAAAGTTTAGGAGAGAGGAATATTTGAGGAAAGAGAGAAGAAAGATAATGAGTTCCATTTTAGACATATTAAGTTTAAATTGTCTCCAAGGTATCCAGCTTGAAATGCTCATCGTGATGTGGGACCAATGATTAGGGAAGAGACCGGAGCGGGATATATAAATCTGTGAATCGTCAACAGAAATATGACAGAAGGAGGGATAGAAATGATGATCCAGCACAGGAGAAAGAGAAGGAGTGGTCAGATAAGTAGATGGAAAACAAGGAAAGAATAAGATAATAATTTTTTTTTTTTTTTTTAAGTGCATCCAGGAAGAAGTGGCCTAGAACTTCTAATGCAGCAGATAGAATTGTGGATACAACATCTAGAAAGAGACCAATGGATTCGGCAATTAAGAAATTATTTATATATGTAGTGGTGTTATTGTGAGGAAAGTAATTTGAAATCTTAAAATGTGAATTATTATAATGACTAGTAGTCTATACCTACTGTTAAAAGTGTGATGTGAACAGATTGCAATGTTTATTTTACAAGCATAAATACAATATTGGCCCAAATATAGCCCACATTCTAATATGTACAACCTATATTTGAACTAAAATATTTTATTAAGTTAGCCTTGGGGAAAACACAGAAAAAATAAATTACCTCCTCAACTTTAAACTTGCTTTCTTATAGTCCTCCTCTTGCCCCAACTTGATTGAACTAGCCAGCAGATCCAGTTAAACAAGGCATCTTCCTTTATTCCTACTTAGGAAATTATTGGAAGTATCTTATGAAAAGCAAGTGAACAGGACATTTCCCACATATAGAATTGCATTTTCTTCAGAATCTAGGATCCTGTTACTGTTGCTGAGGGCCCATTCTCCTCCTTCCACCTCCTTAACCCTAAATCTTGGATAAATTGTGTCACTCCCTTAACACATAGTGAGTAGAAACTAAGGTAGCTCCTATTTAGATTAGGGCTCAAAGCAAGCACATTATCCAGGGATCCCTAGACCATAAAAAAGAAATCTTTGACACAGAAGGGGAGTGGCTTGAGAGAATATTTTTATTTTTAGTAACCTTGGGAACCCCCAGACATGTCTGTAGGGAGTCTATTGGATTTTGAGTTATACCTTAACTGCCTTCTACTGAAACCCTATCACTAGTTACCATTCTGTTTTATATAGAGCTCAGGAAAATGTTACAGAACAGACCCAATGGGGAAATTTGCCCTAGGGAAGGAATTCTCATGAGAACATCTGCAGTACTGCTACTGATGAGCAAAGTAGGGTTGAGGAAATGGCCAACACTTCTGGGTATGTGAGTGAGAAGATTTATGCATAACTGACTATAATGAATCAGTAATCAGAGCACAAGGAACACAAACAATTTTGATGAAGTCTTTCCCACCGCTAATTTCAAATATGATTTTACAGTGACTAGAGTCTGCTTAGCCATCTAGAAGAAAAGTTAGAATATAGTCCAATGTAGAATTCACCAATATTTTGGAGTAGTTCACCAGTTGTGAAAGGCTTCCTTAAATTGGCACCCTTAATCTAAGATCAGAATATTATATTTTTTAAAAATTCTGTAGTTGGCTTCAGTTTTCACTGAGATTATAACTTCCCAGGTCATTTTTCCTATCATCTAATAAATAGTACATTATCTAGGGGCTTTCTTTGCTTCTATCTCATTCTACCCTGCCTCATTCTTGCATAGATAGCATGGTTCCCATTACATCAAAAAGTCTTTGTGAGCAGGAATTACATCATTATTCACTTTTTTATCCCCCATCATATAATGCAGGGTCTTGCACATAAATGCTTATTAAATTTAATTGAAACTTTAACTCCTTTTCTTTTGTCTATTATATCCTAATAGATACAAGTTCTATTGCCTGCTCCACTCTTCATAATGTAACTACCATCCATAACTTCTTTTCTTTTCTTATCAACTTACTTCAGACTCTGATCAGCTTACTGCTAGGTTATCAGGAAGCCTCTTAATAGGATTTCCTGCTCTCTTTCTCTCTTCCTTGTATACTACTGTTGTCTTACATGCCACTGCCAGCTTTAATTTTTCCAAAATACCACTTTCATAGTGTTACTCTGTAATGGAAGCTTCATCCAATTCCCCTCTATTTGGCTACTGAACCATCTCATAAGCCATGAGAGCCACCAATATTGAAACCCCATGTGCCAGCACAAAATAAGCTCTCTGTAATTTGTTCTATATGGTTTTAAATTCATCACTCTGGAAAGAAAAATTGAGCCCTATCCTCAGGATCATAAATCCAGATTCTATGTATTTTGGATTAAGAAATAAAGACAATCTCCCTTTGATTTCTTTCAAATATCTATTGTTTTCCAGGTACAAACTACAGATTTTTCTATCTCATCTCTATATTGCTATCTCTTTAAAAAAAAAAAAAAAAAGTAGTCATATAAAAGAAAGTGCCCTCATTAGCCATATTAGAAAAGAAAAAGAAGAGAAAATATGCTTCAATCTTCACTCTGAATTCTTTCTCCCTCTCTTTCCCTCTTTCTCTCTTTTTCTTTCACTCTCCATATATACACACAAACACACTATTTTGCAAACATGTATATGATTTAACATGAGTCTTTTGGAATTATGATTGATCATAGAGTTGTTCTGACTTTCTAGGTCTTTCAAATTTCATTATCTATTAAGGTGTTAATATTTTATAATTTTTTCTCCTGCTTCTACTGACTTCACTTAATAACAGCTTATTTAAGTCTTCCTAGGTTTTTTCTGAAAGTATCACTTTATTATTTCTCACAGCAAAATATCATTCCATTATATTCATAAACCACTACTTGTTCAGCTATTTCCCAATTAATGAACATTCTATCTCAGTTTCTTATTCTTTGCTAGCATAAAAAGAGCTGCTATAAATATTTTTGTACAAATGGGTCATTTTTTTTTCTTTTTTTCAATCTTTCTAAATCTCTTTTCTACTATAATCAAAATTTTGTTAATTTGGTAAAAAAGACTTTTCCAGGGACTCTGTTGAACAAGCAAAATTTTTTAAACCAAAGATTCTTAAACTGTGGGTTGCATCCCTATATGAGGTCACATAACTGAATGTGAGGATCACAAGAAATTTGGCAACAGTAAAAAAAGTATCAAATGTTTCATCAAGATTTAATTATTTATGTAAAAATAAATCATCATATCAATGTCATTAGTATGCAAATTTGCTTTCAATTTTAATAAATAGTGAAATATTACATATACTAAACAATTATTTTAAAATAAATTATTTGTGATTTGTTGTCAGTAAATGTTTGAAATCAAATACTTATAAAATAAGTATATTTTATATACTTATATAGCTGAGGTCATGTAAAAATTTTTGTGCAAAAAGGGATCATGAGTAGAAAAAGTTTAAGAAACCCTGGTCTAAACCACTATGGAAAAGGGGAGTTCTCCCAAGGTCCACTTTTTTTCAGAGCACTGAAAAACACATTCTATGACATCTCCATGCTTTAATATTCTCCAATTAACCTAAGTATTGAAACACTAAGATAAATAAACATGTGGGCGAGACCTTTTTTGAAGGATATTATTGACCTCTGCCAAAAATTTATCCTACCTAGTTCTAGACCATGCTACCTGCATGCCATTTTTTCTGCTTAGGTTTGGGATGGAATAAATTCTTTGATTGAATTGTCCAAGTCTGGGAGTAATTTGGAAATAAATGACATAATCAAAGTCAGTCCTTATTAAAATAGGTCCACCTTGTATTATAATATTGATTCTCTCTCATTAGTTGTTAACCAATCAGAGTCAATTGCCATCCTTAGGAGCATTCAAATTCCAAGACACTGAGTGGGTTCCATAAAGGATCTTTGGCTTTCAAGAGTATCACTGACCCCTTTTATTAATAATATGATAGCATTATTACTAAAATGATTAATTACCCGTCATGTCTCTTGAAAATTTTTTAAATGTCACACTTCACTATCTGTGAGATTTCAGTTAGGAAACCATTTGTATTAAAATAAAAAGGGTGTATGTGTGTGTGTGTGTGTGTGTGTGTGTGTGTGTGTGTGTGTGTGTGTAGAAAGAGAGAGAGAATATTCTGTTTATGTTAAAATGTCAAATAGTTCATTCTTTGTCTTTGAAATCCTAATGGGGCCTTTCCTGTCTACCAGTGTTACAAGCCCATGGATAAAGTAATCATCTTGAAGAATCATTCATGTTCTTGTGTAAAAGTGGGGATAGAGTCATTCCTCAAAGACCCAAGCTCAAGGTCTTTGAAAATAGAGCATTTTTATAATTAAATTCAAGTTTAGTATTTGACTCTAAGTATTTGAGTACCACAAACTAGAGGTCAAGAATCAAAGCAGGCTATCAGGGCTATTATTTTATATAGAGGAATCTGGTTGCCTCTTATGTTTAAGAAAGAGACTACCCTTCTGTTCATGTTTGAATGGTACTTACAGAGTACTATTCAAGTCAAATAATTTGGTTGGTAAGTCAAAAGAACTCATAGTCCTAGTATAAAATGACTCAGTATAAAGTAATCAGGTTACTTGAATCAAATTATCAGACTACAACACCTTAAAATGTCACCTCAATATATTTGATTCCAGATATATAAGATTAGTTCATGAGCTTTCTTTCTGAGAAATCTTTTGGTTTACCACTAAATCACCAATTTATAGAACATTTTCTGAAAAATGGTAAGGAACACCTAGAAGCACTCTCCTCACCCCAATCCCCCAATTCATAATGCCTTGTTCAACAATATTAAGAGCAATTCCATAGCCATTTTAGTTTAATAAACATTTATTAAGGGTTAATGAGGTACAAAATATTGCCCTTCTAATGCTTAAGATAAATCCAAATTATCTGTTCAAATATCAAAGTCATGATTCTGCCCCAGCCTAACTTTTCACATTTATCTACCACTTTTCCCCAATACAAATTACAGAGAGATATTATAGCAAAGTAGAAAATCTGTTGGACTTGATATCAGAAAGTCTAGGCTTCAAATCCTACCTCTTAAAATTAATCACTGTGTGATCCTATATATCATTGAAAATTTCTGAGCTCTAGTTTCTGAGTCTATAAATGAAGAGAAGGACAATAGAACCCAACTCTCAGTATTACTGAGTCTCAAATGAAAAATTATGCTCAAAGCATTTTGTGTATTTTAAAATCCTATGTCATTTATTATTTATTAAATATTTATCTTATTATTATTTATTAATAATAATAAATGTCATTTATTATTACAGCCAGACTTATCTAATCACTGTTTGCTAAATATACCACACTCATCTATATACCTCTACTTGGGCTACATTTTCCCTCATACAATGCCTTTCCCACTCTCTTCTCCAACCTTATAAAACCAAATCATCCTTCAAGGTCCATCTCAAGACTCATTTGCTCTATGAAGTCTCTCTAGGACCACCCCAAACTACAGTGATTAATCACTACCTTTCATGAGTTCATCACAATTACTGTTGTCCTTTCACATGGAATTTCTATATTTTCTTGTGACATCTATAGTGCTATTCACTTTCTTTTATATTCTCTTAGTCCTGAACTTTCTGTCTGCCACACTTTCCTCAAGTAACACACATTACAGATAACTGTGCCCCATATACCTCCAAACACTAAGACTGTTATATCAGGGCTCAGTACTACAACACACCTGAGAAGCCTCAGATACTAATTAGCCACGTGATGCAAGCAATATTTGCCCTCTGCCTCAGTTTTCTCAACTGTAAACTGAGGATGATACCAGCATCTACCTTGCAGAGTTATGGTAAATGGCTGACACTTGATAGACAATACTATGTTTATTATTTTATTATGTTTATTCTTTTCTCCTCTCCCTGAGTTCTTCATTCCTATTGAAAGATGACAAGGCATTTACTGGGGGGGAAATAATAAGCCATAAAAAGAGAGTTATATAATTTCCCTGGGTCTAATTTCATTTAGTAAAAAAGGGAAGGGTCCAAAGGAGTCTAAAGCCCTGTCTAGCTGCAAATCAATCCAATGGTGCATTAAGTTTCCTTTTAAAAATTAAATATTATTTTCCAATTATCTGTAAAAACAATTTCTAAAATTCATTGTTTAACATTTGAAGTTCCAAATTCTTTCTTCCCCTCCCTGCTCTTCCCCCTCAGACAAGGCAGGCAATTGAATATGTTATACATGTGTAATCAGGTGCATTACATTTCAATGGATCTCAAATATCTGACTCAGACACTGTTAAGTTTAGATTGAGAATTGGCATTTCTGTATTTAAGAGGTTAAGTAGTATCAGAAGATGCATTTTCAAGTTCTGGTTTCAACACTTAGAACTTAACTCTGGATGAATATCAAACTCAGCTCACACAAATTTATTAAACATCTTAAGCAGGCTTAATATGTCATATTAAGTGCCAGGTACTATGCTAGGCACTGAGGATTCAAAACTAAAAATAAGACATTTTTATTTTATGTCAAGGCATTGACATTCTATTTAGGGCACACCACAGGCACACAGATAAATAAACACAAGATAAATACAAAATGCATACATAGACTAACAGCTGAGTCCCAAAAGACCTCTTGCAAAAGGTGCTGAGTTTTGAAGGGAGTGCCAGGTTCTGAGACATGGGGGTAATGAAGGAGTACCTTCCATCTGGGCCTTAATTTTCAGCTCTGAAAAAAATAAGATAAAAAGATAATAAGATATCACTCCCAATTTCATAGGATTGCTGTAAGTAAAGCTCTCTGTAATTTTTAAAGCTCTCTAGAAATGTATATTTATTACTGTTATTATTATTATTATCCAGGAAAATGGATTACATATCATTGATATTCTTATAATCAATGTGGCAGAGCATGTGGAGGTAGCCACAGGATAAGAGGGAAGAAGTGGGATCTGAATGTTTATTTAATCATCTATGCCCAGTGGGAGACTCCTATTTCACAAGATTCCCTACCCCCACAGGATCCTCTAGGGCAACTAAAATGGATGTTGTGCTAGCACCATCTAGCTAATTTCTTCCATAATTCATGCCACCTCTGGATGGATTTTCACTGCAATTTAGTGATTTAAAAAAAAAAAAAACTTTCTCAATTTGTTGACAAATCTGGTTGATACATTAGTGGTATAATCAAGATACCTCTAATGAACAGTAAGAGCATGCACAGCATGGTGGGAGGCTCTGGGAATACTGAAAGATAGAAGAGCATCTCTGTCATCAGGGAACTTGCCAGTCTGATGGACACTCAGGATATGAACATATAAAAGGAATAAGCAGCAGGCTCCTTGGTTGGTCCTGATGAGCACATTTCCCTGGAAGTAGCCATAAGATACAAACTCAACCCTCTTTGGGGTATGTTCTAGCCAGAACTAGGGAGTGGGAGGCTGAGGGATTTTTGTTTACCACCATCACAAACATAAAAAGATAACTATGATTCTTTTTTTAATGTTAAACATGGTAGAAAGATATGTTAAATCCAATTCATGTATACATATTTGTACAATTATGCTGCACAAGACAAAAAGAGAAGTAAAATAAAATGTAAGCAACAACAAAGAGTGAAAATACTATGTTGTGATCCACACTCAGCTCCACAGTTCTCTCTCTGGGTGTAGATGGCTGTCTCCATCACTGAATGTTTGGAACTGCTTTGAATCATTTCATTGGATAGCCATGATTCTAAAGAAGTACCTGTGCAGTGTCTTCTGCTTATTAGTCTGGTCCCTCTCTCCCTAAGTGACAGTATAAGTTATGCTTAGTTCAGATGCAAGAGTGATTGTTGTGGGTTGCAACAGTTGGAGAAAAGCTTCATGAGGAAGGGAGAGAGAACATGAGCCTGGTTTCAAAGATAGATAGGATTGAAATAAGCACAATACACAAGGAAGGGCATTCCAGGCAGGGGAAGATTGTGTGAGCAAAGGCAAAAAGGAGAATAAAATGGCACATTTGGACTATGGTAAGGAGGGCAGCTTGCCAGAGAAGAGTGCATGTAGGGCAGCAGTGGATGATAGGAAACAGGAAGCTAAATAATGGTGGTTCATGAATTCAATTCATATCAAGAAACTCAGCAAATATTTATAAAGCACCTGCTGTGGATAATATCCTATGCTGGGCTGAGAGGGAAGAGAGGATAAAAAGGAGATTTAAATAAATATAAATAAAACAGGGTCGTGACCCTTAAGGAGAGAATATATAAGCAAAACACTGAAAATGTTATATACATGGCTGTGATAATGATGGTATATTTTATAATTCTAGAGTGAAAGGAAATATGAGTAAACTCCATTAAATACTGTATAAAATTGGACATGATTCTGCATATAAGCAAGATAGAATCAAAGTGTTATGAAAGATCTGATTTGGAAACAAGAATTACTGAGTGGAAAAATGAGGGAAAGGTTTCATGGAGGAAATCATATCAACTGGATCTTGAAGGAACAGAATTTCGGCAAGTAGAGATGGAAGGAAGAGGGACATGGGGAAGAGGGACATTCTAGAAATACCATGAGCAAAAGCACAGGCCTGGGAAGGTATATGGCACGTAAGTAGTCCAGAATAGCTGGTCTATAATGTACATGATGAGCAGTAAAATGAGATAATAGAGGAAAGGTAGAGTGGAGTCAGATTTTAAGTCTTTAAAGACTTTATTCAATAAGTGATAAGGAACTCATGAAGAGTTTTTGAAAAGATTAATATAAACTATAAATCTGAAATATTATTGTGGTGAATGGAGATATGGAATTTGGAGAAGTCCCTCATGATATGCTTTTGTACAAGAATAAGTGTCACCTGCATGACGGCATGGTTCAGTTTATTCAGAATGATTGAACCCAGAGTGTTGATCTATGTCAAGCTGGGAAAAAAAGGTCTCTTGTCATAGCCAAACTATTCTACCATTGGGATTTAAAAGAAGTTAGGCAGGCACATCAGTAATCAGAGTAGAGGAGGGAGAACGTTTCAGGTACGGGGCACAAGCTAGAGAAAATGCCCAGAGCTAATAGATGGATATTTGTGAAATAGCCAAGAGGCCAGGGTCACTGGATACAGGTTGGGGAGTAAATAGAAGAGTAAGGGAATCTAGGTTATGAAGAACTTTGAATGCCACAGAGAGCATTTTGTCTTTGATCCTGGAAGCAATAGAGAGTCACTAAAGTTTATTGAAGATGGGGAACAATAGGTCAGAAAATCACTTTAGTGGTTGAATGATAGATGGATTGGTGTGGGGAGAGACTTGAGGTGGGCAGACCCATCAGCAGGCTACTGAAATCATCCACAAATAGGATGATAAAGGCTTCTTCATTGAACAATTCCTCATTATGTAACATTTTAAGGTTTACATAACTATTTCCACACCATGATCTGGTATATGTTGTACTTTTTTGGGATGAAAAAACTGAAGCTCATAAAATTTAAGGGATTCCCCATTGTCATATACCCAGTAATAATGGCTAACATGCTTTAAGGTTACAAGATATTTAAAATAAAACAGGATCTCATGATGTAATCTTTATATTCTGATACAGGTATTCTGTCCATATTACAGATGAATAAATTGAAATTCAGAAAAGTTAAGTGATTTGATCATAGTCAAATTCACATTACCTCTCCACTTAGCCAAATAACCAGCAAGAGTTAAAGCACATGAAATGTATCTGAAGATAAGTGTTATATTCACTTAAACCTTCTAAGACTATTAACAGATTAGCTCTTCCCATCTTCTTCCAAGGATAGGAATAAAGAAAGAATTAAAGAGATTAAGAGATAGAGATGACAAATTACAACCACAGGCCAAGACAGTTATAGGCTGGCCACTGAACCCAGATGACTCTAGAGAAGAAATGAACTAGTGACTGCACAGTTCTCCCTCATTTAAATCTAGTTTACTTGCATGTCATGACATCACTTTCCTGATGTTGTAGTCTTTTTCAAGAATGAAAGACAATGGGCAGCTAGGTGGCGCAGTGGATAGAGCACTAGCCCTGAATTCAGGAGGACCTGAGTTCAAATTTGACCTCAGACACTCAACACTTCCCAGCTGTGTGACTAGTCTCTTAATCCTAATTGCCTAGGAGGAAAAAAAATGAAGGATAAACAACAATAGATAAGGCGTATTGGGACTTCCCTCTTTTAGGTTTATAAGAGGCCCCCAGTGTGAGCATTTACACCTTAGAAATCAACAAATTACAAATCAGGATTTAGTTTATTAAAGAATAGTTTATTGTTTATTTAACTGTATAACCTTAAGAAAGGGAGGGGAGAAGTGTTAACAGTACAGATTAAACTTTAAAAGTTATTATGCATTTTTTGAAGAGCTAAGTTAAATATTCTCAGCGCACTCTTGGCTACAAACTCAGATTTGAAACTCGAAAAAAGGTTAGACTGCATCTAGTTTAACCCCTGCATTTTTATAGATAAAAAAACTGAGGTTGAGAGAGCTAACTTGATTAGCTTTATTTCAGAGTTTGATCAAGCCCAGGTCATAGGAATACATAACTATTCCTTTTCCCTACCCCCACCTGTGTATTCCATGGTCCCTAACAATATTTATTTTAGCTACTTTGTCCCCATGGTAGCCACAGAGACTATTGGCAGAAGGAAAACTCTTATGGATCTATCACCCAAGACATTCTGTTGAAGGATTGTCTAAACAGTGCCAGTTTTGTAACTGTGTGACTTCTAATACAGTCACATGCAGATGAACCCCCAGCACATTCAGACTTAGAGGATCCAAGACTTTATATAAGCCCTGGTTCTTCCCAGCATGACAGTGATATGACTACCAGTTAGTTTCCTGATGAGCCTTTCACATGATTTCTGGGCACCATGACATGCCACATTCTGCTGTTATCTGATTTCCAATCAACACTCAGCTGCCCGGCCTGTGGATTATAAAAGAGGCTCTATTACTGGCTGAGAGCCACAGTGTACTTGGAGACACCAGCAACTCACATGTGGATTCTGGAATCCCCTCTTACAATCAGAAGGTCTTTGGAAAAAGAAATCACTATCACAGCATGAATATAATACAGGCTATCCCCAATGCCAAGAGCATTAATCTGTTTGGCTTTCTTTCAGGGGACACACATTCTTCAAGGACTCAATACATTCAGCACATTCCTCTCAGCCATGTGTGTATTTTGATAATTATAACACAAGATAACCCTTTACAACGGGCAAGCCATGAAATCTAAACTATATTTCATACATGCAAGTTACTTTTTAAAAAGATATCTTTTAAATATTTGAGTTTGGAGAGGCTGTCATTCTGAATTATAAGGGTTTGGCAGAGTTGGTTCATGTCCAAAAGGTAAGGTATTGAATCTCAGTTCTCTGCTTCTCAGATAAATAATCATGAGGGTAAAAGGAGGTCATTCCAAACCAGTACTATTTCAATGGCATGGAAACAGATTCTCACTCATTTCTCTTAAAATGATCACCAAAAGGGGGAATCTTTTCATTTCCCAGCATGTCAAGCTAACTCTTCCATACAAAGTGCTGAGAGAATATCATCTGAGTTCCAAGTTAGAGTGAAAAAAGGGGATCAGAAACCAAGATCAATGGGGAGATAAGAGAAGAACTCTAAGGAGACAGTTATAGATGATCAGGAACCCAGAAATAAAGTGAAACTAATTATTGGGACCTAGAAGCTGAAGAGAACTGTTGAAATTAGGCAGATATTAAATAGAATTTTGGCCCCCAAAAAGAGTAGGAAGGGGAATCTACTCATTCTTGATCACAGATGTAACAAGGGTGGAGCAATCAGGGCTTTTGTCCCTAGTTCTGAAATTTTAGAGTGAATTTTTCATCCTTAAGCCAGACAGAAGTTGATTTTATCCCCTAATTTAGCAAAAGTAATTACTTAAGAGAGAATTATCTGAAAACATGTCTTTATTTCCGTGTCCCCTACCTTGCCAGTCACATCCCAGGTGAATTACCTCTCAGGTCTAATGGCCTGATCTCTTTATAGCAGTCTCCCCAGAAGAGGCCTCAGGATACCATAGAGACTCTATTTCTCCCACTATGGGATGGGATCCCAATTTCTTTCCCCTTCCTAAACCAACTTCAGAAATCAAATTAGTGCTGCTTTCTCTGGGTCCAAAGATGGCAAGTTATGGTTCTATTGATGAAACTATAATAATTAATACCTAAGTAGTAAGAAAGGCAGAGCAAAGAAAAAGCAAATAGAAAGAAAACTCATTCCACATTGACAAAAGCTCTTTTTTTAGCTTTTTCTCTACTGTGAAGATTGAGAAATAGTCACTTCCTGTGGTATCTCATATTGTTTTGATCTCACTAGGACTTGAATAAACAAGATGGTGGGAAGGGAAGCCCCTTTTAATTCTTACAGAGAAGTGGAAGTCAGACCATATTGACTTGAAGCACTGAATCTCGTGAATATTTATGACAATAATTTTGCAATTGTTCTTCACTTAATGCCATGTTTTCCCCTCTTAATTATTCTAATGATTTAGTCCCTCCACAAAATACCGTATCTTTGTGATCAAAACCAAACAAAAACAGTACTGTAAAAGGCCAAAGATTCTGTCCACCCAAGTGTTTTGAGTACTTTCTATTAAATGGAATGATAGTGTAGTCTAGTGGATAGAGATCAGCTATGGAGCAAGGAAAACTTGGACTCAAATCTTGCTTCTGGACAAATATTGGCTATAGAACCATGCACAAGTCACTTAATAATTCAATGCCTTACATTTAGGATTTGAATCTTTGGAGGGAATTTTTCCAATGGCATCCCCCCAACTGATAAAATAATAGCTCCAAGGAAACATTTTATGTATATACATGTATGTATGTGTACACATACATGTATATATACATACATGAAATCATCCACATAGGTGACATACTAGGTAGACAGTATTATAATAGAGTTTCTCTTTTTGTGTTTTTCAAAATCATTTTTAACTTGCCTTACCGGGGTTGATAATTCTGAGAAAGTATGTAAGACTTAATTACAGGGTAAAACTTCACTTTTAGTCTATTGAAAAAGCAATATCTTAATTGCTTCAAAAGGGATGATAGATCTGGGAGAGAATCGTAAAGTGACTCTCTACACCCAACAAGCCTTTACCTCTTAGTTCTTCAGCTGAGAGGCCCCGGTTTTCTATGCAGATTGCCCTGATAGGCTGGCAGCCTCATGTCACCCCTAAACATGAGAGGAGGAGGGGAAAGAAGCCCTCCATCTCCATAATAATCAGGTACAAGAGGCAGGGTGTATGTGACAAGGAACAGATACAGCAGGCCAGTCTACTGAAGGCCAAATACACACAAATGTAAGCATTTTCAGGACCTGTCAGTAATCTCTGTCCTGCAACAGTCTTTAATCAGTCGGCCAGCCCACCTGTCAGTCACTCTGCCTGTCAGGCTGTGAAGATGACCCCATTGCTTGATCACACCAACTTTTGCTGGGTATTGCTTGAACTCTGTTCAGCTGCTACTCCTGGCACTTGGTAGGAGGCTTAATTTTAAATTCATCTTATAAAACCCAGCCAGCCTACTGCATACTTGGTAATACTATCTCTTTGAAAGGTGGGAGGGGGGTTGTTCCAGAGCACGATCACTTTACTTGCCTAATTCTGTCCAACAAGCAGTGAAAATGACCTGACTTAGGGGCTCCATGGGCCAGCTGATCTGCTGAACTACGGCTGTAATTAGCATCCAGCCTGAGTGCCTTCCAAATCTCTTCCTCTGCATTCCAAAGCAGGACATGCTGAACTCTAGTCAGATGCTAAGTGGCTGCCGGGCCATGCTTTGTGAGTTAAAGAAAGGAAAAAAACCCTCTGGCTCTCATTACCCAGAGGGGAACACCA
This sequence comes from Sminthopsis crassicaudata, assembly GCF_048593235.1. Classification (NCBI taxonomy): domain Eukaryota; kingdom Metazoa; phylum Chordata; class Mammalia; order Dasyuromorphia; family Dasyuridae; genus Sminthopsis; species Sminthopsis crassicaudata. Next base: position 405,987,227 of record NC_133617.1, read on the forward strand.
TTTCTGGAAAGGGGAGACACCCCCATCAGGCCCAAATCTGGCTAACTGGTAGCAAGAGCAAATTAGGACATAATCAGCTGAGTTAGTAACAGGGCCAACACATGGAGGCTTCCCTCCTCGTGGACATCTGCCCTTCAGACACTGCTGCCTTTCTCTATGAGAAACAAAAGGAATGAATGTCCTTTCTACTAAAGGAGTTGTTCATTAAACAGTCTTCAGAGACATCTTTAATAATAATAATAATAAATAGATAGTATTTACATAATGCTTAAAGATTTGCAAAGTACATTATATACAATATACTTCCCAACAATCCTGTGAGGAAGATGCTGTTATTATCTCTTTTTTATAATTAATTATAATTTATAATTTTATAACTGAAGTTGAGGGACATACACAGCATCGCACAGTTAAGTGTCCTCTGGTGTCCAAGTTTAAAATTATCAAGTGGTCCATATAGCTACCTTTATTTTAAAGACTTAGATCTAGAACTAAAAGAATTCAGAGGCCACAGAATACAATTCCCCCTCCTACTCCCAAATGTTACAGATGAGGAATTTGAGGCCTGAGGCTGACTTCCCAAATGGTTATTATATTGTAAGTGTCAGAGGGGAGATTTATTTAGACTTTATTTTAAAGTCCTCTTTACTTCATAAGATCTCTATAGGAAATAAGAAAGAGAACCATTGTACATGATCCTATGTTAATTCTCTGCTTTTTGGAAGTCATTCCCTTTGCATTGTAGATATTGTAGATGGGAAAGCTGTATAAAATGGAAAAAGCTCCCTTCCCCTTGAAGAGCAGGAGTTCAACTCCTTTCTTTTTACCCAGAAGCATGGAATGGTGATTTTTCATCACCATACGTGATAATGGCATATCACCCTTACTACTTGCATTCCTGATATTAAATAACATAGCTTGCAATTAACTAAAGGTTAAGTCACATAATAATATATTGGCACTAGGAAACATGTGAATAGTTCTGTTTGGCAAATGGTCCATAATTATCGGTGTAGAGGATATGAAAGGTCAATAATACAGCTAGGCAGAGAGAATGCAATGACTTTGCCAACAAGCCTAGTTTTATAGTTGTCTTTATATGTCTTTTTTTCCTTTCCCCTAATTTATACGGGAGAACAAGGGAGTTTTGGAGTTTAGAAACTTCCTTCATTCGCTTCCTATCTCCTTATCCACCAGAATCCTTGGCTGTTTGCCGAAAGAGTAGCATCTAAATAGATGCTGAGTGGAAGCAATTGGAAGTAAGTTACGTGGTGTCAGACAGAGCCTCTTGACAAAGACAAAAGTGAAACAGATGCCTCTGGAAGTTGAATTCCTATCTTTCTTTGAGATTCAGCTCAAATGTCATTTCCTTCAAGATGCTTTTCCTTTCCTTCCTAGCTGCTAGAACCTTCCCTTTCTATCTTCTCAGTAAATTTACTTGTTTATTTACATATTGTCTCTTCCCTTTAAATGTAAGCACCTAGCAGGTGCTTTTTTTTTTTTTTTAACCTTTCTATGTTTATCCATCAATTAATATAGTGCCTAGTTCATGGTAAGCATTTAATAAATGCTTGGACAACTAGGTGTTAAAATAAATAGAGTGCAGGTCTTAGAATGGGGAATTTGGATCTATTCAGCCTTGGATGCTTATTAGCTGTGTGACCCTGGGCAAGTCACTTAACCCCATTTGCTTCAGTTTCTTCCTCTATAAAACGAATTGGAGAAGGAAAACCTTGGCAGTATCTTTGCCAAGAAAACCCCAAATGGGGTCATGAAGAGTTAGATACTACTGAAAAACAATCAAATAACAAAAAGAAATGCCTGTTGATTAAGTTAACTGATTGATTGAAGTCAACAATCTGAATCCTAGATTTGAATCCTGTATAGATACAACTTTGAAACTTAAATAAGTGGAAAATTAGTGAGCATTTTTAATGGTGAGAATTGTAAAACAAAGAAAGTTGGATATTTCTATACAACTATAGAAACCTCATGGATTGTGTTTCTCAACAATAAGGATGTAGGAGGCAAGCAAATCAAATGTTCGTGTCAGCTGGGTTAGTGTACTCACTGCCTAAAATAGTGCTGGGGAAACCCTAACATTCTTATTCTATATTTCCCCTTTTTCCTAGATTTCAAGTTGGGCCATCACTTTTCTGTTTTCATCAGGATATATTTTTAGAACATATTAAAATGTCCAAGTTGACAATTGAACTGTAAACCAAAGGAGGATCTTTTCTTTCTTTCTTTATTTTTCCCAGACAATTAAGATGTATAACAGAGTATTGCAACCATTCTGCCTTTTTTCTTTGCCTCCTCCTTTGGGCTGATATATCAACAGGAACTTTCTTAAGGACACAAGTAAACTTTTTTAAAATCCTATTTTATTTTTTTCCAATTACATATAGAGACAATTTTTAACAATCATTTAAAGAAAAATTGAGTTCCAAATCTTTTCCCTCCTTCCCTTGCCTCCCCTCTCCCTAATATGGTAAGCAATTTGATACAGGTTAAATATGTATCATTCATGCAAAACATATTTCCATCTTAGTCATGTTTTGAAAGAAACATACAAAAAGAAAAAAATGAAAAAAATAAATTGAAAATTAGTATGCTCTGTATTCAGACTCCATCGGTTCTTTCTCTAGATATTTAGCATTTTTCTCTCATAAGTCCCTCAGAATTGTGTTGAATCTTTGTATTGCTGAGAATAGCTGAGTCATTCACAGTTTATCATGGTGCAATATCGCTGTTACTGTAATATAATGTTCTCACTTCACTTTGCAGGAATTTATGTAAGTCTTTTCTTATCATCTCATCACTTCTCAAGGTACAATGGTACTCCATTATATTGTTTAGCCATTCCTCAATTGGTGGCCATCCCCTTAATCTCCAATTCTTTGCCACCACAAAAAGAGCTGCTATCAATATTCTTGTACAAGGAGGTCCTTCTCTCCCCCAACCATCTTTAAAAATCTCTTTGGGATATAGATTAGTGGCATTGCTGGATCAAAGGGTAGGCAGTCTGATTGCCCTTTGGCCATGGTTCCAAATTTCTCTCCAGAATGATTGGTTCACAACTCCACCAATAGGTGACACGTAATCTTACTACAATGTAAGAACATTTGAACTATTAGTATTAACTACATTGTGATGCTGATGGAATAAGATCCTTTCCTTTTGGAGCCTTAGGTTTACCCCCATTTCAGCCTTTGGATTGATATTGCTATTCCCCCAGATACTTTTCTCATCAATAGAACCAATACAGTCTCCTAATAATCCTTTCTCTTTCCCTTTTCCCTTTCACTTTTCCCAACCTCTCTTCTCAGGTCCTACCAGTTTTGTTGGCTCTGAAAAGAGTGTTTTCTCACGTGTGTGTGTGTGTTGTGTGTGTGTGTGTATACTCAGAATCATTGTTTCTTGGATTTCTTGAATCCAAAGACACAAGACTGGGAGGAGTGTGAAGATGAGGGAGTGGAGTTGTAAAGGATAGCCCAAACTGAAATTGCACCTGGAGTCTCCTATACCCGTGACAAGTTTGAGGGAAAGGCAGATATCAGGAAAAGAATTCACTGGTGAAGGAACCCTGATGATTACAGCCAGGATGACTTTCAGACAGCAGGATAGTATCATGCCACAGGCCAAAAGAGAGCCATGAGATCATACTTTCAGAGCACCATAGGTTTAGAGCTGGCAAAGGATGCCTTGTCTAAAATCCCCAGTTTACAGATAAGAAAAGTAACTCTCAGAGAAATTCATTGACTTGCTTTAGTCATATAGTTTAACACCTTCATCTTATAGGTAAGGAAATGGTGACTAAGGGAGGTAAAGTGGCTTTCCCAGAGTTATAGTTAATTAGTAAGTGACAGAAATAAGATTGGAACATATATCCCATAACTTAAATCCAAAACTTCCAGAGAGCTTTGCCTCTGGGCTACGATAACTTTTTTTTTTTTTCATTGTTTTAGTTTTTTTGCTAAGGCAATTGGGCTAAGTGACTTGCCCATGGTCATATAGATAGGAAGTATTAAGTGTCTGAGACCAGATTTGAACTCAAGTCTTCCTGACTTCCGGGATGATGCTCTATCCACTGAGCCACCTACCTGCCCTGTGGACTATCATAACTTTACAAGGAAAGATGCCCACGGTACCACTCCATGTCAGTGTTCCAGGGAAAACCTCAGGCCACCACACCCTAATTACAGCTCTTATCCTCATCCTTGATCATTGGGGATTCTATTTGCCTGTGACAAACATCCCTGAACTTCCCCCCCCCCCATCCCATCCATAATATCTTTTCCATAAATATCTCATCATTGGCCTTCTAATATCATTCCTCATTACACTGCTACATTGCTGACTTGCCTCCACAGGACTTTCTCATAGCAATCTCCTCATCCCAGAAGCTCCCTCAATTCCTGAACCACTCCTCACATTGCAGATGCCCTCTGCCCCTGGGATCTCTCTGTCTGACTAACTGGTCCCTCTTAGAATCTTAATTTTAAAGAGAAGATCCAAACCACTGATGTCTTCATCTTCTCCAGGTTGCACTACTGATTCATCTCCATGGGACTTTCTCTCTAAAGCCTCCCACATGGGGTCCTTTCATCCCCTCCCACTTTCAATTCCTTTTTATGTTTTGTCTTCCCTTTTACGATGTAAACTCCTTGTTTTCTCTCATTCTGCTTGTATTTGCATTCCCACAGTTTAGCATAGTTTCTGGGACATAGTATGCATATAATATTTGGTTATTGATTTGATTTGGCTACCCTAATCCTCATGGCGTTGTACAAAGAGTACTAGCCTGGGTTAGAATGCCTGGTTTCCAGTCTTAGCTCTCTTGCTTATTAGTAGTATGATCTTCAGCAAGTTACCTCCCTTGTAGCATAATTTTCATCATCAGTAAAATACAGATGAAACTTGTGCTATTTACTTCATTAGGGTGCTGTAAGGAAAGTACTCTATAAAATGCTATGGAAATAAAAATGTGGAGGCTGATCAAGGGAGCCTCCAGATCAACTTAATGAGCTTAGAGGGAGGTGAACTTTGTTTAGGATTTTGATAGTGTGGGACATGACCATTGATAATATCCTTGAAAGAACTGGGGCTATCTCTTGAACACTAAGGATTGTTTGGTTGGTTCTGGGTTTATTATTATGTTGGGTTAGATTCATCATTAGACCTATGAGTAAAAGTCATAAGAACAGGCCCTTTTCAAAGGAATTCTGAGAACCCTAAACATAGACCAGAAAACTTCAGAGCTAAGAACACACTAGAGCCCACAGTCAAGACAACCTGTGTGCTTATTTAGTTTCTTCCCTTCAGTGCCTGGTGGCAGCTGTAGGGTAAAAGGGGATAGTAATTGCATATTCTTTTACCCATGCAGCTAGAGAAGTGGTAGCAGGAGGCCTTTCTATTCCTCTCAGGCCCAGAGATGACAGCCAAGGTAAGAAATACATGACTAAGTGGTGGCAGTTCCTAAACTCCAACATTCTGGATAAAGGGAGAATTTCTTAGACAATACCAAGTTCCTATGGAATTCTCTTAGAAAACTCTTAGAGAGTTTAATTATTAGAGAGTTCAGACAACTGTGTGAGGGAAGGTAGAAAAGAATGCACCAGTATATTGGGGAGAAGATCTCCCAGGCAATCCTATAGCTGGAAGAGCACAAACAGTACCTGGCACATGGTTAGCACATATACATGCTTATTACCGAGCTACAATATAAAGGAGGAAATAAAACAAGGAAAGAAAGGAAACAAGCATTTATTGTCTCCTATATGTCAAGCACTTTACAAATATTACTTTACTACTTTTACTAATACTTTACAAATATTAACACATATTTGATCCTCACAGCCACCCTGGGGAATAGATGCTATTATTATTCCCATTTTCCAGATAAGGAAAAGGAGGCAGAGAAAGATAGAATGACTTGCCCCAGATTCATACATCTAGGAAGTATTTAAGGTCAATTTGAACTCGGGTCTTCCTGATTTCTGACTGTTATTCTATCCTCTAAACTACTTAGTTCCCTAAAAACACGGAAAGAAAAGACTTGGATTTTTCTTCTGACACTTTTGTGAGTTACATGGACAGTGTAAATCTGATAGGATTTGCAAGCTCCAGTTTATTTCCCTTCTGGAAGAAACCCAATCCCTTGGAGTAAAGCTATCAAACTGGAAGTATATATGCATTCCTGGGGTGAAAGCAGGACTCACTGAAATGTCAAACAAGCTACATCTCTGATGTCTCCAAGTTTGGGGAGGTTTTTGCTTCTAAGCCAAAGACATATAGATCTTAAAGTGGGGCATAAGGCTCATGAGAGAAATATATCACCTGTGCTCAGATTATCATGAGTCTTTTATGTGTTTTCTGATTTTTCTGGATGTAAAATGAAAGCTAACTTGGACCTACTCTGCATGAGTAATTAGAGCATTTACATAAGGGTTGAAGTCATTACCCATCTTTATAGAAACCTACACCCAAACTACTTGATTATTATTTCATAATCAAGCTACATCATAAAAGATTTTTCCCTCAGAAAATTCTGAATGATAACAAAGATTTGGGGGATTTGAAGACATCTGCCAAGAATGAACATGGTCCACCCAAGATGGGTCATCATCGTCATTATCATTGCAACATAGAAACCTCAATTACTTAAATTGTTACCAAAGAATGCATAGCAAACCTGCTTTGAAATTAGGAAGAGGGGCAGATGGTAGTACAGTAGACAAAATGCCAGACCTGGAATAAGGAGAACCTGAGTTCAAATCCAACCAAAGATACTTACTAGCTATATAATCCTGGTTATTACTTAATCCTGATTGTCCCCTCCAAAAAAGAAAAGAAAGAAACTAGGAAGAGCTAGGTTCAAATCCTGTCTTTGACATAGACTGGCAGTGTGATCTTAGTTAAACCATTTAACTCTTTAAGAATATAAACTGCATAGATAGTGTTTACTGCACCAAAAAAGGAAATTTCCTTCTTCAGAAGTTACTTAAATGGAAGAAATCACAGTTCCTGTCTCCCTCCCTCTTATTATTCCAACAAACCTGGTCTATTATATTCTTTTTGTCTTATAATTTGGGGATTCATAATATGTTGTATACATGTTAAAAACAATCATCAGAATGTCCTGG